>NC_090268.1:97605899-98206808 GCF_040414725.1 Anabrus simplex | reverse complement strand
GTACCGCTGCTAAAGCCTTGGAAGTACCTTTCCCTCCATTACCAGAGGATCGAATTAAAGCATCGAGTACTTTCCAGATCACTGGTACAGACCTAGCAGGCCCTGTATTTCTACGAGGTGCAGAAAAGGGATGGATTGTTATTTTCACTTGTGCGGTTTATCGGGCTGTGCATCTAGAGTTGATCACTTAGTACAGTAGCTTATGTCCAAGCTCTACGCAGATTTTTGGCAAGAAGAGGAAGAGTGAATACCGTTTATTCTAACAATGGGACGAATTTCACAGGACTGCGTAAGGTGCTGGAACAATTGGACTGGACTGAAATAGAGAAGACATGTGGTCTTCTGAAAATTACCTGGAAGCTGAACCCTCCCACGGCAGCCTGGTGGGGAGGATTCTGGGAAAGACTAATTCGGATTTTAAAGGATTTGCTACGACGTAATTTGGGCAAGGCTTGTCTAAATTATAAAGAAATGTGCACTCTTTTGTGCGATTGTGAAAATTTGATGAACAACCGACCTCTAACTTATGTTTCTGAAGAAGATGAACTGAAGCCACTACGCCCTTCCATGTTCCTACAGAATCTACAAGGTAATGATGTAACCGACTTGGACCAAGTTCAATCTTGCAGTTTGAATGACAGATGGCGTTTTCTACAAGCTGTTCGAGAGAGCCTTAGAAAGCGCTTCAAAAAAGAATACTTGGGATTTCTTCAATCACGGAGCCAAAAGCAACGGGTATCCCTCCAAGTTGGAGACATCGTGTTGGTGGAGAGCAACGACAAGAAGCGAATCAACTGGTCCTTAGGAAGAGTGGTGGAGCTGTTACCTGGAAGAGACAATGTGACTCGTCTGGGCAGGATTAAGACAGCAACTGGTGTCTTGCTTCGTCCAGTACAAAGACTTTATCCTCTAGAGATAAACTGTCTTGAGAAGAAAGATTTTACCAATGCTTCACAATACCGAACAGGAGAAACAGTAAACAACGAAGATGTTGTCAGTAGTGACTCCAGGAGTGAAAACAGGAGTGAATTCAAGACTCGCTGTGGTAGAGCTGTTCGACCACTCAAGAAACTAGACTTATAGTGGTTCACATCTATGAGTGAAGTGTGTGAAGTGTAAGAGTATAATTTTCAGTTGTCGATGTGTTGCAAAACTGCTTTTGCAAGGTGGGAGAATATGGAGAACGCAAGTTATACCTTTGGCGACTAATCGATTTCAAGCATAAGAAAGACAGTCTTTTGTTCTATGTTGTTATGTAGTTTCCTTGCATATAGTTTTGAAGATGGTGTTGAATTGTATGAATAAATTGTGTTAAAGTAAATTATTTGTTATTGTGAAGAATACGAGGCATATTTTCTGAAATACAACTTCAGTTTTTATTTTCAGTTGAAATGTTGAGATAATTCTTAGTTAACGTTTCAAGAGAATACTCCATATAAAAATAATTATGATTAAAGCAACTAGGATTCACTTCGATATAATGGCAATCAATGTCTGCTTGCCACAACTAGGGACATTATCTCGGTTAAATTATCGTTGAATCTAAACTTTCTTATTATACATATTATGAACAAATCTATTTAATCTTGTATGTCATCTTATTAAACTGGAAATGTGAGATGGTGTGATAATTATTGTTTTAAGAGGAAGTTCAACTAGGCAACCATCCTCTATTGCCACTAATCAATTGTAAAAAATGGAAGGGATCCGAATCCGATCCGAATCTTCGAAAAATCATTGGGAAGGGATCCGAATCTTCGAAAAATGATTGTGTCGGCGAAAGAAAGACAAGGGCCACGAAGGGCTAAAGTGAAGGATTCCATAGGCCATCATACGTAAGACCGTCGGGGTAGGAAAAGAACATGAATTGACCAAGGAAGGTCGCATAGGAGGACTAAGTTGAATCAGCTGAGGGCTCCGTAATCACCAACCCACGCTCCCAAATCAACAGCTCCTTTTTGTGGCCTCTTACGACAAGCAGAAGATACCCTGTGTGTTATTATATCGCCCCAACCACAGCGGGTTATTTTATGGTAAAGCCAGGTTAGAAATTATCAGTCACACTTACGAAGTTATAACATAAGCTTTTCAGTCTGTCGGACACGAATATAAACCTCAGAACACTATAAAATGCTCGTAAAATTTAAAATTAAAGTTCATTTTCTACAATGTTACGAATTTGTACATATAAGACAGCTATTATGGCTTCTCAGAACCTATTACGATTATGTTCGGGTCGTTGGCCGAATGGACAACGTTGGGGCCTTCGGCTCAGAGTTCGGTTCCCGACCGGGCGGGGGATATTATCCGTGTTTGGTTAATTCCTCTAGCTCGGGGACTGGCTATTTTGTGATCGTCTTAATACACATCTTCAGTTACATAAAACAACTTCACACTACAAACCACCACAGAAACAAGTAAAGCGAGCAAGTGGCTGCGCGGTTTGGGTCACGGAGCTTGAATTCGGGACATAGTGGGTTCAAACCCCACTGTCGGTAGCCCTGAAGATGGTTTTTCGTGATCTCCCGTTTTCACACCAGGCGAATACTGGGGTTGTACCTTAATTACGGCCACAGACACTTCCTTCCCACTCTTAGACCTTTCCTGCCACAACGTCGCCGTAGGACCTATCTGTTTGGGTGCGACGTAAATCAGATTGTAAAGAAAAGTAATAGTGAATCAATCCCTTCAAGTAGAATTGGCGTCAGGAAAGGCATCCGACCAAAAATCTGGGCTTAATCCACATTTTGCCGACCCCAGATATTTGCAACAAAGGCCAGGAACAGAAGAAAAATAATACCAATCCGTTTCTATTATGTATATCTTTCAAAATATTCTAAAGTGTTAAAACTGAGTCTAACATTATGGCTAGAAAAATTTACACTCCAGTAATAATTTAAAAGGTTGAATCCTAGTAATGCCTGTACTAGTGTGTGTCATTTCAACTTTCTGGGTCTCGAACAATTGCAAGTGTTGTCGAACTTCCAGCCATTCTCAGAGACTAGTGTTGACACACTTGGGAATGCCATACTCTGGATGAGCGCCGAAGGAAACAGTGTAACCCCCAGATCTGTGGTGGAGGGTCACTGTGTCATAGGAGTTTATCAGCTCTGTGTTTGGAATTCTTGGGAGTAAGTCAAGAGGAAGCGGTGAGGAAAATGGCATATGTGATGCAATCATCGAAGTAATTTCAAGTCCGAGTGATTTTGACTGGTGATCTGGGAAAATCAATGCACCAATGTATTGAAAATAACTTCGTTTGGTAGGAATATCATAAAACACAAAATCAAACTCTTCGACGAAAACATGTTTATTTGTTCTGCATGTTTTCTCATTCCAACTCCAGACAATCACGAGATGATACGATGCTGAAGACTACTGCCATTTTCCTCGCAATCCTAACGACTTTCCGGGTTGATAAGGCACTTGCCTTCTCACTCAAGTTCCCCTATAAATGGGGGAAGATATTAGATGCGCGGCATTTATCTGTCGTTAGAGGAGCCGAAAACAGATAACCCCAGGGACTATTAACTTTGGAACGTGGGTTGGTAAACACGAGGTTCCTAGCTGAGTTAGGTATTGCTTACATTTGCTTGTACAAAGTTCTTTTCTTTCATTTGCCGCGTTAGTTAACTCAGACGGAAAAGCGTTGGCCTTCTGATTCCAGGCTGTTCGATCTTAGCTCATACCGGTGGTACTTGAAGGTGCTGAAATACGTCAGATTCGTGTCGGTAGATTTACTGGCACGTTAAAGAAATCCGGCGGAACAAAATTCCGGCATATCAGCGCTTCCGAAAACCGCAAAAATAATTAGTGGGACGTAAAATTATTTATTATTATTATTATTATTATTATTATTATTATTATTATTATTATTATTATTATTATTATTATTATTATACCAGGGGTACACCTTCCCCGGATAGCTACACTGCGCGTCTTCTCTAAGGCTATATATGTAAACAAACTTGAACTTGTGACTTCAAGAAACTTTGGTCTTCAACTGTTAGATGTCTCTACCATCGGTTTTTTGCTCCCTCTAGCGGGCTAAACTCTAATAATTTCATAAATAAATGATTATTTTTGATGTTTTTAAACCTGGTTCTGAGGATTTTTTTCTTTTTTTAATGCACAGAAGTTGTCAACAATTCAGCTGGTTCCTCCTCCATTGTAATCAACCTATCAAAAGATTGGAAATATTTTCTCTAGCCAATTAAAATCAGGATGTATAGGAATCCAGCCTATCAATAAAGATTTCTGGAATCTTCCCCCTTATGGTACTATAAATGCAGGTCACTTTAGGGCCGTACTGTCTGAATTGCCCCAGTACTTGGGAGTGCGTCGTATCTGAAGGGAGGCAGGGGTGAGCCCGGCGTGAGGCAGATCCAGCGGCACAAGGTAATGGCAGAATTTACTTAGAGATTTGATAGCCCATGCGGACAGTTTAAGGGGAATATTTCAATCCCTTTTTTTAAAAAAACTGCTGGCTTAAATGTAGAATTTCGGCCAGTCTGTGGACTCTGTTCTATTCCCTACTGGGAAATATGTAACGTAAGGGACGTGGTGGTGGTGGTGGTGGTGGTGGTGGTGGTGGTGGGGGTGGTGATTATTAAGAGGAAGTACAACTAGGCAACCATCCTCTATATAACACTAATCAAAGGGAAAAATGGAAGGGATCCGACACTTCGAAAAATGAAGATATCGGTCAAAGAAAGACAAGAGCCACGAAGGGCGTGAAAATGAAAGACTCCCTAGCCCTCGCATACCTAATAGCGTCGGGGTCGGAAAAGAACAAGAGTTGACCAAGTGAGGCCAGACAGGATAAATGAAAGTGAGGAGCCTGGCACAAGTAAGTGGGAGGAATGCCAAGACTCAGTTGAGGGCCCCGTGTTCGCCAATCCACGCTCCAAATTCTAGAGCCCCTGGGGCCTCTTTAGTCGCCCCTTACGATAGGCAGGGGATACCGTGGGTGTTATTCTACCGCCCCCACCCACAGGGGGAAAAACGTAAGGGAACGACGATTGTTGACCCTCTACAGTATCCCATTCAACCTTGCATGGGGTGACTAAAGTTCTCTAACCTCTGAATTTCGTAAATCCTTTTGGCATTAATGTTGCTCATTTAGTCACCCCGGTGCAGTACAGGATTAACCTCTGTATCATTGGGCCATAAGCTCATTTAGGATTGTAACTATTTCTTGAAGGAGTACAAGAGCTTCGCCTCCTTGCCTTTTGTTTATGGCCGGTCATGTGCAACCTTTTCTTTTACCATTAACGCCACGTAGTATGGGCTAGTATGCCCCAGTATATTAATTTCTGGGTGTAAAATTTCCCTTGTGAGAACAGTTTTGTGCAATGGATAAGCCCACTTTGATCCAGCTGCGCATGAATACTTGAATGTGAGGTGTAAATTTAATGCGCAAATGAAACTGATTGCCTCTGCGAGGCTAGACTATGATATAGTTGGAGCGCAGACTCTTACAAAGTGTACCTTCCTGGATCATTTCTTGCTCTTATAAAATATTGTACCTGGCAAGAGCAATTTGGCTCTTTTCTCTGTAAATTAACAATTTGTAATTCTTTCAAGTGTTGTGCCTGAAGTTCGAACTTCTAAGTCCCCTATATTGTTAGGGCAGACGAGCTGATTAATATGGTTGCTGTTCATTCAGAGTTTCCATTTCTCTAATTTTAAACTAGAAAAAAAGGAAATAAATAAAATTTCAAAGTGTGTTGTGTTATGTTCTGCTCTAGTTAATTCCTTGTCTAGCCATTCAACCTACACACTTATTATTATTATTATTATTATTATTATTATTATTATTATTATTATTATTATTATTATTATTATTATTATTATTATTATTACGTATTATTACCTTTCAGCCGGCCCCGTGGTGTAGGGGTAGCATGCTTGCCTCTTACCCGGAGGCCCCGGGTTCGATTCGCGGCCAGGTCAGGGATTTTTACCTGGATCTGAGGGCTGGTTCGAGGTCCACTCAGCCTACGTGATTAGAATTGAGGAGCTATCTGACGGTGAGATAGTACCCCGGTCTAGAAAGCCAAGATTAACGGCCGAGAGGATTCGTCGTGCTGACCACACGACACCTCGTAATCTGCAGGCCTTCGGGCTGAGCAGCGGTCGCTTGGCAGGCCAAGGCCCTTCAAGGGCTATAGTGTCATGGGGTTTGGTTTGGTTTGTTTTTATTATTACCTTTCGTATCCGGCCTCCTTTGGTCAATTCTCTTTCCCCGGTCCCGATAACATTGTTTGCGACGCCTACGGATTCTTTCATTTTCACGTCCTTCGTTGCCCTTTTCTTTCCCTTGTCGATACCTTCATTTTTCGAATTGTCGGATGATCTAATTCTTCTTCTTCTTCTTAAAGAAGTACTACACTACGGCCATCGTATTTTCGGTGTAGTCGACTGACTTTTATGAGTTCTAAAATGTGTGAGATTCATGTCAATAGATTTACTGGAACACTGAAGATTCACTTTCGAGGTTTTAATTTCAGAGTTCTGGCGTCTCTGAATAGCTAATACTCGTAGTTGGTAATCCATTATTACATTATTATTATTATTATTATTATTATTATTATTATTATTATTATTATTATTATTATTATTATTATTTCTAAAAATACGTGAACGTAGCGAGAATGATTCCTGGTACAAGCAAGTGAGTACAATGGCGGGAAGATAGTCAGAATTGGGAGATAAAGGCTAAATTAGGAATAAACTCGATGCATGAACCCATACATATAGCCTCAATCGGCTTTGATAGTGCGGCCATATCAGACAAATGGAGGAGGATAGTTCACCTAAGAGGTTAATGGACTCAGTCATGGAGGGTAAGAGAAGTAGAGGGAGACCAAGCCGGTGAAGGTTAGACCTTGATTTTAATGATAAAGGATGTGGAAATAAACAGGGCCACAGAGCTAGTTACGTATTACAGATTTGGAGGCGCGTTGTTAATTCACAGAGACTTGCAGACTGGAATGAGTAACAGCCTGCGTGTATAATGAAGATTTATGTTTTATTACTTCTATCTTCTTCTAACTCCATTTTAAACAAACACACATTTGATCACAGTAATACGATTTATCAGATTGTTCCTCCACTAACAAGTGCACATGTCTTATGACGCAATATCGTTAACAACAACAACAACAACAGTTGGTGGCGTCTCTGAGGCTAATACTAAATACACTTTAAGTCATCTCTTTCGTGACTGTATTATGCTCTACGATGGGACTGAGACATACCATCTTTTCGATATCCACATCCTTGAATCCACCCAAAATTAATAAAACGTATCACAATAAATCATTATAGTCTGCATGGGAAGTGTTTTGGCATCGAGAATCTACTCAGAATTTTGACCAACCAATCGGTTGATATCCGTTATTCATAATCCTACCCGTTTAGTGTGTTAAATATCACTTCTTCCTGGTCAAAATATTTTTACTTCATAAAATCGATTGCAACGAAAACAGCTCTGCATATGAAAAGATTATATAATGACAAACTAAATCAGTGTGTGGCAATATATTCACAAACACAAAAATCTTGAAATCTCACGTAGAAGTGTGAAACGTACAGTATATACAGTATCTATTTTTGCAGAAGTTTTCAGTACAAGATAAAGAAACCCAAATCCTGATTAGTGGGGATATAATCGTAAGAGGTGACTGAAGGAAGTTACTTACACGAACATTGTCGTGGTGGGGTTGTGGCCACGGGGCCCTTAGTTACGTCTGGCATCCCTTCCACTTACTTCTGCCAGGCTTCTCACTTTCCCCGACGGTATTAAATTTGCAAAACCTGAGAATTCTTATATTTCCACGCATTTTGTGATCCTTTCCTTTCTTTTCCCTGTGACTTTGTTCTTCAAAGGATTGGATCTCTTCTTTTCCTTCTTATGAAAAGCGTGGAAAAGGAATAGTTGCCTTACTCTATTCCCTCTTAATGGAATAATCATCACCACCATAAAATAACCTAGCATAAGTTACAATGTTTAATTTCCTGAAGTAATTTAGTAATGTATCAGTATTCAAGCCTCCGTAGGCTTTTTTCAATAGTGTAAATTACATCCAATGAGCCGGCTTTAACACTGGAGTGAAACGCCGGTTATTTTACGATTGAAAACTAGGCTTTTTCAATTGTGAAATAGCCAGCGTCTTGAATATTGAGTAGGTATTCAAAATTAATATGATATTCTCAGTTGGTTAAATTATTTTTTTCCCTCCTATACACTTAATTTTTAATAATTTTTGATAAAAATACATTCCGACTAAGGATCGGGATTCGTTGTCACAAGTTAAATTTTGTATTTGTTTCAACCCTATAGTGCATATGATCGGAAAATGAAGAATGTAAAACCCAAATAAAAGTAATACCTTAAACAAACCAGAGCTTTTGCAATTGAAGCCATGACTTCCATAAGCACGCAAGTCCAGTTGAGAATATTTTGAAAAAATCAATAAAACTTAATTACTCTTGCAAATAACAAATTCGTAAGATTTTTTCCCACAGTAAAACTTTGCCTAATCACAAATTTCGCTGTATTATAAAATCTGAATTGTCACAGGAATCTTGCTTACAATGAATTACTGAATATGCTGGACTTGTATTGTTATGGAACTCGTTAATCTAGAACACATACTTCAGTCATTACATTCCAAGAGGGAAGAATATGCTAATTTACGGTTCAAGAATGTTCGAAGGTATAAAAATAATACCTTATATGCATATTTATATTCAATACTTGATTATTATAATTACACAAATTACTCAACCCATTACTTCACTCAGAATCCCACACTTCCTTTCCTGAATGGTGGTGGTGGTGATTACTGTTTTAAGAGGAAGTACAACTAGGCAACCATCCTCTATATAACACTAATCAGAGAGAAAAAATAGAAGGGATCCGACACTTCGAAAAATGAAGGTACCGGCCAAAGAAAGACAAGGGCCACGAAGGGCGTGAAAATGAAAGAAGCCCTAGGCCTCCATACGTAATACCGTTGGGGTCAGAAACGAACAAGAGTTGACCAAGCGAGGTCCGATAGGATAGATGAAAGTGAGGAGCCTGGCGCCAAGTAAGTGGAAGCAATATCAGGACTCAGCTAAGGGCCCCGTGGTCACAATCCACACTCCAAAGTACAGAGCCAGGGGGAGAGGTGATACTCCCACGTGGCGCGTCCCAGGTGGCGGATAGGGGGTCCTAACCGGCTTGCCGGCGGACTTGAAGGAAATAAAATACCTCTCGCGGACCAAACACACACCCCTTGTGGGTGGGGGAGGCAGACGAATAATACACCCACGGTATCCCCTGCCTGTCGTTACTGAATAGTTTTGTGGATCGTAGCACTCAAGCGGGGTTCAGTGTGGGTTTCCAGTACCCGTGCGTCGTACCCATGTGAGCAACACCACGGTTCTGGGCGTTGCCTGTGAGTTGTACCACTATATGAGCGACACCGTGGGTCTGCGTTGCCAGTGATTAGTACCCACTATGTGAGGAACACCACGGGACTGCCGGCGCCCGTGATTAGTACACCTAGGTAAGGAACCTTATCGGTTTGCGTTGGCTATGAGTGGCGCCATTGTGTGAGAAACACCATAGGTATGCGTTACCTTTACGACGTACAATACTTGCGAGTAGTACCTTAATGTTTGGAACACCGTGAGTTTACGCCACCTTTGATTAGTACTGCAGCTTTGAGAAATACCATGGTTTCTCCTTTACTAACGATAAATGCCATTATGCGGGATCGTTGACGTAGATATTGACCCATTCACACAAGCATCATCGATTCAGGATTGGGCTTTGGAAGTAGTCCCTTGGTCAGTAATATTGTTTCTGGGAATGTTAGGCATTGCGTGCCTTATCCACTGATTGTTTTAAATTCATATTGATCAATTCATTCCTCATCATCACGTTTTGAATTCGGGTCAGTGGATGAATTTTGTACTTTTAAATTGTAATTCCATTTCGTCTCATTTCGTACCATAGGGGCCAATGACCTAGATGTTAGGCCCCTCTAAACAACAAGCATCATCATCATCAAAGTACAGAGCCCCTGGGGCCCCTTTTAGCCGCCCATTATGACAGGCAGGCGATACCGTGGGTGTTATTCTACCGCCCCCACCCACAGGGAGCTTCCTTTCCTGAATTATCTGCCCATTTGTTGAGTACAATTAGCGACTGTGATCAAATTTTCCTTGATCAGTAAGATAACTGAAGTATTAATACTGTTTTTTTCTGTGCATGCATCAATAAATATCTAAAGTTGCCTTACATTTGGATTAGTAGTGTTGACGAAGTGGTGTAAAAAAAAAAGAAATGACTTCTCTGGGACATTTTTTCCTAACCAGCTCAATGTAAGTATACATAAAACTCTGCCCATTCGAAAATCTGTGGATGCCAAAATTTTAAAGCCAGAGTTGTCTGGCATAAAACATTTCTGTTATTGGAATGTGGGTATAGGGGATATTTTACATATAATCTAATACCAGTTACACTTATGTGCTGTTTTGATTGTCAACCATGCCAAGATTAGTACTGCCTGCATTATTTCCAGAACAACACAGGTGAGATACTGAAAGACCTAATATTGCTGAAAACTTGTGCTGCTTTGAATGTCATCTGATAAGAGCCCAATTCGACGATTACGGTGGTATATATAACTCACATAGTGCCAAACAGTAAATTTGTGCTGTTATTGAGGTGGTGGAGATTATTGTTTTAATAGGAAGTACAACTAGGCAACCATCCTCTACAAACACTAATATGAGATAAAAAATTGAAAAAAATGAAAAATGAATATATCGGACAAAGAAAGACAAGGGCCACGAAGGGTGTGAAAATGAAAGACTCCCTAGCCCTCGGAAACCTAATAGCGTCGGGGTCGAAAAAGAACAAAGGTTGACCAAGAGAGGCCGGATAGGATGGATGAAAGTGAGGAGCCTGGCGCAAGTAAGTGGAAGCAATGCCAGGACTCAGCTGAGGGTCCTGTGGTCGCCAATCCATGCTCACAAGTCGAGAGCACCTGGGTCCCCCTGTAGTCGCCTCTTACGACAAGCAGGGGATACCGTGGGTGTTATTCTACCGCCCTCACCCACAGGGGGATGCTGTTATGGAACTAATGGCTTCACTTATGCGATGTAATATTCAGGTTAATTTTTACTATGCTTTTTTTTTTCTCAGAAGATATTTTAAAGAAAGACGGCTGCATTTTCTTGCGAAAACACACTGGTGCTGTGGCGCACTTATGAAGATATACTGAATGCTAGGCCTACTCGACCGCTCTCTTCATACAACATTAAGCGTGTTTTCTATATTTTCTGAAACTTAACATGCACCTCACAGTTGTTGATTCGTGTGATTTATGCTCAGTGAGTTCCAATGCCTCGTCCGAGCAGTCGCCTATATCTGTGATCAACGTTGCGCGCAGTGCTTTCTCGACGACCAAGTATGTTCCGACACAAATTATTCTTGTTATCGAGCCAAACTCCGGACTGTGCTCAACACGAAGTTAGTAACAAGGACCACACTGTATATTGAGAACCGCAGCGGGACAATGAATCACACTTCAGCACTAGTTGCTCTTCTAACTTCTCCAAATCGAGTGTTATCAAGTCCCAACGTTCCATAATAGCATTTCAGTATTCTGCACCAAAGAGAAACCAGCACATTCCTAATCCCATTCGTTGCAAATAATATAGGAAAATCTACACTTCGTCTTCGTATTCATTCCTGCAAGTGGAGTGACACGAGCATATTATTATTATTACTATTATTATTATTATTATTATTATTATTATTATTATTCCCGCGGTGTAGGGGTAGCGTGCCAGCTTCTTACCCGGAGGCCCCGGGTTCGATTACCGGCCAGGTCAGGGATTTTTATTTTTACCTGGGTCTGAGGGCCGGTTCGAGGTCCACTCAGCCTACGTGATTACACTTGAAGAGCCATCTGAGGTGAGATAGCGGCCCCGGTCTAGGAAGCCAAGAATAACGGCCGAGAGGATTCGTCGTGATGACCACACGACACCTCATAGTCTGCAGGCCTACGGGCTGAGCAGCGGTCGCTTGGTAGGCCATGGCCCTTCTGGGCTGTTGCGCCATGGGGTTTGGTTTTTGGTTTTATAATCATAATAATTATATTATATTATATTATATTATATTATATTATATTATATTATATTATATTATATTATATTATATTATATTATATTTGGTTACTATGTTCATCGATTCAGAATTAATCGTCCTGATGGCTACGTGTGTGTTTGCGGATCCTCACAAACGGTGGATCACCTACTGTTTGAATGTACTGCATTTGAAAGAAGAAGGCATGACTTGAACTCTCAATTGAATTATTGCAACACTGCATTATCAAAACCCCTGTATCATTTGTTTAAGCAGCCGTGCTGTTACAAATATTTTATTAACTTCATCCACTTCATTTTCCGTCAATTAGATACATGAATTCTTTTTCATTGTAAAACTGAATATGCATTTTAACTACAATCCTAGTATAGGCCTACTATGTAAAATAGGGTTCGCCGGGCTGAGTGGCTCAGACGGTTGAGGCGCTGGCCTTCTGACCCCAACTTGGCAGGTTCGATCCTGGCTCAGTCCGGTGGTATTTGAAGGTGTTCAAATACGTCAGCCTCGTGTCGATAGATCTACTGGCACGTAAAAGAACTCCTGCGGGACTAAATTCCGGCACCCCGGAGTCTCCGAAAAACGTAAAAGAGTAGTTAGTGGGACGTAAAACAAATAATATTATTTATTATTATTATTAAAATAGGGTTCCAAACTGCTTTGGATATTCAATAATAATAATAATAATATATTATATTATTGCTTTTATATATAAAATCCTTTGTCTGGAGTGTACTATTTTACGGTTGTGAGAGCTGGACGATTGGAAGAAAGGAAAGAGATTCATTGGAAGCAACTGAAATGTGGATTTGGAGGAAAATGACGAGGACCTGCTGGACGGAGAAAAAAGACGTATCAAGATGTTCTAAAGGAAATGAATGAACAATGGAGACTGATAGAGGATATGGAAAGAAGCAAGATAAAACTTGTGGATCATATCCTGAGACATATAAACTTCCTAGTAAATGTTTTGAAGGAAAAATACTAGGAAAAAAAGGAAGAGAAAGACCAAGGAAGACATACTTCGAGGGTGTGAAAAACTTGATGGACCAATCACCCTCTATATAACACTAATCACAGAAAAAGTGGAAGAGATTCGACACTTCGAAAAAGGTATCGGCCAAAAGAAGACAAAGGCCGCGAAGAGCGTGCAAATGAAAGACTCCCTAGGCCCTGAATGCTCTAATAACGTCAGAGTCGGAAAAGAACAAGAGTTGACCAAGGGATGTCGGATAGGATAGATGAAATTGAGGAGCCTGGCAAAAGTATGTGGAAGCAATACCAGGACTCAGCTAAGGGCCCCGTGGTCGCCAACCAACGTTCCCAACTTAAGAGCCCCAGCGGCACCTGTAGTCGCCCTTTTGTCACAGGCAGAGCATACCGTGGGTGTTATTCTACATACTGGTACAGGACTGTCACATTTACAAAAGTATATACACCAATCGACTGTGCTGGTATTCGATCCCCCAACTTATTAGAAAGGTTGAGTACTGAATCTTCTGTGCAACTCAGCTGGTGATTGGTGGTGGTGGTGGTGGTGATTATTCTTTAAGAGAAAGTACAACTAGGCAACCATCCTCTATATAACACTAATCAGAGAGAAAAAATGGAAGGGGTCCGACACTTCGAAAAATGAAGATATCGGCCAAAGGAAGACAAGGGCCACGAAGGGCGTGAAAATGAAAGACTCCCTAGCCCTCGCAAACCTAATAGCGTCGGGGTCAGAAAAAAACAAGAGTTGACCAAGGGAGGTCGGATAGGGTAGGTGAAAGTGAGGAGCCTGGCAAAAGTATGTGGAAGCAATGCCAGGACTCAGCTGAGGGCCCCGTGGTCACCAACCCACGCTCAAAAGTTCAGAGCCCCTGAGGCCCAACTCAGCTGGCCCTCACAATCTGTGAGTGGGGGCATAGGCTATATCGACAATAACTTCTGCCTGTCGTAAGAGGAAGGCAAATACAAGTTCCGAAATTTGTCTTGTTCTGAAGTCGAAAGCAACGGAAGAAGATTTGCTGGATTACATAGACTGGAATTTCATCCCAGTACATATGTACTGCCGTTCCAGTTCCTCAAACCAGTTTATAATAACGGAGAATCGAATCTAGGCCAGCCAGCGAGAATAAATAGTAGCCCACCAATCAGGTAGTAGACGTTAGCGTTAACTATTCGAATATTCGGTAGGAGAGGAATTAATGGTCTGAACTTGAAGAACATGAGTTTGCTAGGATGGAATGGGGATAAGAGGTGGTGGTGTTTATTGTTTTAAGAGGAAGTAAAACTAGGCAACCATCCTCTATATAACACTAATCGGAGAGAAAAGATGGAAAGGACCCGACAGTTCGAAAAATGAAGGTATCAGCCAAAAAAGACAAGGGCCACAAAGAGCGTGAAAATAAAAATCTCCCTAGCCCTCGGAAACCTAATAGCGTCGGGGTTGGAAAAGAACAATAGTTGGCCAAGGGAGATCGGATAGGATAGATGAAATGAGGAGCTTGACACAAGTAAGTGGAAGCAATGCCAGGACTCAGCTAAGGGCCCCGTGGTCGCTAACACACGCTCCAAATTTCAGAGCCCATGGGGCCCCTTTTAGTCGCCTCTTATGACAGGTAGGGGATACCGTGGGTGTTATTCTACTGTCCCCATCCGTAGGGGGAACGGGGATAAGAAATGAGGAAAAAATGTAATCAGGAAAGTCTATAAAAACCTCAACAGTTCGGATGAGAAAAGGCTTTGGCTTCTTGTTCCTATTGCAGTGCATGGGTTACCGTATAGGTCTAAAAAGGCAGTTCAAATGCGCTTGAATGAAGGAGCTGAGAAACAGAAGAGTGAAACCTCTAACAGAACAGTCGCTGAAAGTTAACCAGGCCCTAATCGAATCACTTTACATTAACATTCCTACTCTTCTCAGTTCGCGCTGCTACATGTTGAACCAACATTGTTATGCTAGCCCAGAACCGACCGGGCCAGATCAGCGCGATGTTGTTCTACTAATGCTGGCGGTGGTTGTGGTGATGGTGATTATTGTTTTAAGAGAAAGTACAACTAGGCAACCATTCTCTATTAACACTATTCATATTAAAAATGGAAGGGATCCTGCGCTTCAAAATATGAAGGTATCGGCCAAAGAAAGACAGGGGCCACGAAGGGCGTGAAAATGAAAGACTCCCTAGGCCTCGAGTACTCTAATACCCTCGGGGTAGGAAAAGGACAAGAATTGACCAAGGGAGGTCTGATAGGATAAATTAAAGTGAGGAGTCTAGCACAATTAAGTGGAAACAATTCCAGGACTCAATTAGGGCCCCGTGGTCTCGTACTCACGCTCCCAATTGGAGAAAACATGGGACCTCTTTTAGTCGCCTCTCATTTAGGAAAAGGTTAGGAAAGCAACAGATAGGGAATCTGCCACCTAGGCGACTGCCCTAAATGCAGATCAGTATTGATTGATTTTGATTGATTTGATTGACGACAAGCAGGGGATATCGTGGATGGTGGGTGTTATTCTATCACCCCCATTTAAGAGGAAGGAGGTGGTGGTGGTTATTATTGTTTTAACAGGAAGTATAACAAAGCAACCATCCTGTACATAACACTGATTAGAGAAAAATGGAAGATATCCGACACTTCGAAAAATGAAGATATCGGCCAAAGAAAGACAAGGGCCAAGAAGGGCGTGAAAATGAAAGACTCTCTAGGTCTGGAGTGCTCTAATACCGTCGGGGTCGGAAAATAACAAGAGTAGACCAAGGGAGGTCGGATAGGAGAGGTAAAAGTGAGGAGCCTGGTACATGTAAGTGGAAGCAATGTTAGGACTCAGCTCAGGACCCCGCGGTCGCCAACCCACGCTGCCAAATTAAGAGCTCCTTGGGGCCTCTTTTCTTTGCCTCTTACGATAGGTATGGGATACCGTGTGTGTTATTCTACCACCCCCATCCACAGGGGCATAGAACCCATGACCCTATGGATGAACCTTTACCACCTTGGCTAGACAATCTTCATATTATGTAAATACCAGTAATTAAATAAAGTATTACTATCGATGGATTCCTATACGAAAAAAGACGATGCTACAAACACTGGAAGGACAGAGGTACGATTCTTCGCCAAGAAGATTCGGAAATGTATAAGAGTTCCGGAAATGGATCGGCATATAGCCTTGCGGTTTACTTAGTCTACAACAAAAATTAGTACACATTCTGAGGGCGCATAATTAACGAATCTCATCACACGTAGTGCTGGGGATATGAAGTTAAAGTCTGTACTTTCTCCTTTAGGACCCTTCTACAGCATTAGAAATTCCTAAATTCCGTCAGAATTTTCATCGTGAAGTTCCACATGTTTGTGGGATCGGCATTGCACCCAGGCTCATTTTAGGACTTAGCTGTGTATTTATAATTGCATGCAGTACCTGCTGCCACCTGCTGATCCCAGTTAAAATTCCACCCGAAGTTGTTCGGATTCGAACCATGGAAACTAATGGCTTAGCTGCTGCGACTCTCAAAACCTGCAGGGGCTGGGCGTATGTGTCGTCTTCATCATCATTTCATCCGCATCATGAAACGAAAATGAAACACGAAGTTTGTTAAATAATGTCGGTTCCATGGCTAAATGGTTAGCGTGCTGGCCTATGGTCACAGGGATACCGGGTTCGATTCCCGGAAGGGTCGGGAATTTAAACCATCATTGGTTGATTCTGCTGGCATGGGGGCTGGGTGCATGTGTCGTCTTCATCGTCATTTCATACTCATCATAACGCGCAGGTCGCCTTTTTGACATTCATCCACACAATTCTTCTATTTCGTTATATCCATTTTATGTTATGTAAGTGCTTTCTATGTATTCATGTAGTAATTCTTCCAGTTCTCTTATTACCCTATCATCCTCGGCCACAGGGTTCCACGCTGAGGATGGAATTCTTTTCGTTTGCTGATGCTAGGCTTCGCACTTCTGTTCTTCTCTCTTTCGTTGATCAAATCATTTTATCGAACCTCTTCCTTTTTTCTATTCGGATTAGAGTTATGAGCGGACGGTTCGCCTTAAAACAATAATCACCACATCCACCCTTTATTAACATAAATTTATTTAGACTTCCAGCCCGGTGCACTGAGAATTTTTTTAAATATTCTTTATCAGACTTAATTGTAGACCAGAATCACCCAAATATATAAAACTAAAGAGTAAAGATAAGACTACAAACGGAAATTCTAAGCTTGGAGTTAAATAAACAGGGAAGTGATCGCACGTTAGCTGTCGAATGCTCCCATTTACAGTAGACGTTGGTTATGAATTTGGCTTAATTGTATGAAGTATCAAAATGTCCTTTCTTGTATTATGCTGTTTGCCTGGCCTCTGTAATTTCCTTTCACTTTAAAATTTTTCATGTAATTTATTCGCATTGCACAACTGTAGGTATATTAACAGCGCTTCAAACTTACAAGATATAACCTTTTATTTTTTCGCTTATACTGAGCCATAAAGAATTCTTAAATGAACTACATTACGGCAAGCATTTTAATTTCACCACTTGTAAACGCTTTCGTCGTTATTCTCATATTATCCTCTTTCACCTCGTTACACCATGCGAGTCTAATAGAAGCTCCCTTTCTCTTTAACCCTCACTTAACCCCACTTTCTGCCCTTTGAGAAGAGAATGTGCACTACGAAGTAACGGTAATGCATGAAAAAGTTATTTTTAATATCACAAGCTGACCAGGAAAGAACCGAATAATAATAATAATAATAATAATAATAATAATAATAATAATAATAATAATAATAATAATAATACCGGAACATAGAAAATATAACAGATACAATGCGGAAGAGGCGAGTGATATTTTTTGGACATTTATACGAAATGGATGACAACAGGTTAACGAAACAGATCTTCAAATATCTTTGGAACAAGAAGTCAACAAGAACCTGGATTCACGAAGTCAAGAAAGATTTGTTAAGAAACAACATAAGGGAAAAAGAAGCAAAGAAGCAACAGAGAGAAAGGAAAGGATTCCAAGGTCGCGAGGGAAAGAAAACAGGCTCAAAATGGTCTGAGGAGAGGAAAAGGAGGCATAGTGAGCAGATGAAAGAGTGTTGGAGGAGGAAGAAGGAACAACAAACGATGAAGCGTTGAAATTGTCTCGTGGTTCCTAGAAGACCCTAACGGAGGAAGACAGAATAATAATAATGAAAAATGAAATGGCGTTTGGTTTTTAGTACCAGGAGTGACCGAGGACAAGTTCGGCTCGCCAGATGCAGGTCTTTTGATTTGACTCCCATAGGCGAACTGCGCGTCTTGATGAGGATGGAATGATGATGAAGAAGACACTTACACCCAGCCCCCGTGCCAGTGAAGTTAACCAATTGAGGTTAAAATTCCCGACACTGCCAAGAATGGAACCCGGCGTGGTGGTGGTGATTATTGTTTTAAGAGGAAGTACAACTAGGAAACCATCCTCTATATAACACTAATAAGAGGGAAAAAATGGAAGGGATCCGACAATTCGAAAAATGAAAACATCGGCCAAAGGAAGAAAAACGACACGAAGGGCGTGAAAATGAAAGACTCCCTAGCCCTCGCAAACCTAATAGCGTCGGGGTCGGAAAAGAACAAGAGTTGACCAAGAGAGGTCGGATAGGATATATGAAAGTGAGGAGCCTAGCATAATAATTGGAAGCAATGCCAGGACTCAACTAAGGGCCCCGTGGTCGCCAATCCACGCTCCAAAGTTCGGATGGTGGTGGTGATTATTGTTTTAAGAAGAAGTACAACTAGGCAACCATCCTGTATATAACACTAATAAGAGGGAAAAAAATTGAAGGGATCCGACACTTCGAAAAATTAAAATATCGGCCAAAGGAAGACAAGGGATACGAAGGGCGTGAAAATGAAAGACTCCCTAGCCCTCGCAAACCTAATAGCGTCGGGGTAGGAGAAGAAGAAGAAGAGTTGGCCAAGAGAGGTCGGATAGGATATATGAAAGTGAGGAGCCTAGCACAAGCAAGTGGAAGCAATGTCAGGACTCAGCTAAGGGCCCCGTGGTCGCCAACCCACGCTCCAAAGTTCAGAGCCCCTGGGGCCCCTTTTAGTCGCCTCTTACGACAGGCAGGGGATACCGTGGGTGTTATTCTACTGCCCCCACCCACAGGAGGCCACGCTCGAAAGTTCAGAGCCCCTGGGGCCCCTTTTAGTCGCCTCTTACGACAGGCAGGGGATATCGTTGGTGTTATTCTACCGCCCCAGCCACAGGGGAAAGCTCCAGGGGCCCCTTTTAGTCGCCCCTTACGACAGGTAGGGGATACCGTGGGTGTTAATCTACCGCCCCGCCCACAGAGGGCCATGTTGATGAGGTGCACGCTTTTAGAAGTGGTGGTGTAATATTTAGGGCTGGGATTATGCATGGCCGTCGTACACCTTTGCTTCCAATTCGAGGGGCGTTAACTCCCCAGTGGTATACCGATGAAATTCTTCGACTATTTGTACAATCCTTTGGGGATTAATATGGTGATGAATTCACCTTCATCGACGACAATGCTCGCCCTCATCAACGTGCATCAGTGAGGAACTTCACGAGAGAAGCCGGTATTAACCATATGAATTGAACAGCTAATTCACCAGACATAAACTGCATTGAGAACGCATGGGACAGTTTGAAAACAGCTGTTTTTAATCGTCTACAACCTCCACAGACACTTCCGAACAGATGGAATGAGAACTCTGCTGCAAGATGACGTCAGTGTGTTGGTCGCGAGCATGACATAGCGCGTCAGAGACTTGAAGAAAGGCAGGAACAACCTTCACAAAAAAAAAAAAAAAAAAAAAAAAAAATACAAACTGTAACATTTTCATTATTGCTGTTTATTTGCGTTAGATAGGGGCTACCTGGCCGAGGCGGTAAAGGCGTGCTCGGTTCGCCCGGAAGGACGTGGGTTCGAATCCCCCTCAGGAAGTCGTAAAATTTAAGAAACGAGATTTCCACTTTCGGAAGTGCATATGGCCCTGAGGTTCACTCAGACTACACCAAAAATGAGTACCAGGTTAATTCCTGGGGGCAAAGGCGGCCGGGCGTAGAGCTAACCACTCTACCCCATCACGTGCCGCGGTTAACAGTGGTGGAAGCCTTTATCTTCCACTCCTCCAAGGTCCTGCATGGCCTGTACGGAGGTGTCTTTGTCTTTTATTTGCGTTAGATATCGTTAGAAACATTCGAGTTTGTAAAAGTTTACACTTCCAGGTTGTGTATCTCCGTGAAACAAATAAAAAAATATTATGTACCGGTAACTTTATTATGTCATTGCATCCTTGACATTCCAAACATTTTTTTTCTCGGTGTGTAGTTTATGAAGAGCTTTATTGGATATGAAACCTGGACACTTTACCGCCGTGATATAAACGGGAACGCTTCCATCAGCAGAAACTTACGTCCATCATGAACATCAAGTGGGATGACTACATAAGCAAAGTGGCAGTTCTTGACAAGGCGCATACGAACAGCATAGAAGCCTGGATCATCACTCATCGGCTTAGACGGGTTGGTCACATCCAGCGTATGATAGCAGACTGCCTAAACAACTTCTCTACGGTGAGACTGGTCATGGCCAAAGGCCTCAAGGGGCTCCTTTGAAATGTTATAAATAGAGCCCTGCGCGGATACACAAAATAATATCCGCATCCGCTCCACATCCGCACTTTATCCGCAGCCGCAAAATGGTTATCCGCTGATAATTTAAATAGTTAACTACATTATATTATACCCAAAGTATTGAAACGAATAGATCTCATAACATAATACAATAGGCCTGACACCCGGCACCAGAACCCCTACAGTCGCAGGTTTATGAGGTGGTGGTGGTGGTGATTATTGTTTTAAGAGGAAGTACAACTAGGCAATCATCCTCTATATAACACTAATCAGAGGGAAAAATGTAAGGGATCCGACACTTCGAAAAATGAAGATATCGGTCAAAGGAAGACAAGGGCCACGAAGGGCGTGAAAATGAAAGACTCCCTAGCCCTCGCAAACCTAATAGCGTCGGGGTCGGAAAAGAACAAGAGTTGACCAAGGTAGGTCGGATAGGATAGATGAAAGTGAGGAGAGTGGCACAAGTAAGTGGAAGCAATGCCAGCACTCAGCTGAGGGCCCCGTGGTCGCCAACCCACACTCCAAAGTTCAGAGCCCCTGGGGCAGGTTTATGAGGGATTTTCTCTTGCGACAATTACCGACGCATTGACCTTTGTTCCTTCCGTCCGTTAATTGCGGGCAGGAGCCAGTTAGACTTAGGTCAGATTACGGCTTTATGGTTTCAAGGCTCTTTATATATCACTATTCTCCCATACTAATGTCAAGCGTCACCTAACCACAAGCAAAAACAAGAGTATACCTGAGTAAAAATCAATAAACGTCATTATTTAGAAATTATCAGCAAAATTATCCGCACTGCCATACAGTTTTTATCCGCCAAGACACTAACTTCGCGGATATCTGCGGATAAATCCGCGGATATCCTCATCCGTGCAGGGCTCTAGTTTTAAGGACCAGCTTAAGAAGACTATGAATAGCACCAACATAAATGCTAACCCCTGAGCAACAACTGCACCAAACTGTGTTCTTTGGCGCAAAGCTACTGCAGAAGGATTGAGCAGGCAAGGAATTGAAGCCCATGAAAAGCGGAAAAACTACGTCAGATCCAACCGCGTCCTCCACCCACCTTTAGATGTGACCCTTGTGGCCGCATGTTTCATGCAATAATTGGCTTGATCAGTCATCAGCGACCTCTCCCCAGAACCATCAGTACCGGGCGAGTTGGCCGTGCGCGTAGAGGCGCGCGGCTGTGAGCTTGCATCCGGGAGATAGTAGGTTCGAATCCCACTATCGGCAGCCCTGAAGATGGTTTTCCGTGGTTTCCCATTTTCACACCAGGCAAATGCTGGGGCTGTACCTTAATTAAGGCCACGGGCGCTTCCTTCCAACTCCTAGGCCTTTCCTATCCCATCGTCGCCATAAGACCTATCTGTGTCGGTGCGACGTAAAGCCCCTAGCAAAAAAAAAAAAAAAAAGAACCATCAGTCTTTAAGAAGAATTGCACGAGAAAAACGTATTCTCGGTAACGAGTAGCGGCCGACGACGACGACGACCATTGTTTTAAAACAATAGCTTTAGAAATATAAATAATTCTGATCGCGTGTCTCTTCTTTTGCTATTGAAATGTTTTGTATAACTAACAACGCGTACCTTGTAAACCAGTACTCTAAATGTGACTCTCTCGGCAGAGGTAACAGTTGTAAACTGAGGCATTTCTGTGAAAAGAAAGAAAGAAAGAAAGAATGAACAGTTCAGTTTCACGATACGAAATGTGACAGGACAAGAAAGCCTATAATCCGAGTTATGATGACAAATGTTCCACGCTTGACCAGAGTAAATGCCCATCTTTCATGGAGAAACTCTCGGGTCTCGAAAGGATTTTACCAGCTACGACGTACTTAATAACGAACTTAATAACACACTGCATTTTTCAGATAAGAACATCCGAACAAAGTAATATTCCGATTGAGAAGACGAGAATGGTGGTGGTGATTATTGTTTTAAGAGGAAGTACAACTAGGCAACCATCTTCTATATAACACTAATCAGAGAGAAAAAATGAAAGGAATCCGACACTAAGAGAAATGAAGGTATCGGCCAAAGGAAGACAAGGGTCACGAAAGGCGTGAAAATTAAAGACACCCTAGGCCTCGAGTGCTCTAATACCTTCGGGGTAGGAAGAGAACAAGAGTTAGGTCAGATAGGTTAGAAGTGAGGAGCCTAGCA
This sequence comes from Anabrus simplex, assembly GCF_040414725.1. Taxonomy (NCBI): domain Eukaryota; kingdom Metazoa; phylum Arthropoda; class Insecta; order Orthoptera; family Tettigoniidae; genus Anabrus; species Anabrus simplex. The sequence continues at coordinate 98,183,840 of NC_090268.1, read as the reverse complement.
CCAAGAGCCCCTGGGCCACCTTTTAGTCGCCTCTTACGCCAGGCAGGGGTTACCGTGGGTGTTATTCTACCGACCCCACCCACAGGGGGGATCAATAACACACACAAGGTGAAACCATAGAAATAACTACCAGGAAGAAGTCAAATAATAATGGGTCAGGGATAGTAGCAAATATGTAGACCTAAGAGGTCACTTTATTGTCAAGATCGGAGCCGCAGCAACATACGATATTTGCTGACATGAGAATGTAAGGAGATAATAAGCATTATAGACTGTGGCATTTAACTTAGTATGACACTAGCTCCTATTTTGAAGATTTATCCTGCCTTTGGATTGTTTGTTTCATTAATATACAAAAAATGCTTTCTTTTAATATTATTATCTTGCGGTTAATAAATAGCGTATCAGTTATTATCAGTACTAAGTGGCTTGCATTTATATCATCATTCCCTCTGTTTCATGGTAAGTTTTATTTCTACCTGACAGTTTAGTTCTTTTCTTCTTTTTGTAATAATATAAACATATTCAATTATGTACATCTTCATAAGTTCAATTGTGCTACATGCATTCTGTGATAAGCTGATTTCCTGTCATTAAAGCTGAAACTGCTGAGGACAGCGATCCTGCTAACAATGTCCCTCGCATTTTCCTGATTTTTTAAATTCAACATATGAGTCCACATGTATTATGTTTATTGACTTTGACTGGTTTGTATTGTCTTGCTTACCAATAATGGTTGTTTATCAGGTCATCTGTGATGGTGCTGGTGCAGTGATCATTTCCAGCGAAGAGGCTTGTAAGCAACATGGACTAACCGTTGCCCAGGCTTGTGGGGTACAGCGTAGTGGGTGTAGCGCCCAGTATCATGGGTATTGGACCATCACCTGCCATTAAGAGATTGCTTCAGATCTCTGGGAAACAGCTTGCAGATATTGATCTAGTCGAGGTGAGTTTACAATCTTATAAGTATTTTGAAAACAACTCAGAGCGATAGAAAAAAGGAAGTCTTGTTCACCATGTATGTTGTCTGATCATCAGCCCAGAGGCTGGTTGGATCCTCCAAAGGCACCCCTAAAGGTTATGTGGTTATAGGGAAAACGCAAAAGCAAATGGCGGCGCCAGTATGAGGCGTGCGAGGCAAGATGAGGAATGAAGTCGTTTGCAGTTGTGTTCAACCACATTGATGAATTAAAAATAAAAGTTCATATTCTTACAGCATGTCAGTATTGTTTAGTAGGCCTATATGTTTAAAATATACATCTAAACTTACAGCTTTTTCCTTGTTCAACTATCATCATTATCCACTGCAGCAGACCTGGTGTGAAAATTAAACAAGCCCCTTTTAGTCACCTCTTATGACAGGCAGGGGATACCATGGGTGTTATTCTACCACTCCCGCCCACAGGGGGAGTACATGAGCAGCCTCATCATGGACTGACGAAGCCGATCGAAGGTACCTGCGTCCTGTCGGTGGTGGTGGTGGTGATTATTGTTTTAAGAGGAAGTACAACTAGGCAACAATCCTCTATATAACAATAATCAACCTACGCTCCTAAGTTCAGAGCCCCTCGGCCCCTTTTAGTCGCCTTTTACGACATTCAGGGGATATCGTGAGTATTATTCTACCGCCCCACCCACAGGGGGATGGTTCCTATCGAACAGCCGGTGTTATTGATATCGTTAACCAGAGTAGCGTACACCTCGCTTTTTGTTGTCCCACAGATAAAATTCCAATGGATTAAGGTCAGGAGACCGTGCAAACCAACGCATTGGACCCCAGCCCTGTCTTCCATCGTGAGAAGGTGGTGCCCAAAAATCGTAGTACGTACAACCTGAAGTGCGCTTGAGCGTCATCATAAATAAACCGCATGGCGCGGCGAACTCTACAGGCACATGTTTCAATAGTACAGGCAGCACGTCCCTCGAGGTCAGATTCGCTGGTCCATTCAGTCGTCGGGTAGCATGTGTGGACCGATCGGTTCATCATGGATAAAACCCCGCCACATATTGCGTCCAATGCGCTGTTGGTGGTTAGTGACAACCCTATCATGAGGATTTTCAATGCCCGCATGCGTGTATTATGCAAGTTTTTGACGCCATCTTTTCCAAATGTGACCACGTTGGTGAACAAACTGGACAACGGACGACAAAAACATCAGTACAGGAGTGGCCTTGTGCCTGTACCTCAGTACTAACGCACTGCAGGACATGTTCATTGGGACATTTTTTGTTGTTTTGATCCCATGAATAAATCCGGACGTTTGTTACAAATGTTTAGATACATCCTGAAGATAACTAAAATAACATTGGAAGAGGTGATGGTGATGGCTATTTTTAAGGAGCCAAACATCGAGGTCATCGGTCTTGTTCCTAAGAGACCGAGAAGGAAAGCTAAGTGGGAATATAAATGACAGTGGTGAGGGGGAAGTTTCGCAGAAGTATAATTTGTAGTGCAGTAGTACAGAACTCATATAGGTATCCTAAAATTGCACCAAAAATGACAGCAAGTTTAGCCACTATCAGTGCCGAGATTGTAACTTTTGTCTTCAGAGGAATTTCAGTTATATGGTTACCAACGCAGGCCAGTTTTACACGAGTTGATATCGTGATCAAACCCACGGGATTTCCATTTTTACAGGAATCCGAAAGGGAGGGATGTGACTTTTCATTTCAGAAATACCGCATACATTGGCGGGACTACCCAGTTACCATTTTCAACTATTAATAGCGTTGTGTATGTAATTTGGATAAAAACATCAAATTTTCATCTCTTCTATGTAAGATGGAAATCTCCAGCTACGGTATATTACTCAAGTTGAGCTCAAATAGGGTTTGAAACTTAAGGAGACTTCCCCAATTTTAATAAGTAGCTAGAAGGAGAGAGAGAGAGAGAGAGAAGCAAAACGGAAGTTAAGTAGTGAGTAGCGTCGTTAATCCATTACTGAGTAGCTCATAGGGGGCCTAAGAAATGGCGCGGGTTCGAGAAGCTTCCGATAGCCTGGCATTAATCCACGTGATTAACTGGACCGTGATGTAGCTCTCTGATATTCATGAGACGATGTCTCCATTATTCAAACCGCTCCACAAGGGCTGTTCTCGCCGTCAACCCGATAACACCGGATACACTTAACACCCCGGTGCTTTTCGCAGCACACAACGTTACTGCCGCCCTCCTATAAATTCATTACGCTGATTCTAATTGTCAAGTAGAATAGATTCCAACGGTGTTCTGTTGCAGCAGCTCACTCATGCTGGATTATCTGAGCGGGAAATCGTTTTTCGTAATGCATATTGCAATAAGGAGAATTTCGATAAAGTCATACATTACGATCGAAATGTTACTTCCTTTACTTTAAAGCATGTTTGTAGCTTTACATCACCGCTGATATCGTGATCATAGCTACAGGATCTCCAATATTTCAAACAACAGGGATGTAACTTTTCGTTTCGAAAATACCACATGCACTGACAGGAATTCAAACCCCGCTCGGCTTGATGACCAAACCAGTCAATTATCACGCCCTCCTTCTTTTATGTTATTCGTAAGAATCGTCCAGTATTTCACCTATTACTGAATATTATTCAGTCACACAATCATTAGGGACGTAATTAATGCAGTAGCCAAGTTACTAGCTTCCTATCCAGACAGCTGGGGTTCGAACCTTAGTGGGTGGAATTTTCACCTGAAGTTGCGTGGTATCAGGAAGAGGTGGTGGTGGTGGCCACGAAGGGCGCGAAAATGAAAGACGCACTAAGCCTCGAGCGCCCTAATACCGTCGGGGTCGGAAAAGAACAAGAGTTGACCAAGAGAGGTCGGACAGGATAGATGAAAGTGAGGAGCCTGTCACTAGTAAGCTGAGGGCCCCGTAGTCGCCAACCCACGCTCCAAAGCTCAGAGACCCTGGGGCCCTTATTAGTCGCCTCTTACGACAGGCAGGGGATACCATGGGTGTTATTCTATCACCCCCACCCACAGGGGGAAGGTGTGGTGGTGGTGGTGGTGGTGGTGGTGGTGGTGGTGGTGGTGGTGGTGGTGGTGGTGGTGAAAGTGATTATTTTAAGTGGATGTGCAACTAGGCAACCATCGTCTATATAAAACACTAATCAGAGAGAAAAAATTGAAGGGATCTGACACTTCGAAGAATGAAGGTACTGCCAAAAAAGGAGAAGGGCCACGAAGAGCATTTTTGTCACAGCACAAACATACCGCAGACGTTTTGTCACACATTACATCAATGTCGCACGGACCTAATGTCACGAAATCCAAATTGTCACCGAACTCTACGTCATACCAGTACGTAACGCAGACTTCTTAATGAATCTCACATGAACGCAATAAAATTACGATTTTCCTGGTTATTACGTGTTGATTACTGATGAATGGTGGTGGTTGTGATTATTGTTTTAAGAGGAAACACAACGGGGCAACCATACTCTATATAACACTACTCAGAGAGAAAAAATTGAAGGGGTTCAACACTTCGAAAAATGAAGGTATCGGCCAAAGAAAGACAAGGGCCACGAAGGGCGTGAAAATGAAAGACTTCCTAGGCCTCCATACGTAATATCGTCGGCGTCGCGAAAGAACAAGAGTTGACCAAGGGAGGTCGGATAGGATAGTTGAAAGTGAGAAGCCTGGCACAAGTAAGTGGAAGGAATGCCAGGACTCAGCTAAGGGCCCCATGGTCGCCAACCCACTCTCCAAAGTACAGAGCCCTTGGGGCCCTTTCAATCGCCTATTACAATATGCAGGGGGATACCGTGGGTGTTATCTACCACCTACAGGGAGGATTATTGATGAATCCATGGTAATCAGTAACATTTTCGAGCAAGTGAAATTTACAAGTATAATAAACGCAGAAATGGACCATCATACTAAATTTATTACAAATGGCAGGGGAGGGAAGAAACTGACTTATAAAGGTTGTACGTATTTGAAACACAGACCAATGAAAAAGGGAATAAGATGAAGGTGTGTATTTAGGGAGACCTGTGGTGTCATGATTGTTACTGCAGTGATGTAATGGAACACAAGTGTTATCTGAAGAAGAAAATACAAATGCTCCTGACTGGGACTCTTGTAAAGCCTCCGAAGAAGAAATTAAAAATTCACCTGAGAGATCTAGGGAACCACCTTCTGCCATAGTACAAAACGCATTGCCTTCTACGTCAAGTAAAACTAACGTGAAACTTCCAAAAAATCAAACGCTGCGGAGGACTGTTACATGCATAAGAACCGAAAATTTACCTCCCGAACCAACATCACTAGACGGTTTAGAAGATATGCCTCAAAAATTTAAATAAACTACAGGTGGAGAACGATGGCTACTTCACCTGGACACAGCTCAGACCGTAACTTACGAATAATCAAGGCAGAGAAATATTGGATATATGACGGTTCGTTCAGAGTAGATCCCAAAATTACTGCACAGCTATATAGTATCCATTGCCGAGTGCACGATGTCTTCTTACTTGTAGTATTTGCCCTCACACAGAGACGCAATAAAGTAACGTACGATGAAATTTTTCGTGTCCTGAAATACAACGTTTCTGAAAAATATAATGAAGACCTTCAACCAGATTATGTCTCTACTGATAACGAAGTTGTATGCATGGCAGCTGTTAGAGAAGTATTACCAAATTGTAATATCGCTGGGTGTTTCCTTCATATTGCACAAAGTCTCTGGAGAAGGATACAAAAGGAAGGATTAGTGGGCCTGAAGCATTTGAAATCCTGAAAGCTGAAGTTGATGACGATCTACAGGTGATCTGTGATTACCTAGAAGTAAATTATGTTTTAGGAAGACGGCATGGCAGAGGAAGAAGAGCACCTCTGTTCCCTCCCGCAACATAGAATTGCTTCGAGAGAGTACTCTCCAGTTTACGTCGAAAAAATAGTACGTGTGAGGCGTGGCACAACCGCATAAATGAAATTATCGGTCAGGATCATCCATCAATTTATAAACTCTTGCATCACTTACAGATTGGGAATGCAGAGATATCTCGGGATATTGAAAGACTGAAAACCGGCCATTCGCCCAGGAAGAAGAAGGTGATTTACGTAGATTTCGATTGACGAGTTGAAAGAGTTATTGGAAGGCACCAGGAATACGAGGCCGAAGGCAGACTTCTACAATAACTGAGAACCCTTGGACATCATTTTGCTGGGTTTTTTTAAATTTCTAAAATAATCTTTCGAATTTAATCCATCTTTTAAAATAAGACTGAATAAACTGAAAATGTTCATGTGACGGAAATAATAATGACATTCTAGCAGAATGACATTACATAGTTGTGACATTAAAGCTTCTGTGACGAAATGTCCGTGTGACTAGGATGTGACGAAAAATCCGTGGTATATTTTTGTTGTGACGAAATGTACGGATATGAAATGAAAGACTCCAATGCCCTAATACCGTCGGGGTCGGAACAGAACACGAGTTGACCAAGAAAGGTCGAAGCCGATAGATGGAAGTGAGGAGCCTGGCACAAGTAAGTAGAAGCAATGCCAGGACTGAGCTAAGGGCCCCGTAGTCGCAACCCACGCTCCAAAGTTCAGAGCCTCTGGGGCCCCTATTAGTCGCCTCTTACGACAGGGACATAGCCAGGGGATATCGTGGTAGTTATTCAAACACCCCCACCCACAGGGTGTGCAATAAGGAGAATTTCCACAAAACCATATATTTACATATTATTTCCTTTACTTTAAAGCAGGGCCTCTCAAACGCCCACACTCTCACGCGTGCAGAGCGAGGTGCATAGGCTCTGTGCACTGTGCATCGGTACGCTTCGCCTCAACTCGGCTTGACTCGGATGGTGTAGTGTGCTGAGAGCGACGAAGCGTTTGGTGGTAGACGACGTGTTTATCAGTGAAATAGATAAGCGCACGACAACAACATAATAATGGAGCAACCTGTTTCGAAGAAAGCAAAGACTTCCAAAAGTCCATTTCAATCGAACTGGGAACTTTCGTATTTTTTTTTTGTTTGTTTGTCGTGACGATAACGCCAAATGCTTAATCTGTGGGACGATAATTACGTGCGTAAGAAAATCGTCTATTGAAAGACACTACAACAGACTACATTCGGAAAATTATTGTGAAATCATAGGAGACGTCAGAGAGAAAGAATTAAGGAGGTTGAAACAGCTTGAAGAAGAGCATTCTATATCCACAAATGAGGTTTGTTCCAGTACTGTAGCATTTTCATTTTGTTTACGGATTCTGCATTTTTTAAAATTATGTTTACATTCCTCTCAAACATGTATGTGTATTTCTAATTCACTTTTTAAATTTTTTTAATAACACTGGTAACCTTGTCCCATACAACTGTGCGTCTCCGCTCACCACACGTAAACATTTCGCAGTGGGGGAGAAACAGCAGTGAAGGTGAGGAACGCGGAGACAGGCCGAACGGGGAGACAGGTGTAGGGAGAGAGGAGTGGGGGGTCTGCACTCTGGTCAACCAAGCGAAGTCGTCTTTTGCACCGTGCACAGTGCATGCACCACGCGCATGCACCCTGAGAGGCCCTGCTTTAAAGCATGTCTGTAGTTTTACATGACGATTGATACCACGATCATATCCACGGAATCTCCAATTTTTCACGGGATGTAAACAACAGGGATGTAACGTTTCGTTTCGAATATAACACTGGGAAGAATCAGTTGCACATGCACATTCATAGCAAATTGAAATTATAATATGATTAATCGCAAACGTAATACCGTCGGGGTTGAAAATAAAGGGGGTGGTGGTGATTATTGTTTTAGAGGAAGTACAACTAGGCAGCCATTCACTCTAATAGTAATCAGAGAGAAAAAATGGAAGGGATCCGACACTTCTAAAAATGAAGGTATCGGTCAAAGTAAGGCAAAGGCCACGTAGGGCGTGAAAAAGAAAGATTCCCTAAGCGTTATGTGCTCCAATACCTTCGGGGTCGGAAAAGAGCAAGAGTTGACCAAGGGAGGTCGGATCGGATAGGATAGATGAAATTGAGGAGTCTGGCACAAGTGGAAACAATGCCAGGACTCATCTAAAGTCCCCGTGGTCGCCAACCCACGTTCCGAATTTGAGAGCCCCTGGGGTACCTTTTAGTCACCTCTTACGACAGGCAGGGGATACTGTGTATGTTATTCTACTGCCCCAACCCAGAGGGGGTTAATTTCATTACAGACGTCCAAAGTGTCGTGACGAAGTTAAACATCAGCGAAGAGGTTCTCTATGACGTTCGTGACAAGTAACCGAAGCGAACACGCATTCGGCAAGCGTTGAACCGAATAAATCATAAGAATCTCTTCTGCATGATAAGCAGGGGTCAAAAAGAAAGGCGGTGGTGGTGATTTTTGTTTTAAGAGGAAGTACAATGAGGTAATCATCCTGAGCCACGTTAAGGCATTTCCAACCGGAACAAAGTCTTTCCAATCTTTTGCAGTATCGTTACTTTGGTTTGGCATGTACTATCATACCCCAAAAGTGATGGTGTAACCGATGCATGTTGTTTAAAGGGCCTTTCATTTAGGTAATTGGCCCCTAATGGTACGAGTTGAAGCGAAATGCAATAATAATTAAAATCTTAAAATGTATCCGTGGTGGTGATAATTACTGCTTCAAGAGGAAGTACAACTAGGCAACCATCCTCTATATAACACTACTCAGAGAGAGAAAATGAAAGGGGTCCGACGCTTCGAAAAATGAAAATGTCGGCCTAAGTAAGACAACGGCCACGAAGGGTGTGAAAATGAAAGACTCCCTAGGTCTCGAATGCTCTCATACCGTCGGGGTGGAAAAAGAACACGAGTTGAGCAAGCGAGGTCGGATAGAACAGATGAAAGTTAGGAGCCTGGTAGAAGTAGAAGCAGTGCCAGGACTGATGTAAGGATCCCGTGGTCACCAACCCACGCTCCGAATCTGAGAGCCCCCGGAGCCTCTTTTAGTCTCTTCTTACGACAGGCAGTAGATGCCATGTGTGTTATACTGTCGTCCCACCCACAGTGAGATCCTAAGTTAAGAGCTCCTGGCCCCCCATTTTGGTCACCTCTGGGGTACCCTGTATGTATTCCACCACCCTCACCTACAGGGGTGGGGGTGGGTGGAGTTTGACTATCGTTTTAAGATGAAGTACAACTGGACAACTAAGCTCTATTAACTGTAATCAGATGGGAAACAGGAAGGGTGGTGATGGTGGTGGTGGTGCTTGTGTGATGGTGGAGATTATTGCTTTAGGAGGAAGTACAGCCTTCTTCTATGAACTCTAGTCAGAAGGGGAAAAATAAGAGTGGTGGTGGTGGTGGTGGTGGTGGTGGTGGTGGTGGTGGAAGTGGTGGTACTGATATTTTTAAGAGGAAGTGTGACTGGGCAAACGTCCTTTATTAACACTTACCAGAAGGAAAGAAGGAAGAGGTTTGACCCTTCGAAGAATGAAGATATCAGCAAATGAAAGGTAAGGCTCACCAGGCATGAAAATAAAAGGCACTTTAGGCCTTGAAAAACCGAGCTCGATAGCTGCAGTCGCTTAAGTGCGGCCAGTATCCAGTATTCGGGAGATAGTAGGTTCGAACCCCACTGTCGGCAGCCCTGAAAGTGGTTTTCCGTGGTTTCCCATTTTCACACCAGGCAAATGCTGAGGCTGTACCTTAATTAAGGCCACGGCCGCTTCCTTACCAGTCCTAGCCCTTTCCTGTCCCATCGTCGCCATAAGACCTATCTGTGAAGGTGCGACGTAAAACAACTAGCAAAAAAAGGCCTTGAAAACCTAACACTGTCGGGGTCGGAGGATAACATGAGTTGACCTAAGGAGATCACATAGGAAAGGTAAAATGTGACGAGCCTATCGAATGTAAGTGGAAGGAATGCCAACGCCAGCTAGACGACCCAGGGTCGCCCACACACGTCCTAGTATAAAAGCCTCTGGATCCCTTTTAGTCACCTTTTACTACAGGAAGACTCTACCGTGGGTGTATTCTACCACTTACACCCACAGGGTGTAGAGTCCCTTGGGAGCGGATTACCTAGTTTCTAGGTAATAAATCCAACCCACGATCGACCAGTATTCTAACCACAGTAGTCCAAGTGGACAGTCAGCAGCTAAGCTTTTGTTAATCACGCTGTTTTGACTGCACCAGTCACTAATTGGCTATATTATTATTATTATTATTATTATTATTATTATTATTATTATTATTATTATTATTATTATTATTATTCATGAGCCAGTAATAAACAGTTTGACGTTGCGTCTATCAAGAATTGTACATTATTTAGTCGTATGTAGAATTTCGTCAGTTTTCCAGATACGCGAAACTAATCTGTGTAATAACCATTGCAATTGAGAGAAATCCTAGTACTGTTTCATTGTATATATTCCGTGGGACAGAGAGAAGATATCATAATTACCCAGGGACCCTTGACCGACGCAACACATCCTAGAGCATCTCCAGTAAGCTTTGCGCGTGCGAGGAAAGTTAATGGGTACACACTTAGGGGAATTAAGTCCCAACCAATTCACACGCCACCACCTGGAAATTGTATCTTATCTTGTCTTCTCTAGAGAATGTAATACAGTACTTACCTTTAGAGCTCAACTATTTAAAAGGCTCCGTGCCTGTAGTATAAAGAAATGAACTTCAAGGGCTCGTAATATCGTTACTAGAATCAAAGGAAGGCCAGCCTGCAAATAATGGACAAATTTAAACATAAAATACATTTATTTTACTTGCAGTGCACATCTGGCGTAAGTCGGCTGTCCAAATTCTAGCAGAGAGCGTTTCACAATAAGATTTCATTGGTGCAGAATAGTAAATAGCAAGAGGTAGCCTAAATATGGCCACACGTTAATTACTTAGATAACCAGTCAACCGTAAAGTAAATAATGACATGATAGGGGCAGTTAGGGGTAGATAAACAGTCAACATCGAACGCTCGATTTAGGAGAGGCAATTCTCAATGCATATACGTATTACGCATTGCACTCCTGGGAATGGATAGCAAATACGATGTGCGTAATCTGAATCAAACTAAAAATTTTGATAACAATTCGAATTGTTGTATTCTCTATGCTATATAAACATTTTTTTTAAATGTTGATTATTACGATTAATTTGATTATATACTATTTAAAGAAACCTTGCGAACTGATAATTACTTAAGAAGTGGTTTCACACAGTAACACTTTATCATTCCAACCATCGATAATTTAGAAAAATAACAACGAACCAAAAGAATGATAGTTTACTGTCTTACTTACCATCTTCAACATGACAGATACACGTTCTTGTTTATTCCGTTGCTTACGGGTAAATTATGAGGTCCTTGATAAGTTCATTTACGAGTAATATCTCATCACTAAGGTTAAGGTAATAAGTAACGGGCCCTTTAATAAGAGGGAGTTATTGATGGAATCATTCAACTACTTGTATTCCCAAAATTTCTTATAAGTTTAGTTTTCCTTATTGCCCCAATTCATCTAATAAAAGATCAGGGACTCGAGTTAACTATCTGATAAGGAGTGGTGGTGTTGGTGGTAGTGATTATTGTTTTAAGAGGAAGTACAACTAGGCAACCATCCTCTATATAACACTAATCAGAGAGAAAAAATGGAAGTTGGTGGTGGTGGTGGTGGTGGTGGTGGTGGTGGTGGTGGTGGTGGTGGTGGTGGTGATTATTGTTTTAAGAGGAAGTACAACTAGGCAACCATCCTCAATATAACGCTAATCAGAGGGGAAAAAATGGAAGGGGTCCGACACTTCGAAAAATGAAGGTATCGGCCAAAGGAAGACAAGGGCCACGGAGGGCATGAAAATGAAAGACCCCCTAGGCCTCCTTACGTAATACCGTCGGGGTCTGAAAAGAACAAGAGTTGACCAAGTGAGGCCGGATAGGATAGATTAAAGTGAGGATCCTGGCACAAGTAAGTGGAAGCAATGCCAGGACTCAGCTAAGGGCACCGTGGTCGCCAATCCACGCTCCAAAGTTCAGAACCCCTGGGCCCCTTTTAGTCGCCTCTTACGACAGGCAGGGGATACCGTGGGTGTTATTCTACCGCCCCCACCCACAGGGGGGTTTCACCGAACAGTATTAGTTTTTGTTTCATACAAGCAACTCTATTATCGAGTGGAATGTCTACACGTGTATAAATTAATAAGTTATTAAATTTACTTTTCTGCATCTTTGGCGTGTTTACAAACAGTAGCGGTGAATACGGGGTGGGGCGAGCAGGGACAGTGGCACCTCCCCCAACTTTTTGGAGTAAATATTACATTTTTTCCACTTTAGCCAGCTGGAACTAGCAATTATTTTAAAAAAAAGCTATTTGTACAAGCCTTATTGTCTTATCTGCTAATTCTTCGCTTTATTTTTTAATTATTAACATAATTATTGGCGGAAATACGCACAAAATGCCGTTCGTCGCGGCTAGCCGATTTGTATTGCGCTGCGGCAAGTAGTGGAGACTTTGCATGTGCTGTGAGGAAGGGTAGTAGGGGTACATATTTTTTTGACAAGGTCGTGCACACTGAGTTATAATTCACCCGCTTGCCGCGCGCATCCGTCAGTCTGACAGTCTCGTTTAGTGTATGTTAGTTTCTTAGTGTGTATTCAAATACCGTACTAAATTATTTTAATTGCATAATCATGCCGTACTTCTATTTAATTGTACCGGGCGAGCTGGCCGTGTGGTTAGGGGCGCGCAAAATGTGAGCTTGCACGCGGGAATCCTACTGTCGGCAGGCCTGAAGATGGTTTTCCGTGGTTTCCCATTTTCACACCAGACAAATGCTAGGGCTGTACCTTAAATAAGGCCACGGCCTCTTCCTTTCCACGCGTAGCCCTTTCCTGTCTCATCGTCGCCATAAACCGTATCTGTGTCGGTGCGACGTAAAGCCAATTCTTCTTCTTCTTAGTCTGCTTACCCTTCAGGGTTGATTTTTCCTCGGAGTCAGCGAGGGATCCCACCTCTACTGCCTCAAGGTCAGTGTCCTGGAGGGTGAGACATTGGGTCGGTATACAACTGAGGTGGATGACCATTACCTCGCCCAGGCGGCCTCACCTGCTATGATGAACAGGGACCTTGGTAGGGGAATGGGAAGTTTGGAAGGGTTAGACAACTAAGAGGGAAGGAAGCGGCCGTGGCCTGAATTTAGGGACCATCCCGACGTTTGCCTGGATGAGAAGTGGGAAACCACAGAAAACCACTTCGAGGAGGGCTGAAGTAGCAATCGAACCCACCTCTACCCAGTCGACCTCCCGAGGCTGAGTAGACTCGGTTCCAGCCCTCGTACCACTTTTCAAAACATCGTGGCAGAGCCGGGAATCGAACCCGGGCCTCCGGAGGTGGCAGCTAATCACACTAACCACTACACCACAGAGGTGGACGTAAAGCCAATTGTAAAATACATTCAATTGTATTTGTAATTTCAACGGGAGATAATACCTACGCTCCTTTCACTGGGCTAGAGTATTTTATTTTGTGTTATGTTATTTATTAAGTAAATCTATTTAACCTACCCCGTGGTTTGTTTGTGAGACCTGGTGAAAATTTTATTATAAAGCATTTAATCGCAATCTCAAAAAAGTATTATTGCAAATAAACCACGGGGCAGGTTAATTACATTTACATAACACAAACGAAAGAATTTAGTCCGGTGAAAGTAAAGTTGAAATTACGATTAAATATTTTTTTTATAATTGACTTTACGTCGCCGTGACACAGATACGACTTATGGCAACGACGAAACAGGAAAAGGCTACGCGTGGAAAGGAAGAGGAAATCCATCTTCCGAGCTGTCGACAGTGGGATTCGAAACCACTATCTCCCGGGTGCAACCTCACATTTGCGCGCTCCTAACCCACGGCCAGCTCGCCCGGTACAATTAAATAGAAGTACGGCATGATTATGCAATTAAAAATCATTTTATTTTTTATTTATTTATTTATTTCAAAAGAGGCACCTGAGCCAAGACTCATAATGGTGCAGTACAATTAATTACATTTGGCAACAAATGGAGACTTGAGAACATCAGCTTCTAGGACAAAAATATAATATACTGTACAATGAATAATAATAATAATAATAATAATAATAATAATAATAGTAATATTAATTACATTTGGCAACAAAGATGAGATTTGAGAACATCAGCTTCTAGGACAAAAATATACTATACTGTACAATGAATAATAATAATAATAATAATAATAATAATAATAATAATAATAATAATAATAATAATAATAATAATAATAATAAGGTATCATAGTGATATAAATCAAATATGAACAGCAGTGATATAGTATACTAAATCAGTACTCTATAGGCTTGGCATTTTTTCTTTTAGAAAATTAACAAGCTTGGTTTTAAAGATGGGTAATTTAGCGGCTTCTCGAATATGCTCAGGAAGGCTATTGAAAAACTTTACAGAGAAATGCCGTAAAGAATTAGTGCCATACTTAGTAGACTTCAGTATTTGAATACACACTAAGAAACTAATTGGCACTAAAAGAGTGCGCCAGACTGATGGATGCGAGCGGCAAGCGGGTGTCTACGACTTTGTCAAGAAAATAAATACCCCTACTACCCTTCCCCACAGCACATGCAAAGTCTCCACTACTTGCCGTAGCGCTATACAAATCGTTTAGTCGCGACGAACGGCATTTTGTGCGTATTTCCGCCAATAATTATGTTAATAATTAAAAAATAAAGGAAAGAATTAGCAGATAAGACAACAAGGCTTGTACAAATAGCTTTGTTTTAATAATTCCTAGTTCCAGCTTGCTAAAGTGGAAAAAATGTAATATTTACTCCAAAAAAGTTGGGGGAGGGTGCCACTGTCGCTCCTTGCCCCATCCCCTAATCACCGCTACTGTTTGTAAACGCGCCAAAGATGCAGAAAAGGAAATTTAATAACTTAATAAGTTATAAACGTGTAGAAATTCCACTCTATAATAGAGTTGCTTGTATGAAACAAAAATTAATACTGTTCGGTGAAATACGTGCGTAGAAGGCATTGGCCTACTTCTGTTTGGAGCTTCAGCTGCATTCTGACCAGGTTGTCCAGATTAAAATAATGTCTGTGTATTTGTCGCTACTGAACACACTATCCATTGCCGATATGCTGACAGCAAATATAGTGCGGCTGTACCATACACCAGCCTAGAAACATGCGGTGGAAAACGATGTTTGCTATTGTAAGGGGTGCATTAGACCTGTAGCGCTGAGTAACATGCTGCGAGCGACAGGCTGGTTTTTAGCTCTTCATATTCTGACGTAACCTACCTGCTGGCAGTAGTGCGCCTGTGAAAATCAGTTGGTAGATATCCCATTCATCATTTGTGCATGCGGGACATTTGTAAGTAGAATGTACGGCGTTCTTGAGCCACCTGGTATAAGAAGGACTGAAGAAAGGTTGGAAAACTCGAGAATGGGTATGGATGTATCACAAGAATGACTTAGCATCAGGGCTGCAATAGTAAAAACCTTAGAAGAAGAAGTAAGTAAAGTCGGAAGGAAAAGAAATAAAAGGAATGTATAACGAAGGAGGTGTTAGATGAAATAGATGAACGCAGAAAATGGAGAAATGACTCCACAGATGAAGGAAAAATACAATACAGAAAACTAAACAATGTGCTGAGACGGAAAACTTGATAAGGCCAGGGAAGAATGGATGAAAAACCAATGTGAAGACATAGAACAGTTGGAATAGGAGGGAAAAATAGAAAGGATGTATCGAACAGCAAAGGGCTTGATGAGGAGAAATAAAAGGAAGATAAGCAAGCAAAGAATAATGAACAAACAAGGAAAGATGACATGAAGTTTAGAAGAAAGTAATGAGGTGTGGACGGAATATGTAAAAGATCTATATGATCGTGGAACAATGATACTGGAGAATGAGCAGGATTGTGAGGAAGAATCTAGAGGACCAAGGATAGAAAAACGGGAGGTGGAGAAGGCAATCCAGGACTTAAAGGAAAGGAAAGCGATGGGCTGTGACCAGATACCATCTGAAGCATTAAAGGCTTTAGGGAATGAAGGAATAGTTAGACTGACCAATTTGATGAACACAATATACGACACAGGCATTTGGCCAGAAGATCTTCTTACGACCATTATGGTTCCCTTACCGAAGAAATATAATGCTAAACAATGTAAAGGCTATAGGACAGTTAGTTTTATATGTCATGTTACTAAGGCAGTGACCAAGATAGTGCTGAGAAGAATAGAAAAGGAAATAGAGGAGAATATGAGAGATGACCAGTTTGGTTTTAGAAAGGGAAGAGGTGGTGGTGGTGATTATTGTTTTAAGAGGAAGTACAACTAGGTAACCATCCTCTATATAACACTAATCAGAGAGAAAAATGGAAGGGATCCGACACTTCGAAAAATGAAGGTATCGGCCAAAGAAAGAGAAGGGCCACGAAGGGCGTGAAAATCAAAGACTCCCTAGCCCTCGCAAACCTAATAGCGTCGGGGTCGGAAAAGAACAAGAGTTGACCAAGAGAGGTCGGATAGGATAGATGAAAGTGAGGAGCCTGGCACAAGTAAGTGGAAGCAATGCCAGGACTCAGCTTAGGGCCTCGTGGTCGCCAACCCACTCTCCACCAAAGTTCAGAGCCCCTGAGGCCTTAGAAAGGGAAGAGGAGCCAGAGATGCAATTGGATGCCTAATTTATGATTGCAGAAAGGATGTTAGAAGTGAATAGGGAAATGTATATAAGTTTCATTGATTGGGGAAAAAGCGTTTGACAGAGTGAACTGGTGTATTCTGATGTGAGGATTCTGAAATATATTGGTGTAGACTGGAAAGACAGAAGGGTGATAAAGAGCTGTATAAGAAGCAGAAAGTGATGGTTAGAGCAGACGAATATGAAAGAGAAGAAGTGGGTATCAGAAGAGGAGTGAGACAGGAATGTTGCATGTCACCTTCAATATATACAGAGCAATTCGAAATGGTGGACCCGATTTCATAAATTTATTCTGTGAAATTAATAAACATATCGTAATGTGAGATATGTGCTAAGAAGTGTAAACTCTCAAAGTTTGTTTCAGTCATATCACAAATGTTCTATGTGAGCACCTCACGTAACACGACATACATCAAGCTGATAGTCTATCTCCTGCCAAACTTTGTGTAGTGTGTCACGGCCTATATCTGCGATGGCTCCTGTGATGCGGGCACGAAGGTCATCCAATGTTAGTTGAAGAGGTGGTACGTAAACATGATCTTTTACGAAACCCCACAAGAAGAAATCACATGGGGTTAAGTCGGGGGAACTCGCTGGCCAACGAATGAGAGTTCGATCCTTCTGAGATGCACGACTTATCCAGCGTTGTGGCAATGTCTCATTGAGATGGCTCCGAACGTTGCCATGGTAATGCGGAGGGGCACCATCCAGTAGAAGGATGAAATCTGCACTATCCTCTTCGAGCTGTGGCAGGAGCCATTGTTGCAGCATATCAAGAAAAAACATTTCCTGTCACATTAGGTTCAATGAAGAAAAAGGGTCCATAAACCTTCTCAGCTTCCTGTCACATTAGGTTCAATGAAGAAAAAGGGTCCATAAACCTTCTCAGCGGAAATGGCACAAAACACCTTCACCTTGGGAGAATCGCGTTGGTGTTCCACAACTTGATGGGGATTAGAAGTTCCCCAGATCCTTACGTTGTGTCTATTCACAGTCCCCAGATCCTTACGTTGTGTCTATTCACAGTCCCGGAAAGGTGAAAAGTCGCTTCATCACTGAAAATTACCCTTTCGGAGAACCCATCCTCTTCCATTAATGCGAGAGAAAATCAACACAGAAGGACGCTCAAGCAGCATAATCAGTGTCTTTTAAGGCCTGCACCAGTTGCAAGCGGTAGGATTTCATTCGTAAACGTTTCCGCTGATTGCACCAAACAGTTGCCTGTGGAAGTTCAAGTTGTCTGGCTGCCCGGTAGCTGGACTTCTGCGGACTCCGCACGAAACTGGCACGAACACGTTCCACTGTCTCTTCCCCGGTCAAGGACGCCCAGTCGACTTTCGCTTACAGCCCGTGTCTCTGAATTTTGCATACCACGCACGAATGGCTTTTCCAGTAGGTGGGTCTCTTCCATACCTGGTATGGAAATGCCGTTGAACACTAATCACAGACTTGTTTACATGGTAATCAAGCACACAGAACGACTTGTGCTCTCCAGCCGCAGCCATTTTCTTTACCCGCTTCCTGCATGCTCTTAACGGCTGAAAATAAAACCACGTGGGATGAAATCTAAACTCAACTAAACTTTGAGAGTTTGCCAGTGGAGTATAGGCTACTGAGGGCTACCAAGGCTATCAGTGAAGCCCAAACCTCAAATGTGAACGATGGAAATCTAAAGCACACTGTAATGTAAGCATCTGACACATTGTTCCATTTACAAACCTTGAAAGCAGTGAGGAAAAAAAAAACGCCGCACGTATTTCTGAGAACAAGGCTTCGGAGACTGATATTGCAGCCCAGACTCTCGTCCTTCCCCTCGACTCAGGTGGTGGTGGTGGTGATTAATGTTTTAAGAGGAAGTACAACTAGGCAACCATCCTCTATATAACACTAATTAGAGGGGAAAAAAGGAAGGGATCCGACACTTCAAAAAATGAAGATATCGGCCAAAGAAAGACAAGGGCCACGAAGGGCGTGAAAATGAAAGACTCCCTAGCCCCTCGACTCAACGCACGCGGCTTGCTGCTGTATATCTGTTCGGAGCGGGGACCGGGGAGGATACGTGTGCTAGGCTTCGGTCCGTCAGACACTGCTAACTATCAACCATGTGTTACTCATCGTATATCCTTCCTCACCTCATACTTCTGACTTAATTATATAGATAAGAGTGCTGGTATTTCAGCCCCGTTTACTTCTACTTCCTTGTTACAGGAGTAATATAATCTTATTTTTATAGGCAGATCTGCTAAAATGAGATGCAGTCTTTCAGGTTTAGTGCTCTCTTTTGTTGGTTGGAATCGAACCCTTGATCACTGGTCGGACACCACCACTGATCTCCTGAGGAAGCCAATTAACCAGTGAACGATGGGTACGACCGCTGTAAAAAATAATAATAATAAATAATAATAATAATAATAATAATAATAATAATAATAATAATAATAATAATAATAATGGTGCATAGCATCTGTATAGGCTTGGTGGTGACCTAATGAGGATAAAATGAACGGCGAAGACGTCATAAACACCCAGTCCCCAAGCCAGGAGAATTAATAGTATGAGGGATTGATTCTGAAAACTGAACCGGGGCCATCGGACCAAAGGCAAGCATTTAGCCATAAAGCCGGATTTCAATTTGCTGAACCTTACGCTACCATCTCCACTGATCAGGGGTTGAGCATTGGCAGTAGCAGAGGCCAGGGCAGTAGGTTGTGAAGCAACCTTGACAGCACATCAGGCTTCTCAGTTGGCTATTGGCTGCAGCTCAAAACGCTTAAGGCTCGACGTTCGCTAAACCAACTATCGAAAAGGGGTAATCTAAGTCTAGTGGTAGACCACGTCTTGATCCTAGCATACGCCACTGGAGTTTACCTTTCTTTGCGCACATCTCACGGTGTGATATGTTCATTAATTTCATAGAATACAATTATGAAATCGGGTCCATCGTTTTGAATTGCCCTGTATATGCCGAAAAACTCCTACAGCCAGCCCTGGAAAAAACGAGAGGCATTGTAGTGGGAAGAAAACCAATAAACACCACAAAATACGCAGATGGTGTGGCGGTATTAGCGGAATCAGAAAAAGGTCTCCAGGTCGTTGGAAAATATTGAGAGAGTGGGCAAAGAGTTCAGAATGAAGATAAACATAAGATAAAAGGTTATGGGAATAGGAACGGAGGAGATTGCTGTTAATATAACACTAGAGGG
Organism: Anabrus simplex; assembly: GCF_040414725.1. NCBI lineage: Eukaryota > Metazoa > Arthropoda > Insecta > Orthoptera > Tettigoniidae > Anabrus > Anabrus simplex. The sequence continues at coordinate 98,163,965 of NC_090268.1, read as the reverse complement.
AAAGAAATTGGAACAAGTAGGCCTAAAGTCATTCAGATATTTGCGAAGTATATTGACATGGCATGGAAGCTCAACAGAAGAATAAGAAGCAGAATATCTATGGTAAAAGAAGTTTTTGGAAATGTGAGAGGGCTTTTGACATCTAAGCAATCCCAATTGATTTAATAAAGAGGTTCGCACAGTGTTTCTTGTGGAGTGTAGTGCCATATGGAGCTGAAACATGGACATTAAGAAAGAATGAAACGAAGTATTTGGGAAAGTTTGAAATATGGTTGTGGAGAAGAATGGAAAAAAGTGGACAGATAAAGTGCAAAGAAAATTAGGAGAGAAGAGACACCTGATGAAAACGACAAGGACCGGGCGAGATGGCCGTGCGGTTAGGAGCGCGCAGCAGTGAGCTCACATCCGGGAGATAGTGGGTTTGAACCCCACTGTCGGCAGCCCTGAAGATGGTTTTCCGTGGTTTCCCATTTTCACACCAGGCAAATGCTGGGGGTGTACCTTAATTAAGGGCAAGGCCGCTTCCTTCTCATTCCTAGGCCTTTCCTAACCCATCGTCGCCATAAGACCTATCTGTGTCAGTGCGACGTAAAGCAAATAGCAAAAAAAAAAAAAAAAAAAAAAAAACCGGTAAGGTAGAGGAAAATATCCTGGTTGGGTCATATACTACGTAGAAATTGTCTTCAACAGAGGGTGATGCAGGGAAAAATACATGGAAGGAAACGAAGAGGAAGAATAAGTTTTGGAATGTTAACAGATGTCAAACAAGGGAGAAGCTATGAACAACTGAAGCAAGATGCTCAGGACAGAATCATGGAGGCTGTCCAGTTGATACCTGTCTCAAGACAGATTCACAAAAGAAGAAAAAGACAAGTAGGCATGTGCAGATGATGGTGATTATTGTTTTACGAGGAAGTAAAACTAGGCAACCATCCTCTATATAACACTAATCAGAGAGAGAGAGAGAGAGAGACAATGGAAGGGATCGACACTTCGAAAAGTGAAGGTATTGGTCAAAGACACACAAGGGCCACGAAGGGCATGAAAATGAAGACTTCCTAGGCCTCGGGTGCTCTATTACCGTCGGGGTCGGAAAAGAACAGGTGGTGGTAGTGGTGAGTACTGTTTTATGAGGAAGTACAACTAGGCAGCCATCCTCTATATAACACTAATCAGAGAGAAAATATAGAAGAGATCCGACACTTCGAAATATAAAGATATCGGCCAAAGCGACACAAGGTCCACGAAGGGCGTGAAAATGAAAGAATTCCTAGGCCTCGGAAACCTAATACCGTCGGGGTCGGAAAAGAACAAGAGATGACCAAGGGAGGTCTAATAGAATAGATAAAAGTGAGGAGCCTCCCATAAGTGGAAGTAACACCAGGACTCAGCTCAGTGTCCCGTGGTCGCCAACCCATGCTCTCAAGTTGAGAGCCCCTAGAGCTTCTATAAGTCGCATCTTACGACAGGCAGGGGAAACCGGGGGTGTTATTCTACCGCCCCCACACACAGGGGCATTTTAAGAGGAAGTACAACTAGGCAACCATTCTGTACATAAAACTAATCAGAGAGAAAAATAGAAGGGATCCGAGTGTTGGTCCCCCTGTGGGTGGAGGCGATGGATAACACCGACCCCGACAGTATTCGAGCACTCGAGGCCTAGGGAGTCTTTCATTTTACACGCACTTCGTGGCCCTTGCATTCCTTTGCCGATATCTTCATTTTTCGAAGTGTTATATTCCCTCCATTTTTCCCTCTCACTCCGAGTGGTGGTGGTGATCATTGTTTTAAGAGGAAGTACAATTAGGCAACCATTCCCTATATAATACTAAAAAGAGGAAAAATGGTAGTGATTCGACACTTCGAAAAATGAAGGCATCGGCCAAAGTAAGACAAGGGCCACGAAGGGCTTGAAAATGAAAGACTCCCTAGGCCTTGAATGCTCTAATACTGTCGGGGTCGGAAAAAACAAGAGTTGACCAAGGTAGGTCAGATAGGATAGATGAAAATGAGGAGCACAAATAAATGGAAGCAATACCAGGACTCAGCTGAAGACCCCGTGGTCGCCAACCACGCTCCGAAGCCCAGAGCCCTTGGGGCCCCTTTTAGTTGCCTGTTACGACAGGCAGTGGATACCGTGGATGTTATTCTACCACCCCCACTCACCGGGGGAGGAAGACAAGGGCCACGGAGCGTGAAAATGAGACTCCCTAGCCCTCGAAAACCTAATAGCGTCGGTTATTCTACCACCCCCACCCACAGGGGGAAAGTGGATGCAATGCCAGGGTTGTGGTGGTGGTGATTATTGTTTTAAGAGAAAATACACCTAGGTTACCATCCTCTCTATACGAAGTAACACTCATTAGAGAGAGAAAATGGAACGGATCCGACACTTCGGTAAATGAAGGTATCGGACAAAGAAATGCAAGGAGCACATAGGGCATGAAAATGAAAGATTCCCTAGGTCTCGGAAACCTGATACCGCGGGGGCCGGAAAAGAACTAGAGTTGACCAATGGAGGTGGTAATGGTGGTGGTGGTGATAATTGTTTTAAGAGGATTTACAACTAGGCTACCATCCCCTATATAACACTAATCAGAGAAAAAATGGCAGGGATCCGACACTTTAAAAATTAAGCTACCGGCCAAAGAAAGACAAGGGCCACGAAGGGCGTGAAAATGAAAGCAGTGGTGGTGGTGATTATTGTTTTAAAAGGAAGTACAACCTAGCAAACATCCTCTATATAACACTAAACAGAGAGTGGGAGGGATCCGACGCTACGAAAAATGAAGGTATCAGCCAAAGAAAGGCATGGGCCACAGAGGGCGTGAAAAGGAAAAACTCCCTAGGTCTCAAGTGCTCTAATACCGTCGGGGTCGGAAAATAACAAGAGTTGACCAAGAGAGGTCGAATAGTATAGATGAAAGTGAGGAGCCTGGCACGATTAAGTGGAAGCAATGCCAGGACCCAGCTAAGGGCCGATTGTCGCCAACCCACGTTCCAAAGTTCTGAGCCTTTGGCGTCCCTTTTAGTCGCCTCTTATGACAGGCAGGGAATACCGTGTGTGTTATTCTACCACCTCCACCTACAGGGGGAGAGACCAAGGGAGGTCGGGTAGGATAGATGGAAGAAGGAGCCTTGTCCAGGTCTCAAACGAGACTCCTGTAGACAGACTATGGATGCCGCAGAAACAGTTATCAATTATGTGTGCAATCATTAGACAATAGAAGTTGCATAGTTACACTATAGAAGTTACATTAATGAGTTTGATTACTATTCAAAAGATTATATGATTAAATCCCAGAGGTAAATAGGTTAGCATTCAAACATTCGTGATTAGTGTTTTAACGAGAAGAACATTTAGATAACCGTAGGCCCTACCCTCTTAACACTAATCAGAAGAGAAAACTGGAGAGGTCCGATACTTCGAAAATAACGGTACCGTATCGGTAAAATAAAGAGAACGGCCGAGAAGGGCTTGAAAATGAAATATTTACGTTCCACAAGTACCGAAGGCTGCCATAATTCACCCACTCGACTTACCTACAGCAAGTAGGGCAATATACGCCGCATGCACTTTACTCTCGTCAAATTATAATTAGTTTGGTACCTTATTGCAAACGTTATTTTCCCTCATTAGAAGATAACGTTTATGGATTAAGCGTACCTCTCGTAAAAAGTGCATTTTCACATTGTGGCTAGGCTACCTCAACAGTTCAAAAAGCCGGGAAAACAAGGTCCATGGAATACTAAACAGTATCGCGAGGAAAGAACTCATATTTACAATGAAGACAATTTATATAATACAGAATCCGAGGTTTTTGGTTTGTACACTCCTTGAACTAGTTGACCGGAAGTTGTGCTTTTTGCGCTATGTGTCTTGCAAGCTAGTAAAGAAACCTTGGTACAGTTAACCTATGACATTATGTTAAGAATTTGATTAATTGGTTATTTGTTATATGTATAGTAGTAAATGATGCTTTTGTTGTATGACCGTATTAGGAGAATACTGTCTTTTTCTCCTTTTTATAATCACCCTCTCGTTTAAATCCGAAGACATCCTTTCTTCTTGTTCCTTAAAATAGCAAACTATGTTTTACAATCTGAGGAAAATACTTCACTTTACAAAGAAACTTTCAGTAAACTTGCTACAGATTTAACAGCTCTGTGTAGTATACCGTATAACTACAGAAGTAAGCTTTCGTGCATTGTAAGTTCTTTACGAATATAGCCTGCTTTTTCTTGGTTGTAACTAGCCAAGGGGTTCACAAATGAAAAAATGCGGATGATGACAAAGATGGCTTGATGTCTAGTAAGCCTATTTTTTTTTAACTGTTTCAATAGTTGAACTTTCCTTGACCACATGCAAATTCTTAACACTAGTGTTAGGAACCTAGGCCTACTCAGTATAGGTATAAGCAGTTGATCACATAATAAACATTCACAGCTTCTGTAAAAAGGAACACTATATTACGGAAAATAAAATTTCACACATTACAGTCAGTCATACTTGTGTTTTCAAAGGTGGCCATGACAACAAACAAACACTCATAGAGTAAACATGCCATACTCCCACCTTTTGTTACCAATCAAAACACAGTGTTTATAAACAGAGGCGAGAAGGCGAGAAGGTATTTTAACTCTTCTTCCACTCCTGGTGAAGTTGCAGCTGCCGAGACTTACTGTCTCAGCAACCGTATCACTGGGTAAGGCCATCTCCTCACTCCCACCTTCAACCTCCAATGGATAAAGGTGCCTCGTAGGATGGATGAGATCTCCTGAGGATGTCTTCACCCGAACTACCCTGATTACTTTGTCTTTACCTGTAAATATAGCTGTCACTCTCCCCAGCGGCCAGTCGATTCTTCTCTTGTCGTCACTGCCAATGATGATCTCAGTTCCTACCTTCCACTGCCGATCAGGCACCTTGCACGATGAACAGAGCAGAAGGCTATCCAGATATTCGAGTCGGAATCTTCTCCTCAGTTCATACCTCAGCTGTTGAAGGTCCTGAAACCATCTTGAGAGACTGACCTGGTCTAGTTTGTCTAAATCTGGAATACCAACCACGGGAATGTCCTGAAGAAACATTGACAGAGTTAGAGGTACCAGTTCATCACAACTTTCTGATATGTAGGTGAGAGGTCTGGAGTTAATTACGGATTCACAATCAGCAATTACAGTCATCAGTTCCTCATATGTCAAGATAGCCTTGCCTAAAACACACCTTAATAGTTTCTTGACCATTTGCACAATGTAATCCCAGAATCCACCCCACCAAAGAGCTGAAGGCGGACTAAACTTCCACTTGATTCTAGTAACCGATGTTTCCTCACCTATTTCTTTCCAATCAATGTTGCCAAACAATTTGTTAGCCCCAGCAAAGTTTGTCCCATTTTCACTATAAATCACACGATGCCTGCCTTGTCGGGCTATGAAACGTCTAAAAGCTAGTAAAATCCCTGTAGTCGACAAAGTCACTACTAGTTCAAAATGGACTGCTCTAACAACAGCACATGTAAAAGTTACAATCCAAGCCTTGTCTTTGGATTTTAGAAATAGTGGTCCAGCAAGATCCACTCCTACCACTTTCAAATATACCTGCATTTCTCACACGATCTTCTGGAAGGGCTGGCGTTCCAGGAACTGATTTTTTTATTTTGAATCTTCTACATTGTGTACGTTTCATGATGACTTTGCGAATTGTTCTTGTTCCCTTGGGTATCCAGTAGTACTCCCACAGTATGGTGAGTATAATCTGAACACCAACATGAGAAGCTCTCAAATGATGTCCTCTGATTATCACCTTAGTCAGAGGGTGATTTGATGGCAATAAAACAGGTGTATACAAATTGTATTCATCCTTTCTGTTGGTAATTTTTGTCTTAACCCTGACGAGGCACAGCTGGTCTTTGAAAAGGCACAATGTTTATTGGTTCTCCCTTTCAGTAAATTTATCTTCTTGAACAATTTTCAAACTGGCGTAGCAGGGGGAGAGGTGATACTTCCACATGGCGGATAGGGGGGTCCTAACCAGCCTGCCGGCGGACTTGAGGGAAATAAAATAGCTCTTCCGGACCAAACACAACCCCCTGTGTTGTACCACCACAAGACAAAAAGGGACATGGTAAGGAATGAAAGAATAAGGGAGGAAGGTGGTGTGTACCCATCCCTGAATGAAAAATTGACAAGGGCCCGTTTGAAATGGTTTGGCCATGTCAAACGAATGGATGATAGAAGGACAGCAAAACAATGGCTACACACAGTTGTGGCCGGAAAACGACCGGTAGGAAGAGATGGCTGGACCAAGTGAAAGAGGACATAGGAACAAGAGGAGTCAGCTGGGATGTCGTCTTGAGAGAAGAGTGGTACATGGACAGACAGAAGTGGAGGGAGCTTGTGAACCACACCCACGCAACTGGAGTCGAAAACTGATGATGATGATGATGATGACCATGGTTATACTTTCCTAGCGATAAGTACCATTATGAGGGGCAGATGACTTGGATTTCAGACCCCTTTAGACTACAAGCATCATCGATTCAGTATTGTGCTTTAGAAGCAGTCCCTTGGTCAGTAATACTATTGTTTTACGTCAGTTTCTGTGAATGTGAGGCACTGCGGGTCTTATCCACTGATTGTTTTAAATTAATATCCATCCATTCATTCTTCGTCCTCACATTTTGAATTCTGATAAGTGGAGGATTTTGGACTTTTAATTTGTCATTACATTTCATCTCATTTTGTACCATTAGGGGCCTATGACCGAGGCCCCTTTAAACAATGAGCATCATCATTATCATCATCAACAATTTTCAACAGTCGTCTCTCCACCATTGAAATTTCCAGACAATCCAATTCAGAAGCAACATTCTGCTCTATGTCCTTTCTCGCATTGTTGATGAACTGCAGCATCCAGGCCACCATTCTGACGATTCTTGAATACTGGGAAAAGAATCTCAAATACCACTGCTTTTCCTGGGAGACAAGCATAGTAGTGGTTACAAGGCCTATTCTTCTTTCTTCATCGACCTCCTCTTCATTAATTTCTGCAATGCGCGATGGCCAACTGTTCTCTTCCAACTTTAACCAAGCGGGTCCCTCCCACCAACGAGAAGAAATCAGTTGCGAAGCAGAGCAACCTCTTGAAGGTGGGTCTGCTATGTTTTCTGTGCCTGGTAGGTGAAACCAACACTTAGGTTTAGATAATAATATAATTTCCTTCACTCTGTTAGTGATGAACACACTCCAAGCTTGCTCTCGTGTTATCCAACATAGCACAGAAGATTTTTTTTTTTGCTATTGGCTTTATGTCGCATCGATCAGATAGTTTTTAATACTAAATCGATCAGATAGGTCTTACGGTGACAATGGGACAGGAAAGGGCTAGGCCTGGGAAGGAAGTGGCCATGGCGTTAATTAAGGTACAGCCCCAGCATTTGCCTGGTGTGAAAATGGGAAAACCATCTTCAGGCCTGCCGACAGTGGAGTTCAAACCCACTATCTTCCGAATACTAGCACAGAAGAGGAGTCACTCCAATAGTACTTCGGGATGTCTGTCAGATTCAAACTTTTTTCACAGAAAAAGCGAGACGTGAGCCTATAATGCAGGCAAATAACTCCAGTTTCTGTATCGTTATTTTCTTTAGGGGGCTACCCTTGATTTTGCTGCTCTCAGTCACACTTCAAACTCTTTTCCATTGAAAGATCCCGAGAAAGTAATGGCTTCATAAGCCACTTGACTGGCATCACAAAATATATGCATATTCCATGATGATTTGTCCTCACAATTAGAAAATCTTCTAGACACTTTAATTTCAGCAACAGAGGACAACTCATTCAACCACTTACTGAATTTGATTTGGGGGTCTTCACTTAACAGACTATCCCAACTTACTTTCTCTCTCCAACTTCCCTGTTGTAAAACCTTAGGTATAATGGAAACAGGACAAGTAAAACCAATTGGGTCAAAAATACTTTGAGTCATTGACAAAACTGTCCTCCTTGTGAGAACATCAGAGTCATTTAGCTTCACAACTTTATGTGACATTAGCTACAGGGTCCCACAACAAACCCAAAACAGGTGTCACTTTAGGTACTTCATCCTCCAGACTCAACCTGGTGTGCTCCAACCCTCTTGGGTCAAATTTTCCTTGCAACGATAGCACCTTCGACTCAACCACAGATTTTTAAAGTTCTTCTTCTCTGTCCTCGGAAGTGACGCAGTTGTCCACATACAGAGATGTTCTCAGTTTATCTGCTGTTTCACGAAAGCCTGAATTGTTTTTAAAATGAATATCTAGTACAGCTCCAAGTAAAAACGGATTGAAGTTAATTCCAAAAATTTCATTTAAGAGTTCCCTCAGCAAAATTCTCCCACCACAAGAATTTTAAAAAGTTTCGATCCCTTTCCGAGACTGCTATTTGAAGAAAGGCCTTCTTTATGTCTGAGATCACGCCAATCCTGTTTAAACGGAACTGGTTCAAAATAGTTGAAATTACTTCTAATAGTTAGGTCCCTTCTCCAGATAGTCGTTGAGAGAAAGTCCTTCTTTCAATTTACATGAAGCATCAAACACTGGCCTCACTGCTATAGTCATTAACTTCACCATTTTCAACACAATCTACAAGTTGTATGAATTAATATGTATCCTGGCAGGTTCGCCACAATTTGTTAGGGATCTATGCCTACCCATTATAGATATAACCAGTTGATCACATAATAAACACTCACAACTTCTGTAAAAAGAAACACTATATTACGGAAATAAAATTTCACACATTACAGTCAGTCATACTTGTTTTCTCAAAGACCACCATGGCAACAGCCAAAGACTCATAGAGTAAACATGACAACTAGCATCATTTTGCTATTCTGCATTCCTTCAGGCTTGAGCCCTTAAATTACCATAAATTAGCTACTAATAAATTGACTTTTAAGGTTAGGCTTAAGATGGTTGGAATCATATCTTTCTCTTTCCCTATTCATATGGAGTCATTGCTCCCATTTACCTCCGCCATTCCCTGTTAACTGCTTCTCCCTTAGATCTTAGATCTGCGTGTAGAGGCGCGCGGCTGTGAGCTTGCATCCGGGAGATAGTAGGTTCGAATCCCACTATCGGCGGCCCTGAAAATGGTTTTCCGTGGTTTCCCATTTTCACACCAGGCAAATGCTGGGGCTGTACCTTAATTAAAGCCACGGCCGCTTCCTTCCAATTCCTAGGCCTTTCCTATCCCATCGTCGCCATAAGACCTATCGGTGTCGGTGTGACATAAAGCCCTAGGAAAAAAAAAAAAAAAAAATCTTAGATCTTCACGCATGCTGTTTGTCAATCTTCTCTCTCTTCCTGAGCACTCTTCTACTTTCTACAGGATGGTTGCCTAGTTATACTTCTTAAAACAATACTCACCACCACCACCAGGCCACTCACTATTTCCCCCACGGTAACCCCTGCCTGTAATAAGAGGTGACTAAAAGGGAGCCTCAGGGGCCATAGATATTCAGTTTTATTCGGGTTAATCTTGAGACCCCTGTTGTTTAGGGCTTTTCTCCAGCATTTCAGTTTGTGTTCAAGCAGTTCTCTACTGGTGCTACATAGAATCATGTCATCTGCCGGGCTGAGTGGCTCCTGATCCCAACTTGGCAGGTTTGATCCTGGCTAAGTCTGGTGGTATTTAAATTTGCTCAAATATGTTAGCTTCATGTCGGTAGACTTACTAGCATGTAAAGGAACTCCAGCAGGACAAAATTCTGGCACCTCTGCATCTCTGAAAACAGTCAAAACAGTTAGTTGGATGTGAAAACAATAACATTTATGATGTTTACAAAGGAAAATTTCTAATATCTTGTAGTAGTTTATGATGTCATCTACAATTAACAGGCACTAAGGAACTGCTTCTCATAAGCTTTCAGAGAGGATGTCAATGATCATGATCAAACATAAGGGTCTCGGTGTGGATCCTTGATGTGGATTTTCTCGAACTAGTATTGTTGCTGCCAGCCCTACACTGCTTCTTATCCATGTTTTAGCTCCTTTATTCAGACCATACATACATACATACATACATACATACATACATACATACATCTTTATATAGACTGTTATGCCTTTAAGAATTCAGTCTGGAAGCCTCTGTGAATTTACTAAACTCCGCCACAATCCTCTACTTGTAACTAGCTCTGTGGCCTCATTTAGTTCCATACAGTACCTCTTACCTTTAAATCATTAGAGACTGAGTCTAGCCATCGTTGTCTTGGTCTCCCTCTACTTCTCTTACCCCTTACAACGGAGTCCATTATTTTCCTGGGTAAGCTATCCTCCTCCATTTGCCTCACATGACCCCACCACCGAAGCCGATTTATGTGTAGAGCTTTATCAGTCTAGTTCATTCGTAACTTAACCTTTATCTTCTCATTCTGAGTACCCTCCTGCCACTGTTCCCACCTGTTTGTACCAGTGAACATTCTCACTACTTTAATTTCTGTTACTTGTAAATTACTGCTATGCATAAGTTATCCTGTTTCCAACATACTGATTTTCATCCATCTTACTCTCAACCACTGATTGCACCCTGTCTTCCAAATTATCAGTGAACATCTTGCCTGGTATACTGATAAATGAAATACCTTGATAGTTATTGCAGTCCTTCCTCTTCCCTTGTTTATTTATTTACAATTTGCTTTACATCACACCGACACAGATAGGTCTTATGGCGATGATGGGATAGTAAAGGGCTAGGAGTTGGAAGAAAATGGCCTTGACCTTAATTAAGGTATAGCGCCAGCATTTACTTGGTGTGAAAATGGAAAAACCACAGAAAATCATCTTCAGGGCTGGCAACACTATCTCCTGAATGCAAGCTCACAGCTGTACAACCCTGACTGCACGGTCAACTTACTTGGTGTTCTTGTTTGTAGATAAGTGCAATTACTGCTCTTGCCCAATCAGAAGGTACCGTTAACTTACTAATATTCCGTATTTCGTGATAATCTATGAAGCCATTTTGTCCCTGCATTCCCATTATATTTCACCATTTCAGGTCAAAGTCATCTATTTCTTATGCTTTAAGACAATGGAGTTTAGGCCTATTTACTATCCTTTCCACTTCCTCAAGCTGATGATGATGATGATGATGCTTGTTGTTTAAAGGGGCCTAACATCGAGGTCATCGGCCCCTAATGGTACGAAATGAAATTACAACAAAAAGTACAAAATCATCCACTGACCAAAGGAAAAACAAGTCATGAAGAATGAATGGATGGATGGATGGACATGAAACCAAAAAACAAAAAACAAAAACAAAACAAAACAAAAACCAGTGGATTCAACTCAAGAAAGGTCATATATAGTAGTATTACTGACCAAGGGACCACTTATAAAGCACTTTCCTGAATCGGGTATGCTTGATGTCTAAAGGGGTTCAAAATCCAGGTCTAATGTCCCTCAAAATGGTGCTTATGGCTAGTAAAGGAGAACCATGATATTTCTTAAGCTGCGGTATTAATCAAAGGTAGCGTAAACTCACAGTGTTCCAAACATTAAGGTACTACTCACAAGTATTGTACGTCGTAAAGGTAACGCAAACCTATGGTGTTTCTCACACAATGGCGCCACTCACAGCCAACGCAAATCGATGAGGTTCCTCACCTAGGTGTACTAATCACGGGCGCCGGTATTCCCGTGGTGTTCCTCACATAGTGGGTACTAATCACTGGCAACGCAGACCTACAGTGTCGCTCATATAGTGGTACAACTCACAGGCAACGCCCAGACCCGTGGTGTTGCACACATGGGTACGACTCACGGGTACTGGAAACCCACACTGAACCCCGACTGAGGGCTACGAATCACAAAACTATTGAGTACCTAACAGAGTAGTACTACTCGCAAGTAAAAGCGATGCATGGTGTTCTGCGCGTGATGGTACTAATCAAAAGTAGTTTCATGGTTCTAACACAATCATCCCTTGGTCGCCCCTTTTAGTCACCTCTCATGACAGGCAGGGGATACCATGGGTGTATTATTCGTCTGCTTCCCCCACCCACAGGGGGTGTGTGTTTGGTCCGCGAGAGATATTTTATTTCCCTCAAGTTCGCCGGCAAGCTGGTTAGGACCCCCCCTATCTACCACCTTGGACGCGCCACGTGGGAGTATCACCTCTCATGAGCTTGGTTGTTCATGATATCACCAGAAAGATTTCCTTTTATATTGAGGAGATTTTCAGTATAGGCCTATTCGTTGCTCCTGTCCAGTGATTCCCTGGGATCTATTACGTTCACTTGATTTACCCAAAACACTATTCATTTCCTTTTTCCCTCCGTTTCTAAGATTTTTTATTACTGTCCAGAAAGGAAAGTTCCAAACAATAGAAAGTAAAGGTTTCCATAATAGGGAAGGTTTTCTTGCCACTTGACCTAGCCTTTCCAGGTTATTACCAAAACCTTCCCACGACTTCTTGGATTCAACAATTATTTGTTTTGCTCTGTTTCTTTCACCTACGTACAATTCCCTGTCTTCATCAGTCCTTGTTTGGAGCCATTTTTGATGTGCCTTCCTTTTATGCTTACTAGTTGCCCTCATTTCATAATTCCATCTAGATATTTGCATTTTTCCATCTTTATACACAGTTGTTCCCAAGCATTCCATTGCTCTTTCTATTACAGCATCCCTGTTGCCACCCATTCTCTTTCTATATCCTGAACCTGCTTACTGTCTGCTGTTTGGGACTTTTCACTAAGTAATCATATCCATGTATATCTTTCTAATTTCTTCATACTGGAGATTTTCATCTGCAGGCAGATTTCACTTTCTCTATCCTATGCCTAGCAGACCTCTAGCAGCTGACCGGTTGAAAGCATGGGAACGGAAGCAGAGGGAGTGGTAGGCGTAATGTTGTGGTAGGTGGCACTTCTTCTTTGTAGGGAGTTTGTATCTCTTTTGGTGTCTTTTCTAGTTATATTTTTCTTTGGATCTACCAGTATTTTTAGGGTTTCTTCTAAAAGTACGATATGTTCCTGTTTTCTTTGATTTTGTTTTTGGTCCATTTCTGTGTAGATTGACTCTGAATTGTTCACTAAGTTACCCTTTTTTTTTTTTTTTTTGCTATTTGTTAATCTTGTTCTATTGTAATGAAGCTGTGTTTAAAGTCTTTCATGTGGTGTGATTTAACAATTTTACGTATGGCTTCTAGACCAGTCTCTACTCTACCAGGCTATTTTATGGTTCTCCTTTTCGAAACAAGAGTTTCCATTCAAGAAATCCAGCAACTTCTCACCTTCCTCATTTTGACTCCCCTCTACCACTTCTCACCTGTATTTTAACTCCCTCAACTGTCCATTTAAAGGACTTTTTTTTCACATCCTTGCGTTTGTTTGCAATGTGTGCACTCAAATCCTCCATCACTATCGTGTTTTCTCTTCCTCATACCTGCTTCTCTATTCCTTCTTCAAGGTCTTCTTTTTCCTTGTGATGTGTAGCCTGCTTATGGGCATGCACTTGCACTCTCTTTTAAGTTCTTTCCCTTTAGTGCTATTTTAATTTTAATTATTCTATCACTTATTCCCTATTTCCTCTTCTAAACCATCTTTCATCACTATTCCCACTCACTCCTTCCTTCCTTCCTTCCTTCCTTCCTTCCTTCCTTCCTTCCTTCCTTATTCCAAAGCAGTATAATTTACATATTTTTGTATCGATGCATCATTGTTTTCCATTTTCTCTTGCTGCAGGTAATAATAATAATAATAATAATAATAATAATAATAATAATAATAATAATAATTGTTACGGAGTTATCCGGGGTAGTTAGAGGTGAAAGAAGGTGCTGGGATGAATAGGTCTCAATCTACGAAATTAAAGTTAATTTAAAATTTAACAAGGTTATATTTTCTTTTCAAGATCAAGAAATAACAAATATAACAGGTACTCAGTAGCCTAACAACAAATCGAGAAGGTACAATTACAGTGTTACAGGATTTGGGCTCCGAGAACCAGACACACAATTCTTGAGCAGTAAGCCCAACTTTACCCGTATACAAGATTCAAGCAAGGGGCAGAAGACCCCAATCATGCTCAAGAGCACTTGCTCCCAATTACATAGCAAAAGCCTCCTCGAGGCACACAGAAACAAATTATTTTTTGGGAAGAGCAATCTGCTCTCAAAGTTCCAGCCTATCAAAGGCCACACCAAACTCAACTTTCAAGCTGACCTCCAAACACATGGAAACAGGGGTAACAATACCCAACCTACTGAGGCCTACTCAATAAAGAAACAGGACAATTACCTGGCCTCCAAAATACCAATTTGAGAGGAGGCGTACTTGCACTCCTAATACACTTTATTGAAACCTACTTGGCACTAGGCCGCTAATGCAAGGGCTAATCCCATACTAAAGAGGTGACTTATATAAGGAAACGATTTACATTACATTAGAAGGGAAGATACGGTTGTGAAAATAAGTTCACCTCAAAGCAATATGAATGGGAGCTCGAGAGGGTTAAGCACTCTCTATCCCCATATGTAGTTACAGAGGCAGAATTTAAATCAAGAGTCTTTTACATTTTAGAGGACCGTTACATGGTAAAAGGTTTCGAACCCGCCCCGAGGGTTAAACTGCTGAGCTGGCAAGAAAATAAGTTATAAAACGGCCATTACCTGGTGGTTGAACTTTAGCCCGAAGAAAGAGGCGCTTCCCGCCCCCTGCTACATAATTTACACAATGATAGGTGTTACTGAAGTGGCCCAGAGACCCGAAAATCATCAGTTTATATACCCTCGCGGAACATTCGAGACCTTTCATGAATGATAACACCTGCCCACAAGCTTTTTATTGGACGACCAAAAGATTACATGTCAAAACTGAAGAAGAAAACCAGGATTGGTGGGAAATTAATTACAACATTTACTCATTGGTCGAATTCAAAACTGGCGGAAAGTGAAGGGTTATACAGCCAACCTAAACAATGACTGAAAGAAATTTAACAAAGAACAAACTTATGAACACAAAATTTCTCCAAAAACACAGTTCTTTCACTTCACACTAGGGTGTATAATTGTAGTCCTTCAGTAGTGCCATCTAGAAGAGAATGTTCACACTTCTTACTACAGGCAAAACAAAAATACATCGAAGACGACACACTTCAGAACACTTCCAAATTTACAAGTAGGGACATCTTCCGAGAAACTTGAGAATTAACACTGTAGTTAAAATTCAGGTTTCCTCCAGTAGAGGAGTTCCAACTGGCACAATGTTAGAATTAGCGGAGCGGAGGTGTACTGCCTGGTACAGACCTCCCCCCCCAAAAGTCCCTCCAAGGGGTAACACAGAAGAACATAAACTTTTGTTTTAAAATAAGGTCCAAGTTATGATGTTGATATAGAATTTAATTGCAGAAGTATTTACAACCCAATTTTCTTAAATGATTGGATCCAGTTTCAAAATTCTTTGTGGTTACTTTTGATGTAATGTCTTTATGCTTGTAGAAGTTGAATTCAGAAGGAAAAACTTTCAATACTAGAAATTGCAGTTGCATTCAAAAATGTAGTAATTGTTGATATTAAATGTCCATGTAACAGCTTAAGTACATTCAATGTTGATTAAGCTTGACGGCCAGACCAGCCGCCGCTGCTTGTGTCCAGAGGAGGTCGCTCGGACCCCTCAAGTACCCTGAGATACCGCTCGCCCGCACTATGAGAGGAGCCGTGGAGTTGAAGCACGCCGCGCACTTGGCGATCATGCAGGTCGCGGGCAAGTTGCAGGTTGTGCGCCGCACATCAGCCTTGGCCGGGAGGAGGGCTCTGGCTCGCTGTACACTGGTTGGCCTCACTGAAGAGGGGCAAGCCCATACCCCACCTCAGTGGCGGTACGGCGCCGCGCTGCTGCGGGGGCACTGAAACATTAAGATCACGGCGGCAGAATTTGTTGGACCATAATTCTTTTAGGGCACAGGCTTTGTGGTGAGGTTGAGAGGCCAGCGGCGTGGAGATATTTATTTCATTTAAATAGCCACTGTGTGTTGTTGAGCAGGAGACGGGAGCGTGGTAATGGCCATGGTAAGGACAGGATGGCAGTTTAACTGGTCGGGAAGGTTTTACAATAAATGTTTAAGTACAAAGAGCTTGATTTCCAGGGCAGAAGGCCTCGAAATGAAACCCCCCCCCCCCAAAAAAAATATAACCTTCCGAATTCTTTCAAAAATGTTAAAGCAAATATAAAATCGGCTACGTTAGCGCGGAAGCTACACAGGTTTCACCTGCGACAGGTGAACCCTAAATATCCTCTCGGTGGCTGGATTGCTTAGCAATAAGGTAACGGGTGTAAGGAAATCGAGAATAATACACGGCCCATGAAATCTGGGGGCAAGCTTGCCCGCGGGAACAAAATTTTTGACCATCACCTGGTCACCTACCTTCAAATTGGTGGGTCTCCGTCCACGATCGTATCTTTCCCTAACTTTTTCATGAGACACTTTAAGATTGGCTTTAGCCTTCTTCCAAAGATCTTTAATTTTATCTGGATCTATTGTCTCGGGTAGAATGTCACTCAGAGACCAGAGGTTAGAGAGCGGTGTGTTGGGAACAAACTTGAACATCAAAGCAGCTGGAGTAAACTTATGAGATTCATGAACCGCCGAATTCAAAGCAAAAGCTAACCAATGCAGGGACGTGTCCCACCTAGAATGATCTTCATGATTATAGGCAATCAACGCGGACCTCAGATTACGATTAACCCGTTCAGCCAGAGATGGTTGAGGATAATAAGCAGAAGTTGTCACATGAGAGATGGACAGGTCAGAACAGAATTTACGAAATAGATTAGATGTGAAAGCCTTAGCATTGTCAGACACAATATATTGACACGGACCAAAAGAAGCAAAGATAGAATTTAAACAAGTATTGGTGGACTGAGCGGTAGCCAGCTTAGTCGGGAATAACCAAGAAAATCTTGTAAAACCATCTACACATACAAGGATGAAATTGTTGGCATTCCCCTTTGACTGGGGGAAGGGTCCTACGTAATCGATGTAGAGACGTTTCATCAAGGGGCGCGACGCTTGATGAGAAGACAAAAGGCCTACCTTGGTGGACATGGTTGGTTTACTAAGCAAACAAGATTTACAAGCCTTTACTAGTTCACGGATTTCACCGTCCATGCCTTTCCAGATGAACATTTCACGAATCTTTTCACGGGTTTTAAAGATGCCTAAATGCCCCCCCCCCCCCCCCCTAGTGGGGTTTCATGATAGTACTTGAAGATCATTGGTACCAGAACAGCTGGAACTACAACTTTCATCATCTGATCATGCCTCGAAGGGTAACATAAAACACCATTCCTCAGTACATAAGGGGCAACATGTTCCCTAGACGAAAGGGTTTCCATGATCGGAGCCAGCGTTGGATCTTCCCGTTGATATTTCTCAATATCCCTAAAGAGCATGGGAGCATCTGTTAAGATGGCATTAACCTCAGATAGCATGGACTCGGGAGGTGATGAACTATCGACCGGTTCATGGGTCTCGACGTCGTTGGAAAACATACAGCTGAGTCCGTCTGCGACAACATTTTCAGTACCTCTGATATGCCTAACGTCAAATTGGAAGGCAGAAATTCGGATGGCCCAACGGGCTATACGACCAGTATGACGCGGCCTACCTAAGACATAGCTTAAGGCTTGATTATCAGTCTCCAGGTCGAATTTGACATGTTCCAGATAGAGACGGAACTTTTCTAAGGCAAATAATACTGCCAAACCTTCGAGCTCATAGATGGAATACTTGGCTTCTTGAGCCGATAGAGTCCTAGATGCATAGGTGATGGGTCGCCTCCCTAGTTCAGTCTCTTGAAGAAGGACTGCAGCTACCGCCGACGATGACGCGTCAGTTTGGACGATGAATTTCTTCGAGAAATCTGGCATAGCAAGGACAGGGGCATTAGAGAGAGCTAATTTCAGGTCTTCAAAAGCGGCTTGTTGCGAAGTCCCCTACTCGAATTTTATGCCTTTCCTACGAAGAAGGTTCAAGGGCGCCGCTCTATTAGCGAAGTTAGGAATAAATTTCCTGAAGAAATTCACCATACCAATGAACCTAGCAATACCTTTGATGTCCTTGGGAGGCTTGAAATCACGGATGGTCTGCATTCTAGAGTGATCGACTGCAACACCATCGGGTGACACAATATGCCCTAGGAATGACATGGACGGCTTAGCGTAAGCTACCTTGGACAACTTCACAGTTAGCCCCGTCTTACGAAGGCGATTGAGAACTTCCTTTAGATGATCTAGATGTTCTTCGAAAGTTTTCGAAAATACGACGACATCATCCAGATAGTGGTACAAGTACTCGAATTTGATGTCGGAGAAGACCCTATCTAGCAGTCTAGTGAGTACAGCTGCTCCCGTGGGGAGCCTGAAAGGCACGCGGTTGTATTCATACAAATTCCAATCCGTGGCAAACGCTGTAAGATGTTTGGACTCTTCAGCTAGGGGAATTTGATTATAGGCCTGATTTAGATCCAAGATGGTAAAGAACTTAGCTTTACGAAACCATGAAAAACAAGAATGAAGGTCAGGAAGGGGTACAGATTGTAACACCACCTTCCGATTGAGAGCCCTATAATCAATGACAGGCCTGAAGCCACCTTGGGGTTTCGGGACTAGAAAAATAGGTGAAGAATACGCCGACTTAGAGGGCATAATAATACCATCCTTTAATATTTGATCGATGATTTCTTTCAATGCCTTCATTTTAGGTGGAGATAGTCTATAAGGTGGAAAACGGACAGGAATCGAATCCGTGACCTCAATTTTGTATTCGATCAGGTCAGTAACACCAAGAGTATCAGAGAACACCTCTGGAAACGACTGACACAACTTACGAATACTGTCAGCCTGCTCCTCAGGTAGATGTCTAAGATCTAACAACATCTCATCCTGGGTAGGCGAAATAGATGAACATGATACAGAATTACATTTCAATAAGGGGATTTTACAATTAGAAGCAAATTTGAATGTGCATGACTTACTTTGAAGATCGAGCACTAGACCCGTATGGGACATGAAGTCGGCTCCCAATATAATGGGGCAAGATAAGTGCTTGGCCACAAACAATTTAACTTTCCAAGTAAATTTAGAAATACGAATTTTGGCTTTTAAGGAACCTAAAATTTCTAATGGAGAAGAATTAGCCGAAACATATTGAACAGAAGATGAGCAATAGTCAGGAAGTTTACAAACAGATTTCAATTTCGAATACCATTCAGCCAAAATAATAGAACAAACACTGCCAGAGTCTAACAGAGCTGTTACAGGTTCATTATTTAATTCAATTTTGAGAAAAGGCACAGGTGCGGGGGTATCCGCCGCAATCCTAAGACATTCTCTGGGGCATTCAAAAGATAGATTTGAAGACTGAGTTTTCCCTGAAATTTCGACATTTTTGCAAGGGGCTGAGCCTCGGGAAGATGAATTAGTCGACTCAGCCGAAGCCACTAGTCACTTATTATTATTGGTATTGGTGGAAGTTGCACCAGAAGTCGAGCAGGAGGGGGTGCTATTCAAATTTGGGCAATTCTTGACTATATGTGAGAAAGCCCCACATTTAAAACAGCCTTGTGATGAACCAGCTCCATTATTTGTCCTACTAGATTTGACCAATGGACATTTATTGCGAAGATGGTCAGGCGACCCGCAAGCATAACATTTACGGACTATGATGGTTCGGCGAGGTGTAGGCCGAAAGTTACTTGATGGCGGTGGGGGCTCCCTGGCAACACGTAATGTGTCCGCATACCTAACCCCTTCGGCTGACACAGCCAATGCTTCAAGTTCAGAGAAGGTTTGCGGGCACGCCGCGAAACACAAATATGACCTATAGGATGGTGAAATACCTTCCACAATAGCATGAATGATTTGGTCTTCGGGAAAATGAAGAGCAAATACCCTAGTATAGAACTTAATATCTTGGATGAAATCTGCCAAGTTTTCATCCAACCGCTGTACACGATAATAGTACTTCTGAATCAGGGATGACCTCGCACGAGCAGGAATGAAATTTGCAAGAAGGTGTGCATGAAAGTCTTCAATAGATGACTGTTCCGCTATTGCCCTAACAATTTTGTCTGAGAGAACACCAATTGCATAGGGATAAATGATTTGCAAAATTTGACACGGAGAAAGAGAAAAAACAAGGGCATGATCCTGAAATTCGACTAAAAACCTTAAGAATGAGATAACTTCACTAGTAGTGTTAACAGAAAACTTCGAAATACCTCTAAGCAGCATGGCTAATGGATGAGGCAAACTACTAAACCATGGTGACA
Source organism: Anabrus simplex (assembly GCF_040414725.1). Lineage (NCBI taxonomy): Eukaryota > Metazoa > Arthropoda > Insecta > Orthoptera > Tettigoniidae > Anabrus > Anabrus simplex. The sequence continues at coordinate 98,143,652 of NC_090268.1, read as the reverse complement.
TAGTAGGTAGAGGTTTAAGTGACAAAGAAGCTAATTCAGAATGTACATTATTCAATGAGGTACGTCGTTCAGATTCATGGTCTAAAGGGGCAGAGGTTTGTTGAACTCCTATTGATTTAGTACTTTCTTCCCCGGTGGGAGAACGGTCCTCGCTGACTACGTTTACCGTAGCGGGTTGGTCGGTTTTGGGAGGAACCTCCCCAGTTAATAATTGGGTAACCTTACTGGACAACTCAGAAAGATTTTCAAGAACAACGCTAGCTTCTTTCCTCTGAACGTCATTCAACTTCAGAGACAACAGATCGTTAACTCTATTAGAAAAATGAAATAACCTGGCTTGCACACGTTTAATTTGATTAGGAGAAGGGTCATTTTCTTCAAAAAAGGTAATCACAGATGCCAGCTCAGTAGTATTATCAGTGATCGTGGAAAGAGAGTCGTCAATTTCTTTCTCTCCCAAAGTGGGGATGGAAATGGGCAAATCAAGGGACTCTGTAAGCTTATTTGTGTCTACCGCAACCGTGCCTCCAAATTGCACATTTCTAATTGTTAATTCATAGATCAACTCCTCCTTGCGCAAATAGTTGAGATGGAGGACATCGCGAGGGCCGGGCATGATGACAAAAATTTAACAATTTTGAAAAATGAAAAGGAAAAGTCCAGCGACAGAGAAAATGGTTAGAGTTAGAAAGCAAGCAATGTTTAGCTGTCAAAAGGGGCTAAATTGAGACCCATTCAACCACGCTCTGCTACCACTTGTTACGGAGTTATCCATGATAGTTAGAGGTGAAAGAAGGTGCTGGGATGAATAGGTCTCAATCTACGAAATTAAAGTTAATTTAAAATTTAACAAGGTTATATTTTCTTTTCAAGATCAAGAAATAACAAATATAACAGGTACTCAGTAGCTTAACAACAAATCGAGAAGGTACAATTACAGTGTTACAGGATTTGGGCTCCGAGAACCAGACACACAATTCTTGAGCAGTAAGCCCAACTTTACCCGTATACAAGATTCAAGCAAGGGGCAGAAGACCCCAATCATGCTCAAGAGCACTTGCTCCCAATTACATAGCAAAAGCCTCCTCGAGGCACACAGAAACAAATTATTTTTTGGGAAGAGCAATCCGCTCTCAAAGTTCCAGCCTATCAAAGGCCACACCAAACTCAACTTTCAAGCTGACCTCCAAACACATGGAAACAGGGGTAACAATACCCAACCTACTGAGGCCTACTCACTGATCTCTATACCTGGATGGCTGGTAGCTTGGGTAGCAGTAAGCCGAATAGAAGATGACTGGCGTACTAAGATGGCAGCGAGCGCATGGTGCAATAGACCATGAGGAGCGCGCTTGATTTGTTTATGCTTAGTCCAGTGACGCCAGGCCTCTTGATTGTAGTTCCATGAGTGTTCTGTGCTGTGTTATTGCAAAGTAAGTAGTAGTGTATTTTACGAATTTAGGTTCGTTGCCTTGTAGTATACTTGTGGATTACAAGATTCAATTTAAATATGTATGTGCTTATCTGAAATATGAATGAAGAAACATTCTACGGGGTATTAACATACCGCAGTGTTCAGCTTATGGATGTACAAACAGAACCGATCAGCAGAAGGAGAAATCATTTCATCGGGGAGTTTTATACTGTACATAAGAATCTTCCTAGGGTAGTGTTTTGAGTTTTAGGTTTATTGTATCTTATTTCGCATATTCCGGGAGCAAAATGGCAATTAATTTTTGTAGGTTTCCTTTCTCGAGACCCGAACATCTAAGATCATCGATTAGGAGTATCAGGCGGGAGAATTGGGAGCCTTCTAAAACAGCTGTTCTCTGCTCGGATCACTTAGAGGAAGACTGTTTTGATAGAAATGGACAAACTGTGCACCTTAGAAGTGATGTACAGCCAACTGCTTTCAGTTTTACTGAACATTAACTGCAGGTAAAGATTTATTTATATTTTTTTATTTCTCATAATTAAACTGACGGTTTCGATGAAATAATTGACGTGACCTTATAACAATCTTAGAAAATGAAGTCTGGAGGAATTCTAGACCTTATTTACATCAGTAATAATTATGGGTTTCAGACACTGGAGTGGTGGGTGAAGGGAAAGTGTGGTGGGTGTTTGGGACTATCCCATTACACTAATCGTGGTATTTGGGACTCTTTTAACTGGTGTTACATATTTCTGATGATGACTATCAATATCGCTTTGCTAGCTGAATTTAATTAAAGAGGTCTGTAATAGTAAATTAAGCTGCAGGTAATGTGATATATTGACAAGTTTTGAATATTTGCTGGTTTTATAAATGTGTACATTTGCTTCAATGATATCTGAATTTGATAATATGTGCGTTATTTCATGGAAACAGGAAACAGAAATTCATTATCAAGCACCGATTACGATATGTCGAATCTAGGCCTGTATAGTGAGCTACGTTTATAGGTACTCATTTTAAGAATGCATAATTTCGTGGCATACATGTATACAATTTACAGCAATGTTTCCAGAAACTGGTTTTCATTCGTATTGTGTTACCCGTCGCTAATTGCATGTATTCAGCTTCTAAGTTAATATTTGTCGGCCGTTATTATACACTCATGTTTATTGCTATCCCGGAGATTTACTGTCCTCGGAATGACGTGTCAGTGATCCCAATGTCCTTATGCTTTGAGTGAACATGTCTCTATATTTTTAATTATTCCAATGCGCCATTAATTGCGACTTAAAATTGACTATATTTTCATTGCTTCCTCATAAGGAGAGCTCTAGGTTGGGTACGCCAACATGGCGAACCGCGCGCTCAACTTGGCGTACTTTCTCCTGCAGCGGAGACCTGCCATCAGCGATCCATGTATAGAGATCAGTGGGCCTACTCAATAAAGAAACAGGACAATTACCTGGCCTCCAAAATACCAATTTGAGAGGAGGCGTACTTGCACTCTTAATACACTTTATTGAAACCTACTTGGCACTAGGCCGCTAATGCAAGGGCTAATCCCATACTAAAGAGGTGACTTATATAAGGAAACGATTTACGCTACATTAGAAGGGAAGAAACGGTTGTGAAAATAAGTTCACCTCAAAGCAATATGAATGGGAGCTCGAGAGGGTTAAGCACTCTCTATCCCATATGTAGTTACAGAGGCAGAATTTAAATCAAGAGTCTTTTACATTTTAGAGGACCGTTACATGGTAAAAGGTTTCGAACCCGCCCCGAGGGTTAAACTGCTGAGCTGGCAAGAAAATAAGTTATAAAACGGCCATTACCTGGTGGTTGAACTTTAGCCCGAAGAAAGAGGCGCTTCCCGCCCCTGCTACATAATTTACACAATGATAGGTGTTACTGAAGTGGCCCAGAGACCCGAAAATCAGCAGTTTATATACCCTCGCGGAACATTCGAGACCTTTCATGAATGATAACACCCGCCCACAAGCTTTTTATTGGACGACCAAAAGATTACATGTCAAAACTGAAGAAGAAAACCAGGGTTGGTGGGAAATTAATTACAAAATTTACACATTGGTCGAATTCAAAACTGGCGGAAAGTGAAAGGTTATACAGCCAACCTAAACAATGACTGAAGGAAATTTAACAAAGAACAAACTTATGAACACAAAATTTCTCCAAAAACACAGTTCTTTCACTTCGCACTAGGGTGCATAATTGTAGTCCTTCAGTAGTGCCATCTAGAAGAGAATGTTCACACTTCTTACTACAGGCAAAACAAAAATACATCGAAAACGACACAGTTCAGAACACTTCCAAATTTACAATTAGGGACATCTTCCGAGAAACTTGAGAATTAACACTGTAGTTAAAGTTCAGGTTTCCTCCAGTAGAGGAGTTCCAACTGGCACAATGTTAGAATTAGCGGAGCAGAGGTGTATCGCCTGGTACAATAATAATAATAATAATAATAATAATAATAATAATAATAATAATAATAATAATAATAATAATAATAATAATGGTGTATGATCTCCAAAGGAGCCTGCTGCAGGTCTCTTGAGTTTTCATTTGTGATCACTTCAGGCCACCTTATATTGATGATATGCCACAGACAGCGATTCACAAACACTTGGATTTGGTGTATGTGTTGTTTATTTGGTTTATCATCAGCAGCATTTCTTCACTCCAGCAAGCCGGATGCAGTTGTGTATGAGCCTCCTCCAGTTTGTCCTTAGCATCCACAGATGTTGTTCATATATTGAACGCTAGTTTACATCTCTAATTCCAAGGCCCTTTAAAATTTGCTCCTCCCAAACATCACAAGGTCTGCCTCTTGGTCTCTGCGGTCGAACTATGCTTGAGGAGTCCTGTGGGCATCTATTCTTTTCATGTGACCATACTATTGCAATCTCTTCAGTTCTAGGGTCTCCAGCAAGGTTTTTTCCAATCTAAGCTGCTGTCGAATATCCACATTCCTTATTTTATCCATTTCTGGTTTTTGTTGACAAGAACACAAGAACTTCATTTCTCTTGTCTCAAAGTGATTCTTCGTTGATCCAGTAAGTGTTGCTGCTTCCAGATCACACATCAATATAGGTACCAGATAGGGTAAACCACCAAATTATTGGCATTTTAAGACATGTTTGTAGGAAAGAATATATGTATACTTGACACCTCCCTTGCTTGAGGTATAATTCTAACACAAAATGTATTAGAATATTAAAGTAATGTTATACTACAACTACATAAGTTTAGACTTTATTTTCTATTTCAAAAAATTTGCTTAAAATGTAGTACAAATTTACCAGTTATTGGCACAATTTTCCAGTAGTTGGCATCCACATTACTAGTTATTGGCACCCCCAATTTATATCGACCTTCCTTATTATTATTCACTGCTAGCTATCACAAGCTGTTCTTAATACTTGGTAGTGAGAAGTTAAAAATTCAGAAGAAAATTCAGAAGCAGTTTATAAATTCAGTATACAGTATACATTGTATACAAATGTAGCCATTAATTACAGAAACACCAGATGGAGTTTGATCTCAGTCCTTTTCTTTCCGAGTCCAAATCCTGAAAAACTGCCGTACATAGGCATTCTTTGTGTGATGTAAGCAGTTTGAAAGGAATTATTCCACTGATTCAGAGAAATCATCACCTTTATTATCATTGTCACTATCATGTAAAACATAACATTGATGGTATACAAAAAGAGCATCATCTGAATCATCTGGGATATGTATTTGATGTCCACTGAGGATACAATTAGGGTGGAAAACTATTTTGCAGCTATTACATTTATATCCCTTCTTGGAAGAAACACTTCTTGTACATTTCAAGCACATTCCATGAAACTCTTTTTCTTTCTTCTCCCTGCAACCATTCTTAGAAGCTGGAGAGTTCTCAACCTATGAATGCTTGGCTTGGGATGTCAGCTCTGTCGAAGTGCTTATATCTCTATTAATGTTCTTCTTTTTCTTAATTTGTTCAGTAGCTTGCTTTTGAATTCTCTTTTCTTTCCTACTTTCATTTTTCTTTCTCTTTCAAGATGTCCTCCTTCATTTTTTACCTTTTCCTCATGCAGGTCATTCCACTTTCTTGAGGTTAAAACAAATGGGACTCGTTCCACTTGACGCTTTTCTTTCCTTTTGGGGATTCTGGCCACAGAAGCACTTTGTTTATACTTGTGGTTGGAGTTTTATTTATGTCTTCTGTGTCGCGTCTTCCTGTTAAACTTTGGTCAGCTTCTTCACTCGCAACATATTGAGAATTTGAAATGTTCAGATTTTCATCAGATAAGGATGTGTTGGCATCAGGTGTGATTTCAGGAACTTCCTGTTCCTCTTGGTGGTTTTCATTTTGATAATATTGCCATAGCTGACACAGAACAAAGAAATCTTCTCCATGAACATTTTCTGTCACATTCTGTATAGTCTCAAACATTTATTCTCTCTTTTCCAACAACTCAAACAAAAGTGCTGTATGGAAGAGGCTTGGTATCTGACTTTCTGCTATTGCTGCAGTTGCTGCTAATATTATTGTGCTTAGAAACATTCCTGCCCAAGCACTATGAGAAAGCAATATTATTGGGGTTCCAGAGGAACAAACTGGTAGCTCTGAAACAACTTTTTATTGGTTTTTTCAAGGTCAATTTTTCCAAGCATTTCATTCAAGATTGGTGCAGAGTCCTCCATAGTTATAGCTTTTCCACCATTGTTCATTTGCCATGTGAATGCAGCATTCTTCCACTCACTTTTGAGAGGTTTGAAGGCAGCAATATCAGCAGGCTGTAATATTCATGTAGAATACGGATGCAAAGATGTCAGAATAACTCTTACTTCTTTACACAGCTCACTCAAGTAGTAGCCTACATTAAATGGGTTTTATGCCCATCAACAAACAAAATTACTAGGAGTTGGATGTTATTTTCTTGGAGGTATGGATGTAAAACGTTGGCTATGAATTCCAAGAAAACAGATTTCATCCATCCATTGTTGCTTCTTCTGATGCCCCATTTTGCAGGAACCTTGCTAATAACATTGGTAAGAATTCTCTGTAAAGTGTAGATTATCATTAGAAGGCACATCTTTCCATCTGCTGAGAATGTGCACATGACAGTCAGTGTAGCTTTGGCTGGATCTTTCTCTACTTCGTAGATATTTTTACAGCCCGTAGGTGCAAGTACAATCTCTTCTTAGGGCATAGAACAAAATTAGTTTCATCAGCATTGAAAACACGGCTGGGACATTACAGTACATCAGATAAATTTTCCTTATTAACGAGGTTTTCTGTAGTGTAAACCATCCTGTCACGTTTTGTTCTCTTACACAATCACTCGCAGCAGTTATACCGTTAGGTGTTCTTTCAGAAACTTCTGGATGTCTGTTTAGAAAGGCAGAATACTATTTGTTACCAGGGGTGTCATCTTTAAAAGGATTAGGGCATTTACTCAACTGAATAAATTTCTCTCACAACAGTTTGAATATCTTGTTTATGCTGTGGGAATCCCTTATGAGCACATTCAAAGATCCACCTGAAATGGCGTATGGCTTTTAGTGCCGGGAGTGTCTGAGGACAAGTTTGGCTCGCCAGATGCAGGTCTTTTGATTTGACTCCCGTGGGTGACCTGCGCGTCGTAATGGAGATGAAATGATGATGAAGACGACATATACACCCAGCTCCCGTGCCAGCGAAATTAACCAATGATGGTTAAAATTCCCGGCGCTGCCGGAAATCGAACCCAAGACCCCCTTTGTGCAAACTGTGATTTATTTGCCAAAATTTCAAATGTGAGCTTGTCACTGAAGCAGACCTGAAACAGAATATTTATTAAGATATTTATTTATTAAGAATATTATTTATTAAGAATATTTATTAAGATTTGATTTAGGAATGGATTTGAAATCAGAAAATACATTTATCACTACTGTATGTAGTCAAATACTGCACACCTAAATGATACTCACCGATTTCCAGAAGTCCAAATCTCGATGCTTGTACTCCTTTGCCCATGCAAGACATTTTGACATCATAGCAGTAGTTAATTTTGGCTTTCTGGCAGGCCTGTGAGCCTTGAAGTTCATCAGTGAAAGTTTGTGCCTTACAGTTCTAGCAAACCGGTTCTCAAGGCATATCATCTTCAAGGAGTATTTGGACCTTGGTGAAAATATTGGTCTTCTGCCACACATGTTCTTTCTTTGTTACGAACCAATCACTACTGATCTGCATTTAGGGCAGTCGCCCAGGTGGCAGATTCCCTATCTGTTGTTTTCCTAGCCTTTTCTTAAATGATTGCAAAGAAATTGGAAAATTATTGAACACCTCCCTTGGTAAATTATTCCAATCCTTAACTCCCCTTCCTATAAATGAATATTTGCCCCAGTTTGTCCTCTTGAATTCCAACTTTATCTTCATATTGTAATCTTTCCTACTTTTAAAGACACCACTCAAACTTATTCATCTACTGATGTCCTCCCACGCCATCTCTCCACTGAGAGCTTGGAACATACCACTTAATCGAGCAGCTCGTCTCCTTTCTCCCGAGTCTTCCCAGGCCAAACTTTGCAACATTTTTTGTAACGCTACTCTTTTGTCGGAAATTACCCAGAACAAATCAAGCTGCTTTTCTTTGATTTTTTCCAGTTCTTGAATCAAGTAATCCTGGTGAGGTTCCCATACACTGGAACCATACTCTAGTTGGGGTCTTACCAGAGACTTATATGCCCTCTCCTTTACATCCTTACTACAACCCCTAAATACCCTCATAACCATGTGCAGAGATCCGTACCCTTTATTAACAATCATATTTATGTCATTACCCCAATGAAGATCTTTTATTATGTTAACACCTACGTACTTACAGTGATCCCCAAAAGGAACATTCACCCCATCAACACAGTAATTAAAACTGAGAGGACTTTTCCTATTTGTGAAACTCACAACCTGACTTTTAACCCCAGTTATCATCATACCATTGCCCACCATCCATCTCACAACACTATCGAGGTCACCCTGCAGCCGCTCACAATCTTGTAATTTATTTATTACTCTGTACAGAATAACATCATCTGCAAACAGCCTTATCTCTGATTCCTCTTCTTTACACATATCATTGATATATATATATATATATAAGAAAACATAAAGGTCCAATAATACTGCCTTGAGGAATTCCCCTCTTAATTATTACAAGGTCAGATAAAGCTTCGCCTACTCTAATTCTCTGAGTTCTATTTTCTAGAAATATAGCCACCCATTCAGTCACTCTTTTTTCTAGTCCAGTAGCACTCATTTTTGCCACTAATCTTCCAAGATCTACCCTATCAAATGCCTTAGATAGGTCAATTGCAGTACAGTCCATTTGGCCTCCTGAATCCAGGATATCTGCTATATCTTGCTGGAATCCTACAAGCTGAGCTTCAGTGGAATAACCTTTCATAAACCCAAACTGCCTTCTGTCAAACCAGTTATTAATTTCGCAAACATGTCTAATATAATCAGAAAGAATGCTTTCCCAAGCGTACATGCAATAACACCCACGGTATCCTCTGCCTGTCGTAAGAGGCGACTAAAAGAGGCCCCAGGGGCTCTGAACATTGGAGCGTGGATTGGCGACCACGGGGCCCTCAGCTGAGTCTTGGCATTGCTTCCACTTACTTGTGCCAGACTCCTCACTTTCATCTATCCTATCTGACCTCTCTTGGTCAACTCTTGTTCTTTTCCAACCCCGACGCTATTAGGTTTGCGAGGGCTAGGGTGTCTTTCATTTTCACGCCCTTCATGGCCCTTGTCTTCCTTTGGCGATACCTTCCATGTTTTCTCTCTGATTAGTGTTATATAGAGGATGGTTGCCTAGTTGTACTTCCTCTTAAAACAATAATCACCACCACAACCTCAAACTGACTGGCCTGTAATTTTCAGCTTTATGTCTATCACCCTTTCCTTTATACACAGGGGCTACTATAGCAACTCTCCATTCACTTGGTATAGCTCCTTCAAACAAACAATAATCAAATAAGTATTTCAGATATGGTACTATATCCCAACCCATTGCCTTTAGTATATCCCCAGAAATCTTATCAATTCCAGCTGCTTTTCTAGTTTTCAACTTTTGTATCTTTCTGTAAATGTCATTGTTATCATAGGTAAATTTTAATACTTCTTTAGTATTACTCATCTCCCCTATCTGGACATTATCCTTGTAACCAACAATGTTTACATACTGATGACTGAATACTTCTGCCTTTTGAAGATCCTCGCATACACACCCCCCTTGTTCATTAATGATTCCTGGAATGTCCTTCTTTGAACCTGTTTCTGCCTTAAAGTACCTATACATACCCTTTCATTTTTCACTAAAATTTGTGTGACTGCCAATTATGCTTGCCATCATGTTATCCTTAGCTGACTTCTTTGCTAGATTCAATTTCCTAGTAAGTTCCTTCAATTTCTCCTTACTTCCATAACCATTTCTAACTCTATTTCATTCCAACCTGCACCTCCTTCTTAGTCTCTTTACTTCTCTGTTAAAATATAGTGGATCTTTACCATACCTCACCACCTTTAAAGGTACAAACCTATTTTCACATTCCTCAACAATTGCTTTAAACCCATCCCAGACTCTTTACATTTTTATTTACCTTTTTCCACTGAATATAGTTACTTTTAAAAAACTCCCTCATGCCTGTTTTATCAGCCATATGGTACTGCCTAATAGTCCTAATTTTAATACCTTCCTTTCTTTCACATTTATTTTTAACTATGACAAAAACAGCATCGTGATCACTAATACCATCTATTACTTCGGTTTCTGTATAGAGCTCATCTGGTTTTATCAGCACCACATCCAAAATATTCTTCCCTCTAGTTGGTTCCATCACTTTCTGAATCAGCTGCCCTTCCCATATTAACTTATTTGCCATTTGTTGTTCATGCTTCCTGTCATTTGCATTACCTTCCCAATTGACATTTGGTACCCTTTCCCAGTCTGTACACTCTAAAGATATCAAGTTGCCTATTATCTTTAGAGTTAAGTCTTACACCCAGAATTTCATGTATTTCATCCTTAACTTTTTCGTAGCTTACAAATTCTTCTTTCACCAGAATGAATACTCCCCCTCCTACCTTTCCTATCCTATCTCTACGATACATACTCCAGTTCTATGAGAATATTTCTGCATCCATTATATCATTTCTCAGCCATGGTTCAACTCCTATTACAATATCTGGTAAGTATATATCTATTTAATTAATTTGATTCCTTTGTTTACAATCCTTCTACAGTTGAGCACTAACATTTTTATTGATTTCCAGTTCCCTGTTCCCTTAACACCGTTCCCTAGACCACCCCGTTTCCCTGAATGTACCTGCCTATAACCCTTCTAAACAAATTTCCTAACTTACATGTACCACTGCAGTTTAAGTGAAGGCCATCTGAGTGCAGATCTCTGTCTCCTACCCACCCATTAGGATCTAGAAATCTCACTCCCAGTTTCCCACATACCCACTCCACAGTCTCATTTAAATTCCCAATCACCTTCCAGTCAGTATCCCCTCCTACACAGCATTCCACTGGTAACAATCTCCGCTTCCTTAAACTTCATCCGTGCTGAATTTACAGATCCCACACATCCCCAACTACGTTTGTACTTGTACCTGCTTGCCTTACGTTGTTAGTACCAACATGAAACACTACCACCTTCTCCTTTCCCTCTTCCTTCTCTTCTACTTTCCTCAACACCTGCCTCAACCTCATTCCTGGATAACACTCTACCCTGGTTCCCTTTCCTCCACACACTTTCCCCACATGTCTAATAATGGAATCCCCATGACCAGAGCCTCAACCCTACCCACCTCATTTGATCCCCTCCCCTCCTGCTCAGCCCTATCTTCTCTCACTGCTGCAGAAGCCACTTCCTCCTCCCTTTTCTCCCTCCCATGATCCTGTTCCACCTGTCTTTTCCTTTCCACTACACTACATTTTCCTTTCCTACCTTTTCCCTTCCTCCTATTTCCATACATCTCAGCAGCAGTTCCCTGTTCCTCATCTTCCCTCAGTCGTTCTACCTGCAGTGACTCGTACTGATTTCTCACAGACACCTGTCCTGAATTCTGATCCTGAACAGAGCCCTTAGCCTGCAGTCTCCTTCCCCTTAAAACATTAGACCACCTGTCTTCTACAATTCCCCCATTTCCTTCCCATCCCTCCTTTATACCTATTGTATCCTGTACATTATTTGAGGGAGGCCTACTTTCCTTCCTGTTCTCTGAGAGAATCCTAATTATCTCCCTCAAACTCTCCAACTCCTCCCTCATACTCCTTAATGCCTGACCACACCCACAGTTCCTACACTTGCACTACTTAGCCATTATTTCCGGAATAATGGGGGAAAAAAAGGAAAAATAAAATAACTTATTCTGTGCAAAATAAAAATGAAAGGAAAGAAATATTGGCTATAAAAATGAAAGGAAAGAAATATTGTCTAAGATAGTTCACAAAGATCACACAACAACAAGGTAATTAATATAAGCTACTACTACACTACAATACTACTTAGTTGTATGAACTTTGTTTTCCTACAACACCCTAACAGAATGAAAATTGCTGTTAATTACTGACAACCAAAAGTAATACACAAGAATTAGGTCTACACAATTCTAAACTGCAGTTAAGTCTACCCTAATTACTGCAACAGAATTCTAGTAAGAGAGCTAATACAGATACTATAGATACTACAGATACTATACTACACAAATATTTCACAGTAATAGAATAAACACATTAATTTATAATAAGATACCTACTATAATACACTACAATGATTTTAAACTACGTTCAGATGTATCCTAATTATAATACAACAGGTTATTACTAAGCACAAACTGAAATGGAAATAACAATTAAAGTTAGAAATTCGCAAGACTACTCAAAACAATAGAATAAGCACTCTAATTTCTAATAAGTCACTACAGTGCACTACAACAGTTTTTAAACTACGTTCAGACATATCCTAATTACAATAGGTTATTATTAAGCACAAATAGTAATGAAAATTGCAATTAGGTCTAAAGTTTGAAATTTGCAAGAACTACCATATTTAAAGATATGAACTTATATCGTTGATATCTTATCGTAGAACATCGTACTCAAGGGTTGCCAACAAAGTTAAACACATAGACAGAAGATTATTTATTTAGTATCACTTTATCCTACTATGCTCTAATAGAAATGAAACCTTTCGTTTGGTTAAATGCTTAAGTATCGAAAGGATTGCCGTACACAAAGAAAAACATGAATACAACATGCAAGATACTATCTAATATACCTTATCTTCACTACAATTCTCAACGGAAATGTGGTTATGTGATTATTACAGCTGGTGGATTACTATTATTTTCCCTACTCCACGGGACGGAGAATAAAAGTGTCCTTAATTACTGAAAAATACGAGGTTGTCTACTATAATTTCTCAAAAATATTTGTCAAAACTACTCCTACTACTCTACGGACTTGAATTGCAATTACTGGGATATATGAACTTTATTATTATTAGCTAACCACTCATAAATACTGAAAGATCGAGGGAGCTAAATATAAATTACGGATACTTTAACTACCTACTCAGAATTACAAATGAACGGAATACAAGATCAGCTGATTTTTATTTATATTTACTTGACTACACTACACCCTTTGTTCACAACTGTAGCCACCAATGCAATATTTGAACATGAAGAGCGACAATAATCAATAACAATACCGTACAACAACTGTTAACTATTTTGCCACTGAAATACTGTATATTCTGTTGAAATCCCTTCTTTAAACAAAATTTACAACAGTATCGCGTTATTTGAAGAAGTTGTTACCGGTACCTTCGGGATAGGTGGGACAGTTGAACTGCTATTTGAACTACCCTGTCAATTACCTGCACTAATATAACCACTGCCGAAGTTACTATTCTTTTTAATATCCTGTCTTTGTAAGTATTTTATCAACAAACCTACAGATATTTTAATAATAATATTTAAAAAATTCTTCTCTCACGCAGTTCTAAATTACAGCTTGAAATCTAGCGAACGCCTACGGAACTTCCCAGTGTAAAAATTGTAAATAAATACCCTAATCTCAATTACTACAAACAAACACTAAACACCAATATTTGTGGAACTAAATGTAAGTTATCACACACACAAAATTTGCTAAATTTCTACAACTATTAACTACTTTATCACTAAGATAATACAGATTTCTTGTAACAGCCAACCACTCGCTAAGACTAATTCCTCACCAAAATATATTTTCTTCTTTACGCACCTCACAGATGATTCAGGTATACTCAATCTTAAAATATCTCCCGATTTGAATACATATTAGTGCCAATCAGTGATTTTACTTGAGGTGTCAAATCATTTACTTTACCAATTGTTTTTCATATCATATTATATCTAAAATCTCTCAGTAATCAGAAAACTTTATCACTAGAGGCTGCAGATTGTAAATAACCAGTAGTTTTCTTCTATTGAGGTACCGTACCTAATTATATATTTTTTAAATTGTCTCTTCATTTTTCTAATAGTTTGGGTGAATTTTTCTTAATATTTCTGAAGTTGATGGCATTTTTTTCTCTTTTGTGAGTTTGAAATTTTAGCATTGCCCTGGGGGAAGTGTCTTTCTTCATGACATTTGTCACAGTCTGTCCACTAGGCATGTCTTTTCCATGGATTTAAGGGGGCTAAATTTTCAGCCTGTTGTTTGAGAATTGGTATAAGTTCTTATAAATCACCTGTTAATTTTATGGCCAGTGTGACTCCATGATATTTGTCATTTCTGATTAATTGGTCTGGATCGTAATTCCGTTTTCCTTTATTGTTTTTTGATTTCTTCTTCTTTAATGGTGTGAATTTAATTTTGATTTTCACTATGTAGTGGTCTGAACCAGTGTCTATTCCTCTCAGCACTTTAACATTGTAAATTTCTCTGTGAAAGGATTTGTTCATACACACATGATACAGCTGCCATTCCCCTTTTCTCCAGTCAGAGTGCTTCCAAGTTTTAAGTTTGTTTGAACTCCTTTTGAAGTATGTGGATTTAGAAATGAGGTTGTGTTCTCTGTATAATTCAACAAGTCTTTGACCATTCTTATTTGTAAATTTGTGTGGAGCCCATTTTCCAATTATATCTCAGTATTTTTCCTTTCCCTGTTGGGCATTGAAATCCTTTAATAGAATCTTAATATTGTATTTATTTGATGTTTTGTCTGTTACTAGGAGATCCAAAAAAAATTCCACTTTTTTTCTGGACTTTATTAGAAAATTTTTCTCATTTGTTGGGGCATGGGCATTTATGACATAGTATAAATTTTGTTTGTTGGTTTTAAAGTTAAAGTTCCAATTCTTGATGAGATGGCTTGAAAGTCCATGATAGAGTCTATAATGTTAATATTTACTATAAACCCTGATCCAAATTGCAGTCATTGTTTCACAATCTTTTGTCCAGGCTTCCCGCTGTAAATTCTGTATCCTTCATATTCAAATGGTTCTTCCACTGTATTTCTCATCCCTTGGAACCCACTATCAAAATTTTATTTTTATTCAATTCATGAATAAAACTTTTAAGTTTTCCTGTTTTCAATAGAGAATTAAGATTGTGTGTGTGTGGCAGTGTAGTTGATTTGGTTATGCTTGATACTGTTCTTGTCTTCTGATGTATGTTTGGGTGATTGCAAACACTCTGACTCATTGCTGTCTTTTAGGTGGCTACCCACCAAATATAATGTAGCATTCTTCTGCTTTCTTGCTGGGGAGAGTGGTGGAATTCTTTTTCTAAAAGACCTTTCCCTAATTGACTTTTGAAGGTAGTCAGCCTTGAGTTGAGCAAGCTCTGATTTACAACTACGGTTGTTAACTGCAGAGGAATTCCAATCTAGTTCACCTTCTGAAAATCTCCATTTTCCCAGAGGCTATCCAGCCAAACCACAGGGAGGCGCGAACCGAAAATTATGTGAAGATGTTGAGTTTGGAGAATTTTATTTTTGGTTCTGAAATTAATTACAGACATACTGTACAATATTGTTCCTTTTTATTTTGTTTTAAAAAGGGACATGTTTCATCTCATCCTTGTGAGACATCTTCAGCCTAAAGATAATTATAGTAGGAAATACATGATATTCTTGGTATTCCTATTTTAATAAAGATGGCAGACAGATGCTAAAAACAACTACCAAGAATATTATGTGTTTCCTATTACTGATATAATTATTTTTAGGCTCAAGATGTCTCACATGGGCCGATGACCTTAGATGTTGGGCCCCTTAAAACAACAAGCATCATCATCATCAAGCTGTCTCACAACGAAGAGACAAAACAGTCCCTTTCTAAAATAAAATGAAAATGAATAATATTGTACAGTATTGTAAAGGTGGTGTTACTCAATAATTACTAAGACATTCTACCTTACATGTAGTCAAATGGTAAGCGCTTACTGTCACTGTTCTTGTCCCTAGGGCTAAAACTAGTGGAGATACAGAACGAGTTGAATGAAGACAAGGAACATGAACAGGTGGAGAAAGAAAATGCTCAGGAAGGAACTCTTGAAGGTAATCTTCAAACTTATACATGGTCAGAATGTGATATTCTCTAAATAAATGTGCCATTCTCTATACTGGATGTGAGTTGTTTAAAAAAAATCATGTATTGCAATTTGTGAAACTCTATCTTACCAGTGAAGTGATCTCGCTTCTTGTTACCATGTGCTTTGTTAAAAAAAAAAATTGCTTGATCATAACATGATATATGAGGAAATGAAATGGTAATTTTTTTGTGTGTATATTGATTATTCCTGGGTATAACAAACTTCCTGGAAAGAAGTGTTATTGGGATTCTGTGGAAGATATGTAAAACCATATGGTGTGCACAGCAGTGTACGAGATAGGTTTATTCAAATTATGCTTTGTTTACATTGCATGGATAACACTTCACGCTATGGACTGAATAAAATGGGGAAACTGAGACCAGTTATAAGTTTGTTGAAGACTACTTACTCATTTCAAACCAGAACAGAATTTGAATTACATATTTGCGCGAATAATCCCTGCATATTTTTTTTTAAGTTTTAGGCACGAAATTCGGGTGCGGGTTTTATTTGCGTCAAGGTTGGCAACACGCTCCTGGTTCATATAGTTTTCGATGCTGGGTGTACAGTTATGGTTTGTGTAACTGCAGACGGAAGAAAACTGCCCCCATATGTCATATTCAAACAGAAAACAATTCAAAACTGCCTTTGCATTAAAAGAAATTAGTTTTTATAGAGCACCTAATTTAATTTTGAATTTTCTAGGCATGATGATAGAACATGTCTTCCAGAACGTGCAGGGGTAGCTTTCCGCACTTTCACTTGCTTTGGTATGTCTACAGTGTGTTTCATAGTTGCTAAGTTTGAGTGAAATTGTAATTTGTTAGTATTCAGTGTTTTAAGGAATGCCACAATATCATATAGCAGGCAGTGTGCTGAGAAACAGAGTCCATGAACTCTGGCTATTCCAGCAGTTGGCAAAAGTGCATGGCTCATAGTTATAATCAATTAGTATGCATCAAACATTATTGTCAAATCAAATCAATTAAAAATCTCTTTATTTGCAAATGAGGTGTCTACCTCAGTGGCAAATGGTACACTAAAATACATTATTGTCAAGCACTAAATTTTAAATTAACAAGAGAAGAAGAAAATTTTCCTAGAATACAATATTATACAATTTATGCTGACAATTTTTTCTATTAAACACACAGTTCATCCTTAATAAATTTATATTGTTTACAAAATTCTACTTATAATCTCTGCTGTACTTACAAACATAGTCAACTCATATACAGTATCTGAAATTACTTCAAATAATACTATACAACTGGTATAAGATTAAAATTTACATTGCATTTATTTACTTATTTATTTTTTACCCATTTTGGAACCTAAGTAGCATAATGACCTGCTGCGTCTTAACCAGAGCCCCATTTGGCACTACTTTTCAGAGTTCCTGAAGGGCCTTCATGGCTACCATAGCAGTCCCAGAGCCCTCGAAGTCCTCACTGTACTTCACCCCTACAGGCAGTCCCCTACTTCGGCTGTCCAAACTCCATAGACCAGGGGATGGAATTAATTTATTCACACAATTTTTTATTTACAATAACTTGCTCTGGTCAAATGCCCTCTAACATTTCATTTATTTTCTCTGTTGCTGTTTATTCTCTTCTTGAATATCTCTACAGATTTTGGAAAAGGATCAAACACTACCCCTGGTAAACTGTTCCACTCTTTCACGCCCTTCCCAATGAATGAAAATTTACCCCAATCGCTTCTGCTAAAATTCCTTCTAATTTTATACTTGTGGTCAGTTCTGCCAATATAATTATTTTCCAACTGAAGCCTCTCACGGATTTCTCCCCTTGCTTCTTCTCCTGTACAGGCTCTATATAATCCTATAAGTCTAGTTCTCTCTCTTCTCTTACTTAAAAAGTTTCCCATCCAAGTTCCTCTAACATTTCTGATAGGCCTACACTACTTTTTCTCCTCAAATCCCCTGTTACAAATCTTGCTGCTTTCCTCTGCACACTATCTATTTCTTTCATTAGGTATTCTTGGTGAGGATCCCAAACACTGTTTGCATATTCCAATAATGGACGAACCATACTTAAGTAACTTTTTTTCTTTTAATTCTTTGTTGCATCCTTTAAGTAGCCTCATTATGACATGTAACGATCTGTATGCTTTCCCAACGATGTCATCAATATGACCCTTCCAGTGCAAATTACTTTCAAATCTCACACCTAAGTATTTGCACTTGCCATCTTTTGGGATATCTACCTCATCCAAAGTATATTCAAATTCAGTTTTAAATCTCCTGTTAGTAAAATGTTGTAAGAGTTGATTTGCCTCCATTAACCTTCATATTATTTTCTTCAAGCCATTGTTGGATACTCTCAAGGTCCCTTTGTACTTCTGAATAACCCTCAGTGTTATTTATTTCCCTATAAATGGTACACTGAGAAACAGAGTCCATGAACTCTGGCTATTCCAGCAGTTGGCAAAAGTGCATGGCTCATAGTTATAATCAATTAGTATGCATCAAACATTATTGTCAAATCAATCTTATCAATCTGCATACAATCTTATTTTTGATGTTATATTGTTCCCTAAATCATTTGTGTATATTAAGAAAAGTAACGGACCGATTATATTACCCTGTGCAATTCCCTTCCAAACTTTCTCTTCCTGTGATACATTATTTCCTACTTTGACTTTCTGAACCCTTGAATTTAGAAATATTCTTATCCAACGTATAACCCTTCTGTCCAATCCTATTCCCTCCAATTTCTTTAATAATATTCCATGTCCCACTCTATCAAAGGCTTTGGAAAGATGTATGGCTATGCAGTCTAACTGGCCTCCCGAATCTAACTGATCTGATATGTCCTGCTGAAATCCCACCAGTTGTGCCTCACAAGAAAATTTCTTTCTAAATCCATACTGGCTCCTTATGAACCAGTTTTTATCATCACATATCCCTCTGATGTACTTTGCTATTAAACTCTCCAGTATTTTACAAACTATACTGGTCAGGCTGATTGGTCTGTAGTTCTCTGGTTTCCTTTTATCACCCTTTCCTTTATAAATTGGTATTATTATAGATTCCTTCCATTCCTTTGGTATTGTCAATGCCGATGAAACTGCATCTTCTTTCTTAATGCCGAGATCAAACAGACTTATGGTTTTAAAGGAAATGGGACCACTCTACTGTGTTGCAATGCAGACGGAAGTGAAAGACTTCCTCCCCACATCATAGGAAAGTTCAATAAGCCACGATGTTTCTGTGCAAGTACAAGGCATCTAAAAATGCAAACAGTACAGTAATCCAAAAAATAAGGCACTTCCATAGGAAAGCTAGCATAATTTCTCCTCATCTTTGAATAATTTATTTTTCTTTCATTGCCTGAGGTTATGTTTGCCAGTGATTTAACCAAGTGCTTTATTTGAATAATGTAAATCAGGGCCTCTCAGGGTGCGTGCGCCTGGTGCATGCACTGTGCACGGTGCAAAAGACGACTTTGTTTGGTTGACCAGAGTGCAGACCCCCACTCCTTGATTTGGAGCAATAGAGCTGTTTCTCTCTTTCCCCACGCCTGTCTCGCTCGCTCCCCTGTCTCCCTCTTCCTCACTTCCTCCGTAGCGCTCCAAATCCAAGCCGAGCTCAGCCGAGTAGTCCAGAGACGAAGCGTTGGTCCGAGCCAAGCGGGACCGATGCACAGTGCATGGAGCTCTTGCGCCTCGATTTGCATGCGTGAGTATTTGGGCGTTTGAGAGGCCCTGATGTAAATGCACCTTGTTGGATATATTTCAGAAATAGTTTTTTCCACAGCATTTGGAAGATTTAAACTGTGAATTAAGGTGATTGCATGCATTAATGGGTCTTAGAATACTTTGTGATGCAACAAGGGTTGACATTTCTGAATTATGAGTTGGTGGTTAACTCGAAATCAAGTAATTCGAAGTTACATTTCTGTGTCCCAATGACTTCAAATTAATGAGGTTTTACTGTATCATAAAACTAACAAACGAGTTTACAGGTGTGTCTGTTTCAAGTGTTTACATTGCATGAAAAGAATTATCTACCACTGATCATGTTACTCTCTGAGCAAAAGGGGATTGCATATGAGAAATGTTTTACACATGGAGTCTGACGAATTTGTAAATAATTTAGGAGAGGATTCTAGTGATGCAAGAGACAAAGAATCTTCTGATCTACGGTGAATCAGACCTATTGCAAGTTCAGATTAATGAAATACCTGTCACGTAAGAAGTCCTGTTTGCTAATTTTCATGGCAAATATGTTTTATAGGAGTGATAATGCATTTTTATTATCTTAGGTATGTTCAAGCAAAGTACTGTAGCTGTATCCTTCACACTTGCGTAAAGACCACGTGGAACTCGAGGAGTGATATGAAACGTTTGTTTATGCCTGTTACTCTTTCACTGGAAGGAATTTTAGTTGAATTCATTTTTTTCAAAACTATCCTTCCTAAAATTAGGATGCGGGGATTATTAGCGTAAATACGGCATGACAAATTTATGATTAAGTAGTTTGGACGTCATGTGTGCGAGCAGTGCATCAGAAACAAATCCATTCAATTTGGCTATAAAGTATGGTGTCTGAATTTATAAAATGGATTTCTTATAAATTTCAAAATTTATCAGGGTGAAATTCCAAATTCCAATATAGATGATGAGGGAAAGTTTAGAAAGTCAGTCACTTCCATGTTATAGATCGTAAATAACCTTCCCCCACAAGTTAATTGTCTGAAATTACAGTTTTACTTTGACAATGTTTTTTATTGGATTGCCTCTTCTAGCACACTTGAAGGAATTGGGCTGCAGTGGTAAAGGCTCAATCAAGCAAAACAGTTTTTCTAAAGATTGTCCTTTAAAAAATTCAGAGGCTTTTATAAAAGTTAAAAGGGGATCATATGATTTCAGTTTGAACAACAACAGGTGAGTGTTGGTAGCTAGTTGGATGGACAATGCTATTATGAAAGTTGAGGAAAACAACGGGAAACTACCTCACTCCTCATTTCCCTAGTATGCCTCTTC
This sequence comes from Anabrus simplex, assembly GCF_040414725.1. Taxonomy (NCBI): domain Eukaryota; kingdom Metazoa; phylum Arthropoda; class Insecta; order Orthoptera; family Tettigoniidae; genus Anabrus; species Anabrus simplex. Next base: position 98,122,559 of record NC_090268.1, on the reverse strand, counting down.
AGTGATGCTTAGGCTATCTATGACAGCTGATGGCAGAGCTGTTGAGGATCCAACCAGCCTTAGGGCTGAAGACTGAACATACATATATTATGAAAGTAGCCTCATTGGTGCATGGCATGAAACAAGTAACATTAGCCAACCGCTATTGTTGATATGAGAAAAAAAGCAATATTGTCTACCACCTTCTTCTTGTCACAAAGTATAACAGATACATTGGGAATAACAACCAGATGAATGCTAATTTGGAATATAGCATGTTGGAATTAGGGGCAAGAAGTGGTGGTGGCCAATATTCATCTGGTTGATAGACACAGCAGTAGAGAATGCTTTAATTTCCATGAGAACTACTGGATCTGACATTCCACAGCTGGACTTCCGAAGGGAGTTTGCTCAAATGTACCTTCTGAAGTACCAGAGTATCCTGAAAGGTCTGGAACGCCCTTCTGCTTCAAAACGTTCTTGCTGCATTGTTCACTGGAGAGTTGGCAATATTTGACTCTACTTCGGCAATCTGCTTCTGCTGAAATTCTTCTTGCTTTTGTTGGAATTCCTCCTGCTTCTGCTATCCAGATAGTGTACCTCGAGTCGTCTTTGAGGGCCTTGGTGTTCTTGAATTGCTCAATTGAAAAGACAAAACACATTGATGAAATCAGCTGTAACATATTGACGTTTTCAAAGCGTTCTAACTTAATGTAGTTATTAGATTCTGCTTAATATTGCTTTTTGTAATTTCAATTGCTGTTAGATCTCCAATATGTCTGCAATTATTTCACTTTTTATCTCATACAAAATAGCTTTATCAATTATTAAAAGTTGATGTTGCGTTATACTGAATATCTTCTTCTCTAGTCAAGGCTTTGTCCTTGCAGTTTTTAATGCCATCGCTAATCAGTTCTACAGTTGTGTATGTTAATATATAATGTGCATTTAATTAATCTTCTTAGATATTCTTGCATTATATTGTTATTTAAACATTGTAAATAACCTTTCCTTCTTAAATTCTCTTCTTTCTCAATAGCTTTATGCGACTTAATCAGCTCCTAGATCACAGTACGTCCATTCCCTTAGATTGCTTTTTCATTTTTGTGTCTTATTACAGTGTTGGTCTTAACAATTCGAATTCTTATTTTGTCTTTACCACTGCCATTATGATCTTATACATTTAAACTTCATGTTATTCTGAACTTCCGTGATATTTTATATAATTTATTCATTATGTTTAACTTCGTTGTCAGTAATCGCGTTCATCTCGACTCGATTGAGTTTTATTTCTGGAATAGTGGAATGGCACAGTATATATCAATTAAATTACTTAATTCTTTTCCTTTCTTTACAATACTTCTTCTTCTTCTTCTTCTTTTATGACCACATAGGATCACTTTAGTCAGTCCGTCGTTCAGGTCTCTTTGAAGGGATTGTTCGGGCTTTGCGGTCCTCCCAGTACTTCTTCAGACGCTCCGATCTTCGTGCCCTTTCCTCAGTTGAAAATGTGCGTGTTGTTGGTTTGTTTTGTGTAAGGGTAAAGCGGAGGTTTGTATTCTTGAGTTTTGTATTCAATTTTATCTTATTCTTGGTGTCTTCTGTTGTAAGGCCTATTTCCTTCAGATCCTCTCTTACTTCTCTGATCCATTTACATCCTGTTGTGGTATTTTTTGAGACGAGATTGTGTTGTACTAGTTGTTTCAGAAGTCTCGAGTCCTGCATCCTCATGATATGTCCAAAGAATCCCAGTCTCCTCTTACGCATAGTATCTGTAATGGGTTCTAGCTCTTTGTACACGACTTTGTTAGATATTAACCGCCACTGTCCATCTTTCTGATATTTTTTGTTGATACAGGTTCTTCCAATCCTCCTTTCAATTTTCTGAAGTCTGTCAGTCTTTGATTGTTTATTCAGGTAAAAGAGTGTTTCTGCTGCATATGTAGCTTCCGGTTTTATAACTGTGTTGTAGTGTTTTATTTTTGTATTTATTGATAGACATTTCTTTTTGTAGATATCCCATGTTAATTTTTGTGCTTTAGCTAATCTATTTGTTCTTACTTGGATTGAGATTTTTTCATTTAAATTATGTGTTATTACTTCTCCAAGATATTTAAACTGAGTTACTATTTTGATTTTATTACCATTTATGGTGACTTCTTTTAGCTGTGTTGGTTTTTGGGGCATAATTTCTGTTTTTTCAAATGATATTTTGAGGCCAATTTTATTTGCAATGTTTTGAAGTTCTGATATCTGGGTTTTTGCTTCTTTTATGTCCACTGCTAGTAATGCTAAATCGTCAGCAAAACCCAGGCAATTTGTTTTGATTTTTCGGCCAATATTTATTTTGGGGGGAGATTTTCTAAACCATTCCCTCATTACCATTTCTAGAGCACAGTTAAATAATAGTGGTGAGAGCCCATCTCCCTGCCGTAGTCCAGTTTTAATTTCAAATGTCTCTGATGTTTCCCCCCTAAACTTCACTTTTGACTTGGTATTGGTGAGAGTCAATTTTATCATGTTTATTAATTTGGGGTGTAGTCCAAGGTGTCTTAAAATTTTAAACAGAGATTCTCTATGGATGCAATCATAAGCTTTCTTGAAATCTACAAATGTTATCACCATATCTCTGTTTCTTCTCCTGTTATAGTCCATTATCAACTTAAGACTCATGATCTGATCAGGACAGCTCCTCCAGGGTCTGAAACCTCCTTGATATTCTCCTAGTTCTTTCTCAAGTTGTAAACTTATCCTATTAAGGATGATTATTGAAAATATTTTGTATGTTATGTCTAGGAGAGAGATTCCCCTGTAGTTATTAGGGTCGGTTTTGTCCCCTTTTTTGTGCATAGGATGAATGAGGGCTGTTGTCCAGTGTTCTGGTAGTTCTTCTTTAATCCAGATAGAGACAAGTTGTTGATGGAGGGCAACTTTTGCTGAGGTTCCTGCATATTTCCAGATTTCCGCAAAGGTCTGATCTTCTCCTGGCGCTTTGTAGTTTTTTAATTTATTCAGAGCTTGGTAGACTTCCTTTATTGTGGGGGGATTGATGTTTTCTGGTGATGTTTTTATCGGGGTGTTGGTGTCCAAATGAAGGAGTTCTGTAGGTTCCTCACAATTTAAAAGCTTGTTGAAATGTTTAGCCAGAATTTCTGCATTGTCTTTATTGTTATGGGCCAGCTTACCATCTTCATCCTTCATCAGTAGGGTCGGGGGTTCATATTTTTGGAGCTGCTTTCTGAAGGTTTTGTAGTAGTCCCTTGATTTAGTTTTACTGAACTGTTCTTCAATTAACTGCAGGGTGTCCTTATGATGTTGTCTTCTATAGTTCAAAATTAACATTTTTATGTCATCCGTACTTGACTTCCAGATCCCTGTACTCTTGTTACCGTTCCCCAGACCATCCGGTTTCCCTGAATGTACATCCCTACAACTCTTCTAAACAAATTTCCTAACTTACACGTAGCACTTCGGTTTAAGTGAAGGCCATCTGAGTGCACATCCCTATCTCCTACCCACCCATTAGAATCAAGAAATCTCACTCCCAGTTTCCCACATACCCACTCCATAGTTTCATTAAAATCCCCAATCACCTTCCATTTAGTATCCCTCTTACATAGTATTCCACTGACAACATTCTCCGCCTCCGTAAACTTCACCCGTGCTGAATTTACCAGACCCCACACATCCCCAGCTATGATGGTACTTATACCTGCTTGCCTTATGTTGTTAGTACCAATGTGAAACACTACCACTTCCTTTCCCTCCTCCTCTTCTACTTTCCTCAACATCTGCCGTAATCCATTTCCTAGATAACACTCTCCCCTGGTTCCCTTTCAATCAGTCAATCAGTCACTACTGATCTGCATTTAGGGCAGTTGCCCAGGTGTCAGATTCCCTACCTATTGTTTTCCTAGCCTTTTCTTAAATGATTGCAAAGAAATTGGAAATTTATTGAACATCTCCCTTGGTAAGTTATTCCAATCCCTAACTCCCCTTCCTAAATGAATATTTGGCCCAATTTGTCCTCTTGAATTCCAACTTTATCTCCATATTGTGATCTTTCCTATCTTTCCTATTTTTAAAGACACCACTCAAACTTATCCGTCTACTGATGTCATTCCACACCATCTCTCCACTGACAGCTTGGAACATACCACGTATGATACAGATATTGATTCCCATAGGGAACGTGAAATATTTGTCCCGAATGAGTAAATTTATAATACCAAAATAAATGGTCCATTATTGGACATTATAAATTTTCCAGCTAACTCATTCCTGGTTGCCAGCATTTCGCCCCAGTGTGCTAAGTTGGGCTTATCAGTTGGTACGTAGCACACCCACAAAGACGCATGGCTAGTGCATACCATGGAGGCCACTGCGTAGGCTACTTGGAGCTACTGGCAGTGCCAATGCACTATGAGAGACTTTGTCTCATTACCGAAAATTGATGTCTGCCTGACCATCAGATGATATAGATATTGATTTCCATAGGGAACCTGAAATATTTGTCCCAAATGAGTAAATTTATAATACCAATATAAATGGTCCATTATTAGACATTATATAGCTTTTTTGTACATCGGAGAACATCTTGGACATCAGAGAAGGTCTTAACTTCTGAAGGTCTTAACTTAGTTCACTTCGCATCTGAGTAGAGCACTACTCAAAATTACTCTCATTGAGACCTGGTTATCTCAATGACGAGAGATAAAGTCAACGAGAGACCGGTTTTGATTTGTCTAGAACAGGAGATATCTTTGTCATGTATTTAGTTATGCTACAGTTCTCTAATACGGAAGAATATAAGTGTTTTCTTGCCATGAACGTAACCCAAGGTGGTTTTGATATTGAAATTAGGGCTCATTACAATATTATGTAAGGAGTATCATAGGAAGTGTTAAAGTCAGCAAAGTCGTTGTCCAATTAGTGGGCTATGCACGAATCAGAAATAGGACTGGTACCTACAACGAGAGATGATGATGCCGGTATGAGAGGTCCATCAAACATCAGCTGATACTTCGAATGTGTCCAGATAACAGAATCTACAAATGGTGAGCTAATGGCATAAATTACTGCAAGTCTCGGCGTAACAGTTCATTTTCTTCAATTTTATTTCATTCAGTTTTTTTTTCCGTGAGTTCAGAGTTTGTAAATACCCTGTCACGTTTATCATCCTAATAAATGGTTATTTTAATTGGTACTTTCATAAATTCTCATTAATGATCCTTAATTTCCAAGTTAGTGTGTACTTAATAGTTAGTGTTCTGTTACCCCACCTCTGGGAGTATTTAGAATCTCATTACGTATTATTATTATTATTATTATTATTATTATTATTATTATTATTCCGAGGTATCTGTGGAACAGCAGAGGTGAAAGAAGGTGCCGGGGTGAATGGGTCTACCTACAAGGCCGAGATATGAATTAAAATTGCATTAAAGGTTATATTTTCGAAAATAGCAAAACTTAACAATTTTCACTTAGAATTTCAAAATTTAACAAATAACAACAAGTCAACAAATAACCGACAATCACGTACAAGACCAGGAAAGCCAAGATTTAGAGACAAATTAACAATCTGGGCTTCAAGCTCCACTTTTTACAATTTCTGAGCTCTCAGCTCACAACCACATATTTACCAAAGGGCAGAAAACCCTTAATAACATGGAGCACTTGCTTCCACCTAGCAATGTCAGGCCTCCTAGAGGCACATATCCAAATACTTAAAAGAGCTGACCTGCTCTCAGTTTTCCAAGCCTATTAAAGGCAATACCAGGCTTTACACTGAATTGCCATGAAGGCACAACTTACACAAAAAGAAACGGTGGTATCTTGTACCCAACCTACTGGGCCTTAGCAAAAAAAGAACAGGTTACGTAAATGGCCCGCAACACCAAGTAGAATGGAGGCATGTACTTGCACTCCTACATGAAACCTTTTAAAACCTAAGAGGCACTAGGCCGATGATGAAACAGGGGCTATTCCCAACCTATGGAGGTGACTCGTATAAGAAAATGTTAAGACATTACAGAAAGGAAGAAAACCAGTTACAAAACATAGTCACCTCAAACCAATATGAAGGTGAGCTCGAGAGGGTAAAGCACTCTCTATCCCCGAATTGCTGTTACAGATTTAACACATTGGAGACGCCGCTCGTAGAAACTACGGGCACGCTAATTCATTGCTGCTGACGGAGCTCGGAGAATCTACGGGCATGATTGCACTGTAGCTAGAAAATTGTATTTGCCGTCTCAGCGAGCTGTGACTTCAATAAGATACTGCTGAATGCTTCTATAAGCATAAAATATACTAGTTATGAGCATAAGTCGAGAGCTCTTCTTTCAAGGCATTGTTAACACAGCCACGTTCCTACATAACCTAAGGCTGCGTCATCATTGACTCTCAGCTGTGAAATGGGCGGGATAGTATGTACAGTACATGTGGTCAGGAAGAGTTTGTGTTCGAGAGACAGGCTTGTTTGCGTAATTCTTGTGAATATTTAGCATGTCTAATTCAAGTGTACGAAATTTCGACAACGAATCCATAATGGATGTTCTTATGGAAGACACGATTTCTGAAAATGAGGTTGAGGATAACAATTACACACTAAGTAAACATGATGATTCTGGCGCTTCAGGTTAGCAAATGTAGAAAATGAGCTCATTTCAAATTGGTGTGAAGTGTAACGTAGTTTTACATCGCTTCCTTGAAGTGGGTTCTGTAATACTATTTTATACCGCTTCCTAAAAATGTGGGTGTTTCCCGTGTACCCGCAGCAACTCGATGCAACACCGTTGTCAAACAAAGAACAGTGGGAATGCAAATTCCTTGTTGTAAACCAGAATACCAGTGTCAATTGACTAATTAGGTTAGAATCTGCATTAGTGTGTTTCAATAGATGTGCCCACAAAGTCGTATTTCGAAATATTAACTGAACTGGCATTCATAGCTGCGTCAGATTTTTTTTGGTTTGTAAAACATGTTATTTTCATAAAGTTATATTTTAAAATTGCTGCACTATTATGATAATTAAAACTCATTTTTGTGTAGAAGAAAGTGTGATCTTTCTATGCATTCCAAAAGTTGTTATAATCATGCCTTACCCTAGCATTGAAAAAATTTCACAAACCATTAAAAATACCGCGATTTTTGGAGGATAGCACATTCAAATATGGCCCTCTCCAACGTGTTAGTGAAGTTGTTACATCAAACGGCAAAAAGAATTACATGTCGGAAAGATAGTTTACATTGTAAGGTGATTGGGACCTTTCCCGAGTGTGGTTAAACTGCTGAACTAGCAAGAAATAAAGATGTTAAACGGCCATTACCTTATTGAAGAGTTGCTGCCTGATGAAAGAGGCACTTCCCGCCTCCTGCTACATGTCCATACACTAGGTTAGAAGTTGATGAAGTGGCCGAGAGACAAGGACCAAGGACCAAGGACCAAGGGGGATGTTTTCATTCCCCTTCCTGAAGGGAAGGGGCGGGCCACCTAGAAGGTAACGCCTTCTCTCTGGCCAGGAGATTTGGCGGGGTTCGGGGATTTGGAGTGGTTTGTAGTTAGAATAAAGGAGCTTTGGATTTGGAGGAGTTAAGGTGTTTGGCCTCTTGGCTAAAGGTGTAGATCTGTTCCTTTTGCTTTTTATTGAGTTCAAGGTACAGAGATTACATATATGCATGGGTTTTACAATTATGGTTTACAGAGCTTTATGATTTACAATTGGTATAAGACAGTGATACATGTTATTGTTGGTGGTTAGGTAGAAGGAATTGGGTTACTTGTTGGTATAGAGTAGAGAAGTTGAGTAAAGATGTGAGAAGGACTTGGAGTAGGTAGGTTCGGGTCTGGGAGTTTAGTTGATGGGATTGTGGGTTGGGGAGTCGGGTGCGGTTGTGTGAGGTGGATGGGCGGGGGGAGGGTTGCGGGGGAGATCGGGATGGCTCCACACGATGTTGGCGGCCGAATAGTCTGATCCCCTGCTCGATCAATCTTTGGGCTTCTTGGGGACTTTGCAGTTGTAGCCTCAGCATATAGGTGGGTCCGGTGGCGTTGAATATCCTGGAAGCCCGTAGGAGATGGATTCCGGCCTGTCGAATTTCATGATTGATGAGGTGCTGAGGTATGCCTGGGTTGACTCCTCTCACGACGCAGCTGGGGTTGCCCTCGGGCGGTGGTGGTGGCGGTGATGGTTCATTGCAGTCGGGCGGTGGCGGTGATGGTCGTCTGGTGGTTTCCATTGGTTCCTCGTCGGGTGGCCGAACCGAAGTATTGGGTGGGGTAGTTGGGAGGGGAGATATCATTATAGGTGAGTTGTGGGTCGAGACTATGGTGGTTATGGGGGTCTTAGGTGAGGTGGGGGTAGGATATGTGGCGGTAGTGGTTGTGATGGTAGTGGTCGGAGTTGTATAGGTGTAGGACGAGGGCTGTTGAGGTGGGATGTACGGAGGTGGCTGGGTGCAGGGTTTCGGTGTCGGTGGGGGAGGGGGAGGGATATACTCAGGTGGCCGAGACCCCGGTTTCGGTTCAAATTCATTTACCATGTGCGGTGGGCATGGATCTACGTAGAACTGGCGGCCGTGGATGAAAATTCCGAATTTCAGGGCTTGCTGGACGTCGTGAGATGTGGCCAGTTGGATTAAAAAGTTCTCTGTGGGAATGCAGTTCTCTAGAATTCGAGAAGCATTTGTAGCTGGTACACCGCTGTTTTGTAGAGAACGGAGGAGACCTCCGTCCGTCACTGGGTAATCAACGCCTTTTAGTACACAATTAGGCATGATTGGGGAGGCCGACTTCCTTATTGGTGTCTGGCCTAATTATGCTGTTTGGCACGGCAGGGAACAAAATTAGAGATGAGGTGTTACCCTGCCGTAATAAAAATACAGGCGTGATCGATTTCCGAGTTTGGAGAAGCGAGAGACAAGAAAATCAGCAGTTTTTATACCCTCGGGGAAAATTCAAGACTTTTCATGAATAAAACAGCCACACCCACTCAATTTTATTGGTCAGTGTAGACAGTACACTCAAAATCGAAGAAGAAAGACATGATTGGTCAAAAATTAATTACAGAAATTCTGGATTGGCTCAATTCAAAACTGGCGGAAAGAAAAGATTAATATTGCCAACCCACAAATGAATGAACGAAATTTAGTAAGGAGAAAACTTATGAATACAAAATTTCTTCAATAAAGTTCCTTCACTTCGCACCAGGGTGCATGATCATAGTTTTTTAGTAGAGACATCTATAAGAGAATGTCCACACTTCTTGATCAGTGGACAACAAAACAAGTTGAAATCCACACAGTATTGACAACTTCGTAATCGCAAAATTTACGGTAGCATACCTGCCAACCCTTCCGATTTACCCGGAAACTTTCCGGTTTTTAACTCGTCTTCCGATTTACCGATTTATTTTTACTTCTTCCGATTTTTGACTAATATAATCTCTAGTACGGCCAATACTCTTCCCCTAGAATAAAGGATAAATTCTTATGTGCTTGTGTAATTTACGAAACCTAATTTTCAAGCGTATTTGATGCTTTATTTCGTGAGTGTTTCGTCCGTCGCCTTCGTGTATCGTGTTTCCCGCTCACCATAGCAGCGTGTGCGCTTTATACAGCTGGGGATTCGGGGCGGCAATCGTCCTGCAAGCAAGAGGCTAGCGCGCGCTAACGACTCAGTTAATCGGGACGAAAGAATGAGTTTGTTATTGTGTTGTTCGCGCGCTCCTAACATCGTTTCTGTGCGTAGTTTTGTCGGAGTTGTAGGCCACGTGTTTTTCCTTGCATTTCTATGACAGTTTCTGGTATTTTCGTTTCTCGTTATGGCCAAAAAATATGACAAACGTTATCTCCAAGTGCTCAGAGATGCGTATAAATTTCTGTACATTTTACCGGCTATTGAAGGAAACTACCGTATTTTCCCGCGAACCGTAATCGACGCCCTTGAATAATTTACACATCCCAATATTTTTGGGTCCAAAGTGGAATTTGACGCACCCACAACTTCACTCAGCTCCGGATGCGTTTCGAAATAAAGATGCCAACTACTCAGGTACCGGTAGCAGGCTTCCTATTGCGAAAACTGGCATTCCAAATACAGGGCAACATATTGGCCGGCAGGAAATCCCACTGCACTAGTTTTACGAGTGTTTCGCGTACGGGACATAATGAGATCTCAAAATTGTTTGTCAGTCCACAGTACTCGATTAATACTGCATCATACGCACTTGCGGTGATCAGTTACGCCGAAACATAGTGAATAGAGCAGCGGGCAGCAAGTTTTCAGTGTGCAAATGAAACATGCGCTACCGCGTTAACAGAAGTGCACTTCAAGCGGCCAACAAGTCTCGCAAAGCATTTCGCGGACCAAAAAGCGGCAAGTTTCCGCAAGTAGAGGATTATCTGCTTAACTATATGATTTTGTTACGCAATGTTGGATAAGCCGTTTCTCACAAAATGTTGCATTTTAAAGAATGAGAAATAGCCGCGGCACGTGGAATCATTGTCTCGTATTTGAAGGTTAGCCGAGGCTGAATTAATTTTATGAAGAGAAATGGACTTTCTCTTCGACGAAGAACAATATTATGCCAAAAAGTGACGAATGATTTCAACCATTTTCAGCGCTTTGTGATTGAGAAGCGTAAAGTGAAGGAATATTTTATCTCCCTTATAGGAACCGCAGGTCAGACGCCAATCAGTTTCCATATACCATAAAGTTGAACAATCGATAAGAAAGGAACATACAGTGTTATCGCACGCGCTACCGGAAGCAAAAAACAACGATGTACTGCAATGCTTGCTGTAACAGCTGATGGCAGAAAGCTTGCAGCTTACATTGTTCTAAAACGAAAAACAATGCCTAAAGTAAAACTTTCCGCGAGTGATCCACGTTCGTTTTCAAGAAAAAGGGTGGATGGACACGTCATTCGTACAAGATTGGATACGAACGGTTTGGGGTAATGTAGCAGGGTCCCTCCTTCGATGCCCGGCCCTTCTCGTGTTGGACAGTTTTTTTTTTTTTTTTTTTTTTTTTTTTTTTTTTTTTTTTTTTTTTTTTTTTGCCGGTATGTCATTCAGGTCGTATTGTCAGCTCGTAATGGGAAGAATATTTTCCAGTGTCGGTACTTCAAACCCACGTGTCTAACTTATCTGATGTACCCTATTTGACTTTTCAGAAAAAATCTCACGCCGGAATTTTACGCCAAATGACGATAACTGCAAATGGGTTGAACCAATTATGTTTGGATTATATTTGATGTACCGGTATCTTTTAAATGTAAATGAATTGTAAATAATTTGTAAATATCCGATTTCCTTGAATCGCATCCGAAGTTTTCGCCTGTATTTTTCGTCAAAAAAGTGCGTTAATTACGCGAGAATATACGGTATTATGCATTTTGTTGCGCGTGTCGGTGTGACAAATATTATTCGTATGTAAATGTCATAAATAAGAGTGATTAGGTACATTTTCTTGTAACCATTTTTATGTTTTCTTAGTTTAAGATTTTAAATTTAATGGTCAATTCGCGTTGTAACTGTAGACAAGTATGCCTTTTATCCTAACCTTTTTTCACGTAGACCTTGGTGGAATATATGTGATGAAATCCAAGAATTAAAAAATCTTCCTATTTTTGGTTTCTGAAAGTTGGCAGGTATGCGGTAGTGACATCTTCTGAGAAACTTATGAGTTGATCCAGTTTTTAAAGTTCAGAGTTTCTCCTGTAGAGGGGATTTATTGGCACAAGATTTAAAACCGCGGCATAGGGGTGTACCGCCCGGTACAATTATTATTATTATTATTATTATTATTATTATTATTATTATTATTATTATTATTATTATTATTATTATTATTAATGATCAAATATCATCTTCAAGCCATAACTTTGAAGGCTGTCACCCATGGGATATTGTTTATGGAGAAGTAAATGAGCGAGTATTTATTTATATTAAAATTAAGGTGATCCAGCACATCACATATTGTATCACATCCGTGGTGCGAGAGTGGATAGTCACAACTTTACACCAGTGCAGCTTCTCAAACAGTGCACGTGCTCAGGTTAAGCGACACCGCAGGGAAAACGGAAGTTCTGTGCTAAGAGTTATACCACGGTTGTTTGATTTGGTTATCATGCCGTGTTTTACTCAAAGCACTTTAGAATGGTTCTGACATTGTTATACTTCTATTTTCCCCATCTCGAACAGCCTGACATGGCGGGAACCGTCAAATGTTGCAAATGTAAATTTGAAGGTTTTAGTACATTGTGAGCATAGAAAACCTGAGGGGATCAACAAAAATCATTGTAAGAGATGGGAAAACATTGAATACATGAATGTAAAAATGGGGTAATACCATATGTCATTGGAACCTATGCATGTTATCACTATATTCATAAGGTAATACAGTAGAACCTTGATAATTCAAAATCGGTTAATTCAAAATCGCGTCTAATTCGATGATGCTCTCGTTCCCGGAAATATGAGATACAGTTTTGCACATTATTTAAATTGTTTAATTCGAAATACGGATAATTCGTAATTCGAAGAACAATGTCGGTCCCATTACCGAAATTCGGACTTTTAATTGAAAACTGCCTTTAAGTTTTAAAAGAAAGTAGTATTTTACAGAGTAATTTAAATTCAAAATTGATCCGCCTCGTGATAGAATGCGTCTTCCAAAACGTACAGGGGTAGGTAACCGCACTTTCACTCACTTCGGTGTGTCTACAGTGTGCTTCATATTTGCTAAGTTCAAGTGAAATCGTAAGTCTTTTGTATTCAGCGTTTTAAGGAACGCCTTAATATCACGTAGCAGACGGTGTGTGTAGAAGCAGAATCCGCGAACACTGGCGATGCCGACAGTTGGCGAAAAGGAGTGGCTCATACAATCAATTCATACGCACTGAACAATATTGTCATTGTCGATGAAACTGCAGCCTTTTTTTTTAATGCCGAGCCCAAACGGACTTAAGGTTTTAAAAGAGAGAAGCGCCAGCCGGAAAATTGTACAAGGGTGGGTGGCATTGTACTGTGTTGAAACCTGAAACGCTCACAGAAGCGTGAGACTTCCTCCCCTTGTCATAGGAAAGTTCGATAAGCCACGATGTTTTGAGGGTGTCGGGCACTTTCTGTCCAAGTACAAGACATCTAAAAAATGCAAACAGTGAAGTAATAAAAAAAAAAAGCATTTGCACCGGAGAGCCAGCAATATTTGTCTGTGTCTTTGAATCTTGTGGATTTTTTTCTTTGCGTTGAGGTTATGTTTGCCAGTGATATATCCAAGTGCATTATTTGAATAGGACTAACGTCACTTTGTTGGATGCATTTCGGAAATAGTTTTCTCCATGGCACTTGAAAGGTTTAAACTGTGAATCAGCTGCCTCTGTGGATCCGTGGAAGAGTGTCGGCCTCCGGATCCCAAGATAGCGGGTTCAAACCCGGCAGAGGTAGTCGGATTTTTGAAGGGTGGAGAAAAGTCCACTCGACACTCCATGTCGTACGATGTCGGCATGTAAAAGATCTCTGGTGATACATTTGGTATTTACCCGACAAAATTAATTAAATCTCAGCCATAGACGCCCATGAGAGATCCGGTTTACTCTGTCTGCCATCTACTGGGCCTAGAGTAAAACGGAACGTCGAAATTGACGAGCAGACAGCCAGATGGCGTCAAATCGAAATGTCTGCACACGGTAGCTGAGGCCATACGATTATTATTATTATTATTATTATTATTATTGTTCCGAGGTATCTGTAGAACAGCAGAGGTGAAAGAAGGTGCGGGGGTGAACGGGCCTCAAAATACGAAATTAAAGTTAAGATAAAATTTAACAAGGTTATATTTTCTTTTCAAAATCAAGAAATAACAAGCATGGCAGGTACAGAGTAGCAAGGCAACAAAAGTACAATTACAGTATTTACAGGATTTGGGCTTCGAGCCCCGAACTCCCAATTCTTGAGCAATTAGCCCAACTTTACGATATACACAATTCAACAAAGGGGCAGAAGACCCCTATCATGCCCAGGAGCACTTGCTCCCAATTACACAGTAAAACCTCCTCGAGGCGCACAGGAAACAAAATTTTTAGAAAGAGCAATCTGCTCTTAAGTACGAGCCTATCCAAGGCCACACCAAATTCCACTTTCAAGTTGTCCTCCAAGGACACGAAAACAGGGGTAAAATACCCAACCTACTGAGGCCTATTAAGTAAGGAAAGGTTAATTACGTGGCCTCTAAAATACCAACTTGAGAGGAGGCGTTCTTGCACTCCTAACACACTTTATATAAAACCTACTTGGCACTAGGCCGTTACTGCAAGGGCTAATCCCATACTAAAGAGGTGACTTTAGAATGAAACAATTTACATTACGTTAAGGAAGAAACGGTTGTGAAAAATAAGTTCACCTCAATGCAATATGAGTGGGAGCTCGAGAGGGTTAAGCACTCTCTATCCCAATATGCAGCTTAAAAGAGAATAGATACTAAGTGTCTTTACATTTTAGGGAAAAGTTACATGGTGGAAAAGCTTCGGACCTGCCCCGAGAATTAAACTGCTGAGCTAACAAGAAAAGAAGTTATTAAACGGCCATTACCTTGTGGATGAACTGCTGCCCGAAGAAAGAGGCGCTTCCCGCCCCCTGCTACGTACTTTACACACTGAAAGATGTTACTGAAGTGGCGCGGAGACCCGAAAATCAGCAGTTTATATACTCTCGCGGAAAGTTCGAGGCGTTTCAGGAATGAGAACACCCTCCCACAAAAATTTTATTGGTTAGGGTTAAGCAACGTTTCCCTGTTGAGGAAGATACACCTGATTGGTCATAAATTAATTAAAGAAATTCGGGATTGGCTAAATTCAAAACAAGGGGAAAGAAAGGGTTATACAGCCAACTTAAACAATAACAGAAAGAAATTTAACAAGGAACAAACTTTTGAAATAAAAATTTCTCAAAAAAAACAGTTCTTTCACTTCGCACTAGGGTGCACCATTGTAGTTCTTCAGTAGTGTCCTCTAGAAGAGAATGTTCACACTTCTTACTACAGGCAAAACAAAAATACATCGTAAACGACCCAGTTCAGAAACTTCAAAATTTCGAAGTAGTGACATCTTCTGAGAAACTTGAAAATTAACACATTAGATAAAGTTCAGACTTCCTCCAGTAGGGGAGTTTCAACTGGCGCAAAGTTTGAATTAGCGACGTGGAGGTGTACCGCCCGGTACAATTATTAACTGTGAATCAAGGTTAATTGCAATCAGTAATGGGTCTTAGAATATTTTGTGATGCGGCAAGGGATGGCATTTCTGAATTAGGAGTTGGCGGCTAATTCAAAATCACGTAATTCGAAGTCTGGTTTTTGCATCCCAGCGACTTCGAATTAACGAGGTTTTTCTATATTAAAATAATAGTTTCTTTGATTTTAATCTTAATATATTTGAAAGTAATTATAATATTTTTTCAGGAAAACTAAAAGAAGAAGATACAGTGCTTGTCAGGATGGTTGTGGACTAGGAAGAACCAGGAAACCTGAAGGTCTGAGAGTTCCAGGAATGATGAGAGGCATAACCTGTTCAACTGCAGAGAAGAAACTGGATAGAGGTACTAGATAACACGGACACCTTACCTTTCAAACATGTGAGTTTAAATTATATTTAATGATGGTACAGTTGATGTGTAGATGGAAGGTACAAAGAAGTGGACACAGGTTTAACTAATGGCTTCTAGTAAAACTTTTATTTGGGAAGGTTTCTTAAGTTTCAGGAGGGTGCTTGAGAATTTAATGTTAATCTAATAATGTTGAAAGTTATTCATTTCTCATATGAGAAAGTGATACATTACTTCTTGTTTATTGTGTAGATAGTTGTACACTTGACTTTTAATTTAATTTATAAATGTAGTCTTTGAGCTAGAAGACTACAATATTTCACCATCACAATTAAAGGTATGGATAAAATTCACTCCGTTTGATGTAACTGTTTAGTTATCATGTCAGCACATTGTACTGCAAAGAACTTGAATATACTTGTAACTTAGAATGAAAATATGAAGTAGGATTATAGGGTTTCTCAGTATCATTAACAAGTATCTTAGAGAATATAATTACCATGATAAAGGTTTGGTCATTCTCAAATGCTATAATAAATCTGTTATTAGGTAATCTTTGATACAAATTTTTTTCTTTTGTAATTTCCCAAATTTTCTCTCTTTTCAATGAACGTCTTGAAAAAAGGATGTCTGTGAATATTTTTTTGTTTAATACTTCTTGCATCAGTCATGTATGATCAACATATAGAAACACAATTCACACAAGAGAGTAATCTAAGTGGTTCAGGTCATGTGGCTGTGAGCTTGCATTCAGGAAATAGTAGATTTGATCCCCACCATCAGCAGCTCTGAAGATGGTTTATAGTTTTCCCATTTTCACACCAAGCAAATTCTAGTACTGAAACATAATTAAGGTCAAAGTCTCTTCCTTCTCAGATCTAACCATTTCCTGTCCCATTGTTGTAGAAAACCTGTCTGAGTCAGTGCAATGTTAAAATACCTTCAAGACAAAATAGGTCTAGGGAACACCCAAATTCTGGACTTTGATACAAACTATAAATTTAAACTGAAGCAACATATTATACAGGCCATAATTTTACTGAATTCATTAAACGTGCTCTCTTATCAGTTATCTGCTTACTTGATGCTAGTCTCTGACTTACATGTGATTGCTAAAATGGTCAGTCTATAGTTTATTTTCGCTCTCTCTGAGATACTCCATGTAGATATCTGTTTTAATTTTGCTATGTTGTGGGTGTATCCTGAAAAAATCTTTTGTTATTCTGTAAATATATATATTTAAACATATCCTGACTGACTGGCTACCTGGCCATCCGACTGACCGACCGACAGACTGACTGATCATCACCGAGCCAAAACTACTCGACATAAAGAAATGAAATTTTGGGGGTACATTTATATTACAGCGTAGGGGCTCACTAAGGGAGGAGTTTTGGATATTGCATAGCTAAGGGGGTGAAAAGGGGGGAGAATTATTTAAATAAGCATAACTATATCTCAAAGACTTAAGAGTTTACAGACATACAAATTGGTATTTGGAATCTCCTTTAAAAATAAAGGAAAACATTTTCTTATTTTTTGAAATATCCCCGTAAGGGTGGTGAAAAAAGGTGAAAGGGGGGTTGAATACTTTTTACGAGGATACTTATATCTCAAAAACCAAAGATGTTACAGACATGAAAATTGGTATTTGGAATCTCCTTTAAAAGTAAACATGCATTTTTTTGTTTTTTGGAAAATCCAATTAATGGGGGTGAACAGCAGTGAAAAAGGGGATGAATTTTAAAAATACTATATCTACAGTATATCTCGGAAACATAAATTGTTACAGACATGAATTTGGTATTTTTAACCTTTTAAAAATTAAGAAACATATATTTTTTTGTTTTCGAAAATCCACTTACTGGGGGATTAAAAGGACTGAAAAAGAAGGTTGAATTCTTTTTATTAGGGTAGTTATATCTCAAAAACTGAAGATGTTACAGAGGTAAAAATTGCTATTTGGAGTCTCCTTTAAAAATAAAGAAATATGTATTTCTTTGTTTTCAGAAAATCCACTTGGGGGGGGGGGGGGGGAGGGTGGCTGAAAGAATTGAAAAGTTGATTGAATTCTTTGTATGAGGATGCACTTATTTCAAAAACTAAAGATGTTGCAGATGTGAAAATTGGTATTAGGAATCTCCTTTAAAAATAGGAAAACACGTATGTTTTGTTTTTGGAAAAATCAGCAGGGGGGGTGGGTGTGTGTGTTTTTTTATACTTACATCTGAAAAACTGAAGATGTTACAGATGTGAAAACTGGTATTTGGAATCACCTTTAAAAATGAAGAAACACGTATTTTTTTTGTTTTCGTAAAATCCACTTAAGGGGGTGAAAAGAATTGAAGACTCGGGTGAAGTATTAAAATGGCTACTGGTATATCTACAGTATATGTCAAAAACTTAACATGTTACAGATGTGAAACTTGGTATTTCAAAAGTCCTTTAAACATACAGGAACATGTATTTTTTTGTTTTTGGAAAAGGTACTTAATGTGGGTGAAAAGAAGTGAAAAAAAAGTTGAATTATTTTTTATGATAATACTTATATCTCAAAAATTGAAGATGTTATGGATGTGAAAATTGATATTTGGGATCTCCTTTAAAAATAAAGAAATATGTATTTTTTGTTTTTGGAAAATCCACTTAAGGGATGGTGGAGTGAAGATAAGTAAAGAAGTTGAATTCTGTTTATGAAGATTCTTATATCTCAGAAACTGAAGATGTTACAGACATAAAAACAGGTATTTTGAACATACATACATACATACATACATACATACATTATCATTATAGACTGTTATGCCTTTCAGCGTTCAGTCTGCAAGCCTCTGAGAATTTACTAAACGTCGCCACAATCCTCGATTTGCAACTAGTGTTGTGGCCTCATGTAGTTCTATGCCTCTTATCTTTAAATCGTTAGAAACCAAGTCTAACCATCGTCGTCTTGGTCTCCCTCTACTTCTCTTACCCTCCATAACAGAGTCCATTATTCTCCTAGGTAACCTATCCTCCTCCATTCGCCTCACATGACCCCACCACCGAAGCCGGTTTATGCGTACAGCTTCATCCATCAAGTTCATTCCTAAATTAGCCTTTATCTCCTCATTCTGAGTACCCTCCTGCCATTGTTCCCACCTGTTTGTACCAACAATCATTCTTGCTACTTTCATGTCTGTTACTTCTAACTTATGAATAAGATATCCTGAGTCCACCCAGCTTTCGCTCCCGTAAAGCAAAGTTGGTCTGAAAACAGACCGATGTAAAGATAGTTTCATCTGGGAGCTCACTTCCTTCTTACAGAATACTGCTGATCGCAACTGCGAGCTCACTGCATTAGCTTTACTACACCTTGATTCAATCTCACTTACTATATTACCATCCTGGGAGAACACACAACCTAAATACTTGAAATTATCGACCTGTTCTAGCTTTGTATCACCAATCTGACATTCAATTCTGTTGAATTTCTTACCTACTGACATCAATTTAGTCTTCGAGAGGCTAATTTTCATACCATACTCATTGCACCTATTTTCAAGTTCCAAGATATTAGACTGCAGGCTTTCGGCACAGTCTGCCATTAAGACCAAGTCATCAGCATAGGCCAAACTGCTTACTACATTTCCACCTAACTGAATCCCTCCCTGCCATTTTATACCTTTCAGCAGATGATCCATGTAAACTACGAACAGCAAAGGTGAAAGATTACAGCCTTGTCTAACTCCTGTAAGTACCCTGAACCAAGAACTCATTCTACCATCAATTCTCACTGAAGCCCAATTGTCAACATAAATGCCTTTGATTGATTTTAATAATCTACCTTTAATTCCGTAGTCCCCCAGTATGACGAACATCTTTTCCCTTGGTACCCTGTCATATGCTTTCTCTAGATCTACGAAACATAAACACAACTGCCTATTCCTCTCGTAGCATTTTTCAATTACCTGGCGCATACTGAAAATCTGATCCTGACAACCTCTTTGTGGTCTGAAACCACACTGGTTTTCATCCAACTTCCTCTCAACCACTGATCGCACCCTCCCTTCCAAGATGCCAGTGAATACTTTGCCTGGTATACTAATCAATCCCATTTTCACACCAGGCAAATGCTGGGGCTGTACCTTAATTAAGGCCACGGCCACTTCCTTCCAACTCCTAGGCCTTTCCTATCCCATCGTCGCCATAAGACCTATCTGTGTCGGTGCGACGTAAAGCCCCTAGCAAAAAAAAAAAAATACTAATCAATGAGATACCTCGATAGTTGCAATCCTTCCTGTTCCCTTGCTTATAGATAGGTGCAATTACTGCTTTTGTCCAATCTGAAGGTACCTTACCAACACTCCACGCTAATTTTACTACTCTATGAAGCCATTGCATACCTGCCTTCCCACTATACTCGGTGTCCATCTTGCATCAGTGTCACACTTTGAATGCAGTCATTAGCAGAAACAGATACTCTTACCTTGTATACCTCAGTCCTGCACTTGTCATCTATACACCACTGACCTTACATGTGATATTAACCTGGCTGATACAACAAATGCCTCCTTTCGGACAAAAATCAAATGTGATCTGGGTGTAGTGTCACTGTGCGTCTCAGACATTGGACTTTTTTTTTGCTATTTGTTTTATGTCGCACTGACACAGATAGGTCTTATGGTGACGATGGGACAGGAAAGGCCTAGGAATGGGAAGGAAGCGGCCGCAGCCTTAATTAAGGTTCAGCCCCAGCATTTGCCTGGTGTGAAAATGGGAAACCATGGAAAACCATCTTCAGGGTTCCCAACAGTGGGGTTCGAACCCACTATCTCCCGGATGCAAGCTCACAGCTGCACACTGCTAACTGCACGGCCAACTCGCCCGGTAGAGACATTGGTCTACAGTGCATACTGTAAACATGTTTGAGGTATCATGTCATACCATGTGAAATCGTAATGTGAAAATCTATTTAGTGGTTTCAATAAACATTACTGTACAATGATGAATTAACTGATTGGAGAGGTTTCTCTGAGAGGACTGTTTCTAGGTCTCACAGTCATAAATATAAACCCAACTCTCATTACCTGTGAAAATCTTGCACAATGAGTTTCCATCCTCAGAGGCAATATGATGAAACTCATTTCAGGCATCTACAGGGTCTCTCATATAAACTAAGACCGAACGCATGGTGTTTGTACTCTGTGCTACGGTAGCTGCCTCATACGAACTTACATCACGTGTGGCCGCCCTGCTTTAAGCGTTTTTACAATCTTATATGAGATCTTACCTGATAAAAGATGCTGGAAGTGTTGTCCTTCCGAGGTTATACAGACATTGTATCTGGTAACCACATTCTGGCTGACGCAAGTGAGTTCAGCCACTGTTATGTTTCTGATTTTATTCGTAATGTTTTCTTTCAGTTCCTCCAATGTGTGTGGGGATTTGCTTGATACACTTTTTCTTTCAATTTACGTCACAAGTAAAAATCTCACACTGTTAGATCTGGAGAACAAGGGGGAAATAGAGCAGCACTGATCACTCTGTCTGCAAATACTTCTGAGATTGTAATAAGGGAGTTTTCTCCTGGATGAGCAGGGGCTGAATCTTGTCTAAACCACCCACGCGATTTTTTTTTTTCCATTAGCTGATGGAAGTCCGGCTCCATGGCTAAATGGTTAGTGTGCTGGCCTTTGGTCACAGGGTTATCGGGTTCGATTCCCGGCAGGGTCGAAAATTATTAACCACAATTGGTTAATTCCGTTGGCACGGGGACTGGTTGTATGTGTCATCTTCATCACCATTTCATCCTCATCACGATGCACGGGTTGCCTACGGGCATCAGATCAGAAGACCTGCATCTGGTGAGCCAAACGTGTCCTTGTACACTCCCAGCACTAAAAGCCATATGCCATTTCATTTCAGCTGATTGTTCCTCTCTACATTTACTGTTGTCTCAAAAAAAAAAAAAAGGCCTAATTATTCATCTTGTACTACTTGTACTAACAGCACACCAAACACCAACCTTCCAATCATAATGAGGGACTTCATAAACCCCATTAGGATTTTCAGCGCACCAACAGTGAGAGATATGACTGTTAACAAGACCATTAAGATGAAACCAGAACTTTTACATATGAAAATACGGTGTTGCAACGATAACTCTCACCATGTTAACAGTTGAGATTCAGACTGGCGCTGAAGCTTGAGAGGTCGAACACGTGCAGGCTGCTTGCAAGGTCAAAAACTATGCGCACGCCTCCGATACGTGTCAGAGAGTAGAAACGCTGTTTCAATGGTCTTAGTTTATATGAGAACCCTGTAAGTGTTGCTGCTTCTCGTCAATTGTTTTCATATTTGGAGGTGAATGGCTCATGCCCAACTCACTAGTTGGAATCTATTGACAAATTACCACTTTCTCAATTATTTCATTGTTGATTCTGAAGGATTCTTCTCTTTTGAGGGTTTTTTTTTTTTAATTTTTTTTTTTCAGTTTGGATGTTATGCTCTTACAGGGCCTCCTTAGCATCTACTTACTAACAAATTTCCAATAGAAACCATCATAGTGACCTCCCCTCAAAACTGTTAGCTAGCAGTCTCATGCTGAGATGTAGCTAACCAATACACACTCTTCACATTGACCCAGACCAGATTCAAACAAGCATGGACTGCTGATCCCTGCATTTGTCACTGCAACCATACACCACTGACTTTGTATGTGATGTTAACTTGACCGACATGGCAAATACCTTCTATCATTGTTCACAGCCATTTCTTTTGTTGTCAGATTCACAAAATGGGTGTCTTCGCACATTTTCAAACCTGGTGGCAATATCATGAAGTCCTCCAAACAACCATCTTTCTTCTTCACCCATCCCCTCTATCCCACTTCGACTACAGCCTCTATGATCTTATGCCAAACTGATTGTATTCCAAATTTTAATTAGCAGGCAAGCACTGGGATCTATAGTTCATAACATTCCAAATTTACATTAGCATTCGGGTACTGGGATCATCAGTTTATGCCATTTTCTTTTATAAATATGACCTAACCTATTGAAAATTTAAAAAATAATAAATAATTATTTGCAGTTATTTTATTACCTCCTTTTGATGTGATGATTTTCACTGATCTTTGAAATCAGAATTTTATGTTGAGGTGGCTTCATCAACATTAATTTTGTTCCCAACTTGTGAAGCCTGGATTTATGCCAGATACATCTAGGCTATAAGAGGTTTTTTTACTGTAAATTTTTAAAAAAATCATATTTGATTAGGCCTACAATAAATGTAGAAGTGGATAAAATTCACAAAATATGTCACTGAAACCTGTTGCATATTATATTGTATGCATAAGTAAATATTAAAATAATTACTGTAGTTCCTTTGCTTGATATTAATATATTTTTACAGCAAATCTGAAGAATGAAGATATAGTGCCTGTCAGGTTGGTTGCAGATAAGGAGGAACCAAGATACCTGGAAGTCTGAGAGTTCCAGCAATGAGAAGCATACGCTGTTCACCTGCAGACGGGAAATTGGATACCAGATTGTGGCGACAGCTTTCCTTAAAACAGGTGAGTTTCAATTATTAACGACAGATAAAAGGTACAGCATATGTACTGACTGAAGGAAATAAGTTTATTATGGACACAGGTTTAACTAATGGTATGTAACAAGGGTATATTTATTTGGGAAAGATTCTAAAGTTTCAGGAGGATGCTTGATAATTTTAATTTTTACTCAACAATATCCCCCCTCAATGGCACTACAGCCCTGACAGGCCTTGGCCTACCAGGCGATTGCTGCTCAGTCTGAAGGCCTGCAGATTATGAGGTGACACATGGTCAGTGCGATGAATCCTCTCGGCCATTGTTCTTTCACCCATGAATGCTGAATATTATTCATTTGTCATATGATACAGTTAAAGTATTATTTGTTCATTGTGTAGAGAATTGTACACTAGAATTTAAATTTCAAGTACAAATGTAGTCTTTGAGGAAGTTACACCAGTCTGTTTTCAGATCAACTCTGCTTTATGGAAGTGAAAACTGGGTGGACACAGCATATCTTACTTTACAATAGAAAAGCTTTTATTACTTCACCCTATTCAATACGTATATCCATCTTTTGATGGAATGATTTTTAGCCAAACATGTTTCAGATCATCTTCAAGACATCTTTAGTGAAATATATTAAAAAGTTACATAAATTAATGTTGGATAAGTAACACTAAAAACAATTTGAAGGAGCATGTAAAATCAGAGTAGAACATGATTAATATATCTAAAACAGGCAGGGTTATTGCAAGGTTGGAAACCTCTAAATCTAAATTTCTTTATATCACTCTAAAATGAGGGTAAAATCTTTATTATAAAATTGGAACTGTCCATTTTCAGTATATCACACAAGCGTACGATCTAGAGGGAAACAGAAGCCAGTGACCATAGAATATGTGAAAACAAGGCCTGGTACAGTGTTGTATAACTCTGTTAGTGGAAACCATCAATATGTTGATCTTGTAAAGTACAGACGTGCTCTGTAATGTAAAGAAGGTCGAATGAATGTGTGTAGAAATCTGAAGCTAAGAGACATGAAGCAATAGTGAAATAAACATGTGACTTACTTATTGAGTGGTTTGCCCTCTCGAATGGCCTTACCTTGTTGGTCTGGAGGTCTTGTTTCCACTAGACGTGTGTCTGGCCACTCAGCAGCAGCGATGGACCATGGCACATTGGTTGCCAACCACTACTGCCAAAGGACAAACTTTGGTAGGGTAGAATGTCTGTTGAAAACCAATGTTGTGGAATGGTGCACCAAGTTCAGTGCGGATAGTGTTTCAACACAAGATGCTGGTCAATCTGGGGGGCCAGCCTCATCTTACAGACAACAACAAGTGGGCAGTCCCGATAGTCCTGATCTCTCCCCATATGATTATCATGCCTTTGGTCCCCTCAAAAAGGCCTTGAAGGGTCAACGCTTCCAATCAGACAAGGATGTACAGCAGGCAGTTAGGGACTTCTTCACGCAGCAGGACACGGTGTTTTATCACATGGGAATCTTCAACCTGGTGCATCAGCGGGATGAGTGCCTCGATGCTCATGGCGATTTTACCTGATTGGCATCCTGATTTAGGACTGTACGGCCATCAAACGGAAACTTTTTGATCGCCCCTTATACATTTCTGTTGTTTCAGTTACTTGACTTGACTTACTTAATTCCTATTACTCCTGGGTGGAGCATAGGACACATACAAGAGCTCTCCATATGACTCGATTTGCTACCACAGTTTTGATATTTTTCATTCCAAAAGTTGTCATCGAGATATACGTCTGGTTTACTTTTGTATGTGTTTCTGTAATATTTGATTCTTGGGTGTGCAAGTTATTAGCCCACAGTAGCCAAAGCCCAGTGGAGGGGCTGTCTCCTGTAGCATCTAGGCGTGCTGATTTTCTGTCAGGGTTTCTTCCCTTAGCCTTTAGAGAACCAACTCCCTATAATACAAGGCAGTAGCTTCACCAGAGCCCCGTTAGCTGCTATTTTCAGAGTTCCTGTAAGGCCTTCACATCTATCGTAGCGGTCCCGGGGCACACGAGGTCCCCGCTGTACTTCACAATTACAGGCGTTCCCCTACTTCTAGTGTTGCCCATCTCCCATGACGTGGACGAGAGGTTAGACTTATGGGAGACGTTGTTTCAGTTAACCTATTGTAATTCTAATTAGAACATGTCTAAATGCAGTTTAGAATTATTGTATTATAGCTGTTTTATTAGAAATTAGCATGCCTATTTTATTAATGCAGAATATTTGTGTAGCAGGAGAAAACTCTCTCCAGAAATTTAGCTATTACCAGAATCCTATTCTTGTAATTTGCATAGGCTTAATTGCAGTTTAGAATTGTAGCACAACTATATTCTTATTAGACAGTATCTTGCTTGCTTTTTCTGTTTGCATATAATAATAATAATAATAATAACAACAACAACCATCATTGCCTGTCGTAAGCCCGGGGCCTCATTTTGCAAGTGATGAGGAAGGAGGAGTGGGAGGAGTATCAACCTCGTAAAAATCCAGGATCCATCTGGCTCCAGATGGTAGCACCCTGTTATAGTGCCCCTACCTAGGTTTACTAGGTGAAACTGGTCAACGGTCTCAGCGGCAGAAGAGGAATCTGTCTATTTCCCAATGGCACAGAGAGCAGAAGAACCTAAGGGAGCACACCCCGAAAAGGAAAACGACTTAAAACCCAAGCGCGACTGCTCCTGAATTGGGCGGCTTCCTGGTCAGCGTTGGATCACATGTTAGGGACAGCTGTTCTATAACTCCAGGTCTCACCAGCTTGGTTTTACCTTTGGTTGGGGTTCTACCCTATCCCCCAAACCTGAAACCACGCAACTAACGTGATGACAAAACGTACGGAATCTAGCACCCCAGCCGGTTTAATCTGGGGCCAGAGTTCTGGTTCGAGTAGGGCAAAGGATTCTGAGGGCCCTACACCATCATGTTTGGATCAGTTGGAGGATCCATCACCCCGCAAACTTAGAATGAAAGAGAAGCATTTCCTTGGCATACTCAATATGAACACCCTTTTGAAAGTTGGTAAAGAAAAGGAACTGATCAAAATACTCGATGAATATAAGATCAAAGTTCTAGCGGTCCAAGAAACAAGATTTATTTCAGATGAAGTGTCAGCTATTGGAAACTACAGAATACCTAAAGGACAGCCAGCTATCAAAGTTAAGAAGTCAGAGAAAACCAAGAATCCAGTGTTAATACTTGGGACAGCCTTCTTTATTCACAACTCTATAACAGAATCTATAGTAGACTTCAGATCTCCATCTCCCAGACTGTCTGTACTAACTCTCAAAAGTGCAAACAAATTGTACTCCATCTTCAATGCTCATGCTCCAATTAATGAAGATAACAGAAAGAATCCAGAGCAAGAAGAATTTTGATCACAACTTGAAGAAGAACTGTTCAGAACCCCAGAAAAACATGTCAAGATCTTGATGGGAGATTTTAATGCTCATATTGGAAAAGTGAGAAAATTTCAAAACATCGTTGGAACATACACGGCTCACAAACGGACAAACAGAAATGGTGAAAGACTGATAAATGTTTGTGAATCATTTGGCATGCAAATAATGTCCACTCAATTCAAGAGAGCTCCCAAGCAGATGATGACATGGCGATCACCTACTTCCATTTTAGGAAAACTCCAAATTGACCCTGTAGCGACCACCAGCCCGAAGGAAATAATGAATGTCAGAGTGCAGAAAGGTGCTAATTTTGATTCCGACCACTATCTAACAAGGATAAAAGTGAAGCCCACACCTTGTAACTGTAGAAAGAAACCCCTCAGAATACAGAAGTACAGAATTGAAAAACTCAAAGTCAGTAAAGAAATAGTAGTGAAGTATCAGAAAGAACTCGACATGTTGGAGTCCTATGAGTGGGACAAAATGGCTCGAAAGATTCAGGAAGCAGCAAAACAAACAATTTTTCTTGCTAAAAAGAAGAAACATCCATGGTGGAATGGTGAGTGTGAATATGCTCTATGAAGACGATCAGAAGCTTGGAACGAGTGGAACTCCAACAAACAGAACTTCGAAGAATTTAAGATCCAAAGGAAAAGTACAGCAAAGGTGTTCAAGAATGCCGAAAGAAGGTTCGAAAGAGACCAGCTGAGAGAGATAGAAGAAAATTTCAAGAAAAACAACACCAGGAACTTCTATCAGACGTTTAGGACAAAACTTTGAGGTTACTCGTCACCCAACATTTGTTTCAAAAATGATCAAGGTAAGCTGATTATGAGCAACAAACAGAACTGTGAACACTTGGCTAAATATTTCAAAGAACTGCTCAACTGTGATCCACCTCAAGAAAAACTGACGTTCCAGAAACCAGAAAGCACACTGCATGAATCAACCCTGCCAGATAAAAACGAAATAAAGGAAATCATCAAGAGCTTGAAAAATTACAAAGCATCTGGCAAGGACTCAATTGTTGCGGAACTTCTGAAATATGCAGGCGATAACTTCCTGGAACAACTTGAAACACTCTTTCAACAGATCTGGTCCACAGGAAAGATCCCAGAAGAATGGAGGGAGGCTATCATCCATCCTCTGCGCAAGAAAGGAGACAAAACGAATGTCAGTAACTATAGAGGGATATCACTTTAGCCAGTAGCCTACAGGATACTCTCTATAGCACTCAGGTGTAGGATAGAAGGACATAAGATAAACAATTAGGAGAATATCGAGATGGATTTTGAAAGGGGCGGTCATGTGTAGAACATACTTTTACCATCAAGACCTTAATCAAAACTAAGACATTAGTAGCAGATAAGAAAGTGATAATGACATCCGTGGATTTCAAAAAAGCTTACAACTCTATAGACCAGGACACACTAATGGAAGTGCTTAAGGAATTTGGAACAGACAATAAGACAACAACCCTGATTCATCAAAAACTAAAAAACACATGATTACAGGTAAAATTTTAAGGAGAACTGTCAGAGCCCCTTGAAATCAAAACAGGTTTGAGACAAGGAGATGGCCTCTCTCCACTTTTGTTCAACTGTGTTTTAGAGAAAGTTATCAGGGAATGGCAAAAAGAAATGAGCAAGTTCAACTTTCCAAATGGAATTAGATTAGGTCACAAGAGAACTGGGCTTAAATTTGAATGCCTCGCATTTGCAGATGATATAGTCTTTTTGCAGAGAATATGCAAATTGCAACTAAGCAGATTGAAGTCCTCAAAGAAACAGCAGACAAAACAGGATTGCAAATATATTTTGAGAAGACGGAGTACATGAATATAAATACCATTGACCCAACCTGAACAATGAGGACGAAGTACGGTGACATCAAAAGAGCTACAAAATTTAAGTACCTAGGAGAGATTTTGATTCCGAACATGAATGAGAAAGCAGCAATTCAAGAACGTGCAAGAAAGATGGAAACTGCATTTAGATTATGTCAGAAAACCTACAAATCTAAGTCACTCTCCTACCAGGCCAAATTCAAGCACTACAGCATGATAGTCAAACCTGAATGTTTATACGCAGCTGAGACAATAGCCACGAAGGGACTCTCAGATTTGGAAAAGAAAGAAAGGAGGTTCCTTAAAAAGATTCTTGGACCCAGAAAATCATCAGACAAGTTTACGTTTCGCATGAGACCAAACCAAGAACTATACCAACAATTTGAAAACATCACCACCACAATGAAAAAGAGGAGACTGATGTTCTATGGACATATTAAAAGGATGGGATCAGAGAGACTCGCCAACAGGATCCTTACCTTCCAGGAGAACAGGAAGACACAAGTCCCCTGGGTAAAGGAAGTCCACCGAGATTTAGAAAAATGTGGGATCACGGCAGAAGATATAACAAACAGAAAAATCTTCAGGCAGAGAGTTGCGGAGGTGAAGGACCTAGCTGATGAGAAAACAAGGAAGAATAGAGTATTCTCGGCAGAAGAACGAGCACGAGCAAGCCAACGGATGAAGGAATATTGGCGAAAGAGGAAGGAGAAAGAACTAGAGAAAGCAATAGAAGTTGCATAATCGCAGCCAATAGATGGCTGAAATGAAAATGATAATAATGATAAATAATATTATTTATTTTATTTACATAGTTTACGCCCACATTGGAGCACTTAAATCAAACCCAAATACATTTATGTTAACAAAGAATTAACTGAAGATTTAGCTTGCATCATCTTCTTCCTTTCCCAAAACATCTTCATTCTGGCTGACCTGGCTGCCCTTTCTTCATCAGATATGACATATTGTTTGTGTTCTACAGTTTTTAATGACAATCTTATTTGTTTGTTCTTGAGAATCCTTTTTTCTTCTCTGTTTTCAATTTGCTTCATTGTAATATTCAGCTCTTCTAAATCATTCTGAACTTCTTTAAACCAATTATTTTTTTGTTTTACTTTTCCAAAAGTAATTAAATAGTTGTTTTATTATCCTATTATCATTTAATCTAGAAAGATGACAGAAAAAGGCAATTCTTCTTTTTTCTCATTGTATCTATTATAGATTCACTTTCCCTATAAACCACTGCATTAGGCAATAATCTCCATTGTCCATCCACCTGATGTTTTTTATTAATGATTGTTCTGAGTATCCTTCTGTCAACCTTTTGCAGTGTATCAATTATTGCTTTGGTGTTCAATATAAATAGTGTTTCACAAGCATAAGTCGCTTCAGGTTTAATGACGGAACAGTAATGTTGAAGTTTAGCATTTATTGAAAGAGATTTTTTCTTGTACGTTGGCCATGTAATTCATTGTGCTTTTTTTTAAACTTAAATGTTCTGCTTTCTATTGATGATTTTTCATTGGTGTTCCAAGTTATAATTTCACCAAGATATTTAAACTTATTCACAGTTTGAATTTGTTTGGTATTGGCTAAGGTAATGGTTGGTGCTGTAACAGGGAAGGTTGGCATTATTTCTGTTTTTTCATATGAAATTTGCAATCCAACTTTTCTTGCTATGTTATCAAGTTCTTCTATATGCAATTTAGCTTCTTCCATATCATTAGCAAGTAGTGCAAGATCATCAGCGAATGCTAAACAATTGAGTCTTATTTTTCTGCCAATCTTGATGTTAGGTTGACACATCTTATTCCATTCCCGCATGATTTTTTCCAACACACAATTAAACAATCATGGTGAGAGTCCATCTCCCTGCCTAAGTCCAGTATTAATGTCAAATGGCTTTGAGAGTTCATTTCTAAATCTGACTTTAGATTTAGTGTTCTCAAGGGTAATTCCAATAAGGCGAATAAGTTTTGGATGTAAACCAAATTCTTTTAGGATATTCAATAATGACTCACGATGGATACTATCATATGCCTTTTTAAAATCAACAAAAGTGATAACTAACTTTTTGTTTCTAACCCTATGATGCTTCATAATCCACTTTAAACTGATAATTTGATCTGGACAACTTCTCCCTGGACGAAAGCCTCCTTGGTATTCTCCAAGTTTACAGTCAAGTTGTTCTTGAATTCTCATGTATAATAACTTTGAAAAAAATTTGTAAGTGATATCCAGCAATGATATCCCCCGATAATTGTTGGGATCTGATCTATCACCTTTTTTATGTAAAGGGTGTATTATCACCATATTCCACTCTTCGGGCATTTTTTCAGTATTCCAAATGTCTATGAGGTATTTATGTAAATTCTGAATGGTTTGTGTATTAGCATTCTTCCATATTTTTGCATTAGTTGATTCTCCCCTGAAGCTTTGTAATTTTTAAGTGAATCGATGGCTTTCAACACTTCATTGTAATCTGGTGGTATAACCTTTTCTGTTGGTGTTTTATTTTTTGAATGAAGGTCATACTCTAGGTATTGTGTTGGTTTTTCGCAATTAAGTAATTCTTGAAAGTATTGAGCTAAAATTTCTGCATTCTCTTGGTTACTATGTGCCAGTTTTCCATTTGTATTTCTCATCATAAGTGTTGGTGGAGTATAGTTTGATTGGTATTGTCGAAACATTTTATAAAAATCCCTCGTCTTATGTTGTATGAATGCTTCATCTATGGCGTTTAATGATTCTTTGTGATAATTTCTCCTAACCCTTCTGATTTCTTTGGCTGTTTGTTTTCTAGCATTATTTAGTTCTTCACGGGACTTTTCTGTTCTCTTTTGTTGATCATTCAACCATACTTTGTGCCTGTTTTGAATCGCTGTGTCACACTCCACATTCCACCAAGCATGTTTCTTTCGTTTTTTAACAGGAGCAATTTCTTCAGCTATGGTTTTTAATTTTTCAATTACCGTCCTCAAATTGTCGCTTAGAGGAGTTTTAGACCTTTCAAAATACAGTTTATTATTAATTAAATAACTAGAGTCAGACTTCTTCCTCCTATTGGATTTGGATATTTTGTTCTTCTTTTTTGGCATTAATTTTATTTTAATCTTGGAAATATAGTGGTCTGAATCTATGTCTGCCCCATGGAGTACTTTCACATTATAAATTTCTTTGTGATAATTCTTGTCCATGACCACATGGTCAATCTGGAACTCCCCCAATTTAATATTAGGGCATTTCCAAGTCATTAGTTTGTGTGGTCTTCTTTTAAACCTTGTAGATTCCAAAATTAATCCATGATCTATACAAAGATCAATTAATCTTTGACCATTTTTATTTGTAAATTTATGCGCTGGCCATTTACCCACTACTGTATGAAATCGTTTTTGTTTTCCTATTTTAGCATTAAAGTCACCAAGTAAAATTTTAATATGTGTATCAGAGATACTTGCAATCAACTGGTCCAATTCTTCCCAAAATTTTTCTGTTTCTTCCGTTTCTTTGTTATTTTTGTCATTCGTTGGGGCATGGACATTTATCAATGTGTATGTTTTATTCTCTACTTTAACTGTTAGGAGTGCCATTCTTGGGGAGGTCGAAGAAAAAGCTTCAATTGAATCTAATATGCTGTTATGGACCAAGAATCCTACTCCAAATTGAGGAACATTCTTCATCACTCTTTTCCCTGGAGGACTTTTGTAAAGGCGATATCCTCCTGATTCTAATGGGTCCTGATCTGTATTGCGCAATTCTTGAAGAGCTGTTATTACTATCTTATGCTGGTCCAATACATCTGTTAAATGTTTTAACTTGCCAACTTTCATAATTAAATTGATATTTAATGTTGCAAGAAATGAAAACTGTCCTGGTTTATTGAATTTCAGTCTTTTCTTAACCGGATGTGTCTGCATGTCATCTGTTGGGCTTCCAGGCGCTCCGACTCGCCTTGATCTTCTACGTGACACCCCACCGTATCCGAGTGGTGTCTTTGTTTGGACCTGCTGATTTCGTATGTCCAAACCGGTGGATTTATTCGTGAGAAGCCTAATCATATTTGGCTGATTATCTGATCAATGATCAACATTTCTGACCGTAGTCAGGGTTTACCATTCTAGATGTGATCTGGAAGGATGATTAATGAAATATGGATTGATGAATGATGAATTTGTGGAGTGGAAAAAAATGGAAGGGATCCGACACTTCGAAAAATGAAGATATCGGCCATAGGAAGACAAGGGCCACGAAGGGCGTGAAAATGAAAGACTCCCTAGCCCTCGCAAACCTAATAGCGTAGGGGTAGGAAAAGAACAAGAGTTGACCAAGAGAGGTCAGATAGGATAGATGAAAGTGAGGAGCCCGGCACAAGTAAGTGGAAGCAATACCAGGACTCAGCTAAGGGCCCCATGGTCGCCAACCCACACTCCAAAGTTCAGAGCCCGTGGGGCCCCTTTTAGTTGCCTCTTACGACAGGCAGGGGATACCGTGGGTGTTATTCTACTGCCCCCACCCACAGGGGGTTAATAAATAATAATTATAATAATTTTTCTATAACTATATGTATTTAGTATAGGTACTCATTTCTATGGTTAACCTCTTATCCCTGGTATTTTATAATTAGGATACATCGAAGTAGAAAATAGTAGTGTATGAGTTGTTTTCATGCTTGCATTATTGTCATTAATCTTTGTATAGTATACATTATTTCCTTCCTCTGACATATTCATACATCAGCAGGGGAAAGATGGAGATCAGGGAAGTGCTATGGATGAGGTGCAAGGCAAGAGGAATGAGAATGGTAGGAAAGGGAAACATAGAGCAGAGGATGGGAAAAGGGAGATGGAACAGGGTAGTGAGAGGGAGTGACGGGAGTAGAAAGTAGGTTCTCTAGGAGCCACGGAAGTTAGGGAAGACCAGGAGTGGAGGGATCAGGGTGGGGTTGAGGCTCTGGTCATGGGTGATTCAATTGTAGGATATGTGGAGAAAGTGTGTGCAGGTAACAGAACCAGGGTGGATTGTTATCTAGGAATTATGTTGAGGAAAATAGAAGGGAAGTAGGAGAGTAACGAGAAGATGGTACTTTCCTACATTAGTATCAACAACGTAAGGAAAGCAGGAATAGGTACTAACATAATTGGGGATGTGTGGGACTTGGTTACAATGACACTGAACAAGTTTAAGGAAGCAGAGATTGTTATCAGTGGAATACTGTGTAGGAGTGTTACTGACTGGAGGGTGATTGAGAATTTAAACAAGACTATGGAATGGGTTTGTGGGAAATTTGGAGTGAGATTTGTAGATGTTTGAATCAGGGCCGACAATCAAGTTCCATGTTCCACAAACACACAGTAATAATTCTAAATTAGATCCAAGATCATTCTTAAATACTAAGCATCTCAAGCCAATGTATAATTTCAGTTGATTACCAAACCTTTCATGTGATTGTGTGGTTATAATAGTCAACAAGTTTTGTTTTTTATAAAAGGTTCACATCTTCCAGTTGACTGTGGCAAGACCGCTTGACAAGTCTATGTCGAGTTGTACAAACATACAACAGCGTTTTTACTGATTAAAATGTCATGTGTTTCATATCATTGTATAAACTTTCAATCAATATGTATATTCTCAACTACGATAGTGCATTTGTTTACAATAGATTGAAACAAGACCAACAGTTCTATTCTGTGTTCCATGAACACATGACAATTTTTTGAAACCAAAACCAAGAACTTTTAAATGTCAAGTGGTTTGTCTTTGTACATTCAATGTATATGTTTCATCTAGTCTAGTCAGATGGAGGCAGGACTGTAAAGCCCAGGAACATTCTTGAAACGCCAATTGTTTCATATTGTTTTTAAGTGTTTCATATCTTATGCGTGTGTTTTCAACCAGTGCATGTGTTTCCAGTGTTCCGTGTCCATGAACGCGTGATAGTATAGGCCAGAACTATGTCTTTGTACATTTTGTTTCAATGTGTGTGTATTTCATCCAGGTTTTTTTTTTTTCAGATAGAAACAGGACTGTCAAGTCCAAGAACGTTCTTAGAGAGCCAAGGTTCATATCATTATAAGTGTTTGTGCCGTGTTTGTATATATTTTCAACCAGTGCATGTGTTTCCAGTGTTCCGTGTTCCATGAACACAAGGCAATTTAAGCCAGAACTAAGAACTTTTTAAGTTCCAAGTGCTGCTTGCCATGTGTACGTTACATTTCAAGGTAATGTCTTGCAACCCATTGATGTGTTTCCGTGCAATCACCTTTAGGTACATACTTTTTTATTATGATAATTGTTATCAGATTCCCCTTGATTTGATTTTCAACAAGAGCTGATGATGACTCCAGGGGAGTCGAAACCAGTCTTCTTATATTTTAATATATTTTACAATGTTTTGAATGGTGAAATATCCCTCAAACTCTATCTTATTAGTTAAACGTCAACACGGAAATGAAGACCACAACCTACAATGTTCATGTAGTTCTGTAAGAGTTGTGGGTTGATGAGTTGCACGAGTCTCTTGTCGTACCATCATGCCCCACACATGCTCGATTTGAAACAAATCTGGAGATCATGCTGGCCAGGGAAGTTTTTGCACATCTTGCAGAGCACATTGAGTTTTCAGGGGCAGTGTGTGGATGAGCATTATCCTATCGGAACAGCACGTCACCTTCCTGTTGCAAGAATGGAAAAAGAACGGGTCTAGCAACATTCTTTACCTACCAAGCACTGATCAGCATTGCCTCCACAAACACCAAAGGTGAATGAGAGTTGTAGCTTATCGCAACCCAGACTATAGGGCCTGGCATGAGACCAGTGTGTCTTGGACGAATGTATTCTATGAGACAGCACTCACCAGGTCTACGTCGTACCTGCAAACCACCATCACTTGCATGTAGGCAGAATCTGCTTTCATTGCTAAAGACCACAGTGCGCCGTTCAATCCTTCAGATGATCCTCTGAAGGCACCAGCTAAGCCGTGCATGTCGATGCAATGGTGTGAGTGGAAGACGGGCTAGAGGTATGCATGTCTATAGTTCCATTGCTAGTAACCAGTGTGCAATAGTTCTGGGCTCACATTCGCTGTTATCTGTGCTGTGGTAGCTGTACGATATGCCACTGCTGCCCTTAAAATATGCCAGTTTTGGCGGGCGTCTGTGCTGCGTGGATGTCCACTCTCACCAGCATCATTGCACAGCTGATGTGGCACGTCCAACTTGTGTGGCAGTTCTCCGAAAGGACCATCCTGCCATTAGGAAAGCCACAATTTGATCCCCTTCAAACTCACTCATTTGGCTGTAGGGAGCACGAGTGCATCTCCATGGCATGGTGCCTGCTTATTTTACACGTTTGCCCCACACTGAGACTTATGGCTGCGAGTATTCCCTATTAAAGGGTAGACACAGATGGCATGCAGATAGGCATAGCTATGCCACTATGCTGTTTGCTAGCGGACGACATTGAAACCATTATCAGTACTTGCACTATCCCCCAGGCATCGGATCAAAATTGGCATCGTCTTTCCAAGTGTTCTGAATTTTTTTCCAGCAGTGTATTTACAAGATAATATTGTAATAGGAACTGAATCATGGCTGAAAAGTGGTATTATGGATTCAGAAATTTACTCACGGAACTGGAGATAGGTTAGAAATGATAGATGGAGGAGTATTCATAATGGGAAAAGAATAATTTGTGAACTACAAAAAGTTAAGGATGAGAAACATGAAATTCTAGGTTTAAGACTTATCTCTATAGATAATAGGCAACTTGATGTTTTTGGTGTGTACAGTGAAACCTTGATTCTCCGTTTTTGGAGGGACCTGGGGAAAAAAACTACGATACGGGAAATAGGAAAATCCGGGAACGAATTAAAACCATCAACAGTTTGACTGTACTTCACAGTAATGAAATATATATCATTTTATTTGTACAAAAACACCTGCATTAAATACATTAGTTTAAAAACTTTATATTTTGAATTCAGTTTTACCGAGAAACTTCGTCACTTTCCCGTGAAAACGTCTTTCAGGCCAGCAAATTTCATCAGTCAAGCTCATCGAAAAATATTCTACTAAATAAGTTATCCGAATTATATTGATATCTAAGAAATTTAAAACCACGTCTGAGACTCCAGTTTCACTATTGCTGCAAGGAGAGTGTATCGGAGTTATTATGCCGATCGGGAAAACAACATTATAATCCAGTCACTTAAAACATCTATGGTAGCTACCTCAGTTTTTTTACCTTCAATAAATCTAACTGGAACAGGTACAGTTATTTACATTAATCATTATCTGACGACAGTCTCATGTAAATTAGAAGACTTTGTTTTAATAACCTAGAAAAGAACAATGTAACTTATTTATCAGTAAAGGTTTTTGTGCTGTATTACGAACTTACAGCGCAAAATTTAACTTCGAGTTCACCCATGTTTTAGGCCTCGGTACTTTCCATTAATGATTTTTTTTTGACCGATAAACAGGCGAGAAATGTGGCTTGCATGATAGGCATAATTACTGGTGCAGTTCACGTGAACCTACCTGTGGTATTATAGTTAGGAAAGATCGCTGAAAACATGTAAATAAGCATAGGTTGTAACAGGTTCAGTCACATAATCAAGTAAGCTAAATACAACGCACAAATACAAAAATGATACCAAAATGCATTAAATCCCGGAAGATGTAATGAAACACTCTTGCACTCACAAAAATAAAGTGTCACATCGCACACATATAAGTTACGTACTGCACACACAACACACACACAAAACACTTAAATTGTCATTTCTTTAGTCACATAATACAGTAGTCACTTTGTAGTGAAAAAGTCTGTAATCGTCAGTTGTTTTTTATTTTGTTGTGCCTTAACACGGTACAGTGCTCCCTCAATATTTAAAACGTTCTGTAGTTCGCTGCTGTCTGTGTCATACCCAGTAATATAGTCGCAAATTTTGTCAAAGGCGACTAATGCTTCTGCAAACGTTGCAAGGGTTCAACTTCATCTTCGTCTTCCCCCTCGCTTGCGATCTCATGCACGGCACTTGCACTGGCTGTGGCAGTAGCATCATCACACAGCTGTTCTATGCTCTTTACACCACAAGTGGCAAGCTCACTATCGACTGTAGCGTACGTCTCGAAGTTAACATCTCTCGGCGCGAGCTTCTCCCAGTCCTCACTGAAAAGTTGTTCTTTGCTCCCGGTGTTGGTGTCGTTCATGTCTCTGCTTTCGCCAAAGCCACATTTATGAAAACAATTTTGAATGGTGGAGGGCGAAATGTGGAACCATGCTGACACAACAAATTGGATTGCCTATAGAATACTGAACTTCGTCTTCACTTCTTACCCGGCGTCCAATATACACACAGCCCTTTGCACCAGCTGCTTGCGGTAGTACCCTTTAAAGCACTTTATCACCCCCGCATCCAGAGGCTGAAGGACACTGGTACAGTTCGGGGGATAGAAAATAACTTTTACATTTCGTAAGAAAGAAAGTTCCTGTGGGTGGGCGGCACAGTTATCTACAAACAAAACTATTTTTCTCGCTTGAGCACCCATAGAAGCATCCAGTCCGTGAAGAAAATAAAAAAAAATGTCTGTGGTCATCCAAGCTTTACCGTTCGCGTAGTATCGCACTGGTAACTTCTTCACATTCTTAAAGCATCTCAGTTTCGCTGCTTTGCCTATAACGATAGGGATACGTTTGTCTGACCCGTCACTGTTACAGCACAACAAAACAGTTATGCGGTCCTTCGCATTTTTGCCTCCATGACAAGATTCTCCTTTAAGAGCCAGCGTGCGATCCGGTAAACAGTTGAAAAATAGGCCGGTTTCATCCGCGTTATAGATGTTCTTCGGTTCGTATCCTTCAAGCAGCTCTGGGAGATTTTTCCCCCAATCTTCCACAGCCGAACCGTCAACTGCAGCACTTTCGCCGGCGAGCTTTTTATACACCAGCCCGTGACGGTCCTTAAACCGGGAAATCCATCCATTCGAAGCGGAAACATTTTTGATACCCATTCTTGCAGCGATGCTTCGAGCTTTTACGCGCAAAATGTTACCATCCACAGGAATTCTCGACGCCCGAACTTGCTGATACCAAAAAAAGAGAACTGCTTCCATTTTAGAATATCTCGATTCCTTCCCCGTTTTTCTATTCTTTGCGGAGGATCCACATTTTTTTACTTGTTCACGTATCTCTTGTTTTTTCACTATTATTGTATTCAGTGTCGAAGCAGGTAAGCCTAAACGTTTCGCGATGTCAACTTTTTTTTCTGTTGGATTTCTTTCAACTTCCTCTATAATCTGAAGTTTTTCTTGCAGGGTTTTCACATGCTTTACAGGTCGCGCCATTTCAATACTGTACTGTATAAGGAAACCAAAACTCGACTGCGTAAATTGTTGGTTTTCACCAGCTAGTAACACAGCCAACTGAACGAAACATTCAACAGAAAGCTCTTAACAAAGCGCAAGTTGGCGGAGGCCTTCATTGTTAGCCTGGTACAGAATGTTCTGTAAGTATGATCGCGCAAGATATCCGACGAAATTAAAATACGCTAGACTCGCAGATTCGATTCCTGCCATACATTCTCGAAATCTTGAAAAACGCTTGATCGAGGATTTAACGTTGATGGGACTGAAATTTCTGGACGGTTGATGCGGGAAATCATTTCTTTGAGGAACGGATAATGCAGGATTTTTAATACAGGTTTTAAATGGGATGCTCGCGGGACCACGTAATTTGAACGAATATTACAGGAAAACGTAGTTTCGGGGAACGGATAATCATGGTTTCACTGTACAGACCTGGCAAGGCTGGCGCAGACACTGATGCAGAACTATTGATAGGATAATCAGCTATGTGAGGAATGACACAGAAAAGAACGTTATTGTAGTGGGTGATCTGAACTTACCAATGTTAACTGGGAAGGAAATGTGGTGGACAGAAATTGTGACCAACAAAGTGTGAAGTTAATATGAGAAGGACAGTTGAATCAGAAAGTGACAGAACCAACTAGAGGGGAAAATATTCTAGACGTGGTGCTGATAAAACCAGATGACCGCCATAGAGAAACTGAAGTGACAGATTGTATAAGTGATCACGAAAGTGTCTTTGTCGTAGTAGTTAAAAATAAATGTGATAGAAAGTAATGTTGTAAATGTAGGACTATTAGGCAATACCATATGGCTGATAAGAGAGGCATGGAGAAATTTTTAAAAAACAATTATGTTCAATGGAAAATGGTAAATGAAAATGTAAACAGCCTATGAGACGGGTGTACAGCAATTGTTGAGGAGTGTGAAAAGAAGTATGTACCTTTAAAGGTGGTAAGGAATGGCAAGGATCCATTATATTATGAAAGGAAAATAAAGAGATAAAGAAAGAGGTGTAGATTAGAAAGAAATAGAATTAGAAATGGTTACAGGAGTAAAGAGAGATTAAAAGAGCTTACTAGGAAATTGAATTTAGCAACAACAAAAAAGAAGGAATTCAGCTAATGATAACATAATGGCAAACATAATTGGCAGCCATATGAATTTTAGGAGGAATCGTAGGATGTGTATAGATACTTTAAGGTAGAAACAGGTTCTAGGAAGGATATCCAAGGGATCATTAATCAACAAGGGGAGTGTACATGTGAGGATTTAAAGAAGTCAGAACTATTCATTTAGCAGCATGTAAAGGTAGTTGGATATCAGGATAAAGTCCAGATAGAGGAGTCAACCAATACTGGTGAATTAATCATATTTACCTATAATAATAGAGACAGTTACAAAAAGATACAAAAGTTGAAAGCAAGAAAAGTAGCTGGGATTGATAAGATTTCTGGGGATATATTAAAGATGGTTGGGATATAGTGTCATCTGTTTG
Organism: Anabrus simplex; assembly: GCF_040414725.1. Lineage (NCBI taxonomy): Eukaryota > Metazoa > Arthropoda > Insecta > Orthoptera > Tettigoniidae > Anabrus > Anabrus simplex. Next base: position 98,082,300 of record NC_090268.1, on the reverse strand, counting down.
TATGAAGGAGTGGTACCTAATGAATGGAGAATTGCTACAGTAGCTGTAGGGTAAAACGAAAAGGGTGATAAACATCATCATCATCATCAATGTCCCACTCCAGTCACCCAGGTGTGGTTGGTGATAAACATAAAGCAGATAATTACAGGCCAGTCAGCTTGACATATGTGGTTTGTAAGCTCTGGAAAAGCATTCTTTGTGATTATAAAAGGAACTAAAGAAGGGTGAAGCCATCACTGCAGAAAGCAATGCAGTTATGGTATTTAAATGGAAAGATAATAGGAATATCTCTTCATTTCAACATTTCATAGCAGTGAAATGGGCGGCAAAACAATTAGATAGATGTATTAGAAATATTTGTGAAAGTACTAACTAGTTTGATAGAAGACGGTTAGGGTTTTGGTAAGGTTATTCCAGTGAGGCTCATCTTGTAGGATCCAGCAAGATATAGCAGATATTTTAGATTCTGGAGGTCAACTGGACAGTATCACTATTGACATATCATGGGAGATTATTCAGGAAAATGAGGGCTATATTCAACTAGACAAAAGAGTGGAATCGGGAGATAGTGGGTTCCAACCCCACTGTCAGCAGCCCATGGTTTCCCATTTTCATACCAGGCAAATGCTGGGGCTGTACCTTAATTAAGTTCACGGCCCCTTCCTTCTCATACCTCGCCTTTTCCTATCCCATCTCTGTGTAGGTGTGATGCAAAGCAACTTCTTAACAAAAAGAGTGGTTGAATGGGTGACTATATTTCTTTAAAACAGAACTCAGAGAATTAGAATAGGTGAAGTATTATCTGATTATGTGTACATTAAGATGTTGGGATCCCACAAGGGCAGTTTATGTTTTCTTATACAGTATATACAAATGATATGAGTAAAGAACTGGAATCACAAATAAGGCTATTTGCAGATGATCTTATACTGTATAGAGTAGTAAATAAGTTATGGGATTGTGAACAACTATAAAAAGACCTAGACAGTGTTGTAAGATGGACAGCAGACAATGGTATGATGGTAAACGCAATGAAGAGTAAAGTTGTAAGTTTCACCAAGAGGAAAAGTCCTCTCAGTTTTAATTATGTTGTTGGGTGATCGTGAGTCATGAGGATCACTATAAGAACCTAGGTATTAATATAAGGAATGATCTTCCTAGGGGTAATCATATTAACGAGGTTGTAAAGAAAGTTTACCGATCTCTTCATATGGTTATGAAGGTATATACACCAGGCGAGTTGGCCATTTGGTTAGGGGTGCGCAGCTTTAAGCTTGCATCCGGAAGATAGTTGGTTCGAACCCCACTGTTGGCAGCCTTGAAGATGGTGGTCCATGGTTTTCTATTTTCCATTTCCATTAAGGCCAGAGCTGCTTCCTTCCCACTCCTAGCTCTTTCCTGTCCCATTGTTGCCATAAGAGCTATCTGTGTCAGTGCTATGTGAAGCAAATTGTGCAATAAAAAAGGTATATAGGGGAGGAAGGATGTAAAGGAGAGGGCATATAAGTCTCTAGCAAGACCCCAACTAGAATATGGTTCTGGTATATAGGATCCACACCAGGACTGCTTGATACGAGAACTGGAAAAGATCCAAAGGGATAGCAGCACGATTTGTTCTGGGTGATTTCCAACAAAGGAGTAGTGTAATGAAAATGTTGCAAAGTTTGGGCTGGGAAGACTTGGGAGTGATGAGACTAGATGTTTGTCTAAGTGGTATGTTCTTAGCTGTCAGTGAAGAGATGGCATGGAATGACATTAGTACACAAATAAGATTGAGTGGAGCTTTTAAAAGTAGGAAAGATCATAATATGAATCAATCAATCAATACTGATCTGCATTTAGGGCAGTCGCCCAGGTGGCAGATTCCCTATCTGTTGCTTTCCTAGCCTTTTCCGAAATGATTTCAAAGAAATTGGAAATTTATTGAACATCTCCCTTGGTAAGTTATTCCAATCCCTAACTCCCCTTCCTATAAATGAATATTTGCCCCAGTTTGTCCTCTTGAATTCCAACTTTATCTTCATATTGTGATCTTTCCTACTTTTATAGACGCCATTCAAACCTATTCGTCTACTAATGTCATTCCACGCCATCTCTCCGCTGACAGCTCGGAACATACCACTTAGTCGAGCAGCTCTTCTTCTTTCTCTCAATTCTTCCCAACCCAAATATTGCAACATTTTTGTAACGCTACTCTTTTGTCGGAAATCATCCAGAACAAATCGAGCTGCTTTTCTTTGGATTTTTTCCAGTTCTTGAATCAGGTAATCCTGGTGAGGGTCCCATACACTGGAACCATACTCTAGTTGGGGTCTTACCAGAGACTTATATGCACTCTCCTTTACATCCTTACTACAACCCCTAAACACCCTCATAACCATGTGCAGAGATCGGTACCCTTTATTTACAATCCCATTTATGTGATTACCCCAGTGAAGATCTTTCCTTATATTAACACCTAGATACTTACAATGATCCCCAAAAGGAACTTTCACCCCATCAACGCAGTAATTAAAACTGAGAGGACTTTTCCTATTTGTAAAACTCACAACCTGACTTTTAACCCCGTTTATCAACATACCATTGCCTGCTGTCCATCTCACAATATTTTCGAGGTCACGTTGCAGTTGCTCACAATCTTGTAACTTATTTATCACTCTATAGAGAATAACATCATCCGCAAAAAGCCTTACCTCCGATTCCACTCCTTTACTCATATCATTGATATATATAAGAAAACATAAAGGTCCGATAACACTGCCCTGAGGAACTCCCCTCTCAACTATTACAGGGTCAGACAAAGCTTCACCTACTCTAACTCTCTGAGATCTATTTTCTAGAAATATAGCAACCCATTCAGTCACTCTTTTGTCTAGTCCAATTGCACTCATTTTTGCCAGTAGTCTCCCATGATCCACCCTATCAAATGCTTTAGACATGTCAATCGCGATACAGTCCATTTGACCTCCAGAATCCAAGATATCTGCTATATCTTGCTGGAATCCTACAAGTTGAGCTTCAGTGGAATAACCTTTCCTAAAACCGAATTGCCTTCTATCGAACCAGTTATTAATTTCACAAACTTGTCTAATATAATCAGAAAGAATGCCTTCCCAAAGCTTACATACAATGCATGTCAAACTTACTGGCCTGTAATTTTCAGCTTTATGTCTATCACCCTTTCCTTTATACACAGGGGCTACTATAGCAACTCTCCATTCATCTGGTATAGCTCCTTCGGCCAAACAATAATCAAATAAGTACTTCAGATATGGTACTATATCCCAACCCATTGTCTTTAGTATATCCCCAGAAATCTGATCAATTCCAGCCGCTTTTCTAGTTTTCAACTTTTGTATCTTATTGTAAATGTCATTGTTATCATACGTAAATTTTATTACTTCTTTGGCCTTAGTCTCTTCCTCTATCTCGACATTATCCTTGTAACCAACAATCTTGACATACTGCTGACTGAATACTTCTGCCTTTTGAAGATCCTCACACACTCCCCTTGTTCATTAATTATTCCTGGAATGTCCTTCTTGGAACCTGTTTCTGCCTTAAAATACCTATACATAACCTTCCATTTTTCACTAAAATTTGTATGACTGCCAATTATGCTTGCCATCATGTTATCCTTAGCTGCCTTCTTTGCTAGATTCAATTTTCTAGCAAGTTCCTTCAATTTCTCCTTACTTCCACAGCCATTTCTAACTCTATTTCTTTCCAGTCTGCACCTCCTTCTTAGTCTCTTTATTTCTCTATTATAATAAGGTGGGTCTTTACCATTCCTTTACCATTGGGGACAAATTAGAGTCAATATTCGTATATAGAATGAGGAGTAAGGGATTGGGATAATTTTTAATGGGAAATGTTTGATAAATTTCCAAGTTCTTTGAAAATAACTAAGAAAAAGCTAAGTAAACAATTGATAGCGTTCTCCCACCTAGGTAACAGCCCTAAATGCAGATCATCGATGATTAATTGAATGATCTGGATTCAGTTGGACAAAGAACTAAAGAAGGGTGAAGCCATCACTGCAGAAAGCAATGCAGTTATGGTATTTAAATGGAAAGATAATAGGAATATCTCTTCATTTCAACATTTCATAGCAGTGAAATGGGCGGCAAAACAATTAGGGGAAAGGAAACTGAGAAACCTAAATATAGTTTTGAATACAATTCCTGTATGGGAGGAGAAGACAAGAAGGACCAAATGGCACAACCAAATCCCATGGGAATAAGAAGGTCACAAAAGTGGTATTTTATACTGTTTAAGCATAATTTGAGTGTCTAAGACAAAATTCTAAAAATAATTCAATTATATTAGGTCCACCTATTCAATACACTTAGCCATTCATTAAATGGTCTGTTTAAAAGTTACATAGTTGTTTAATATACCTTGGACATGTTTCATCCTAGCTTAGAGGTCATTATTAGCAAAATAACAAAGAAGAAAGACATACAACAAAAACAGTGATACATAAAAATCTGAGATAAAATACAGTCAAAAAATCCAATGTGAGTTTATGTTTAGATGTACATAGCTTCACTATTAAAAATATATTCAACAAGTACAGTGGAAGCAGTTAAAAATGTACGTGGATTCAAATTTGGACAAAATAAGTTGTGAGTATTAAGTACAATATTAGTTGACTGGAGGAAATACTTAAAGAATAGTGAAGACAGTTAGATGTTGTTCTAATCTCTCATGTTTCTGGAAAACGGAGTGAAGTTTTCAAAAGATCCGTCATATTGCATCACAGAGAACACAAGTATAGCCAGGATCTGAAAGTGGAAATAAAAAGCAGAGTATGAGAACGAGAAATGAGGTAGAGGTTAAAGATAGTATGAGGAGTCACAGAATATTAGTCACGTCACATTTCCTCCAGTCTTATGCTTGCATAGATCAGGTTGGGTCGGTGTTGACCTCCACACTGACTGGCAACCGTTCCGATGTTTGTTGCGTCGGGTGGGAGAAACGGCGAGTGAGGGGAGGGAAAGTGAGTGGAAGGACAGATCAGTAATGTGTGTTGTGACAAATTTAATTGAGCTTTGCTTAAAATCTTTCTCTATTATTGTGTCAATGAGAATGTTTATTTTTCTTGATTTTCATTAAGATTATAGGTGGGATTTGATTTTTGATCGAAGTTTTTATAAATATATTCCAAAATGTGTAATAGAGTTCCCTTTTTAGTTATGTGTAGGATATTTAGAACTTTATCTTTGGTGAAGAATGAGTGATTGTGATCTTTCATGTGTTCACTCATAGTGGAAAATCTTTTGTATTTAGCTGCATTAACGTGCTCTTTATAGCGGATATGAAAGTTTCTAGCAGTTTGTCCAATATACAGTAGCTGCCGTTGCACTGGTTACATATCAATTTGTAGACCCCTGATTGCAAATGTTTGTCAGATTTATTAAGTGTGTTTGTGTTATAGAAAAGTTTAGAGGAGTCACAAAATATTAGTCACGCCCCCTTTCCTCCAGTCTTATGCTTGCATAGATCAGGTTGGGTCAGTTTTGACCTCCACACTGAGTGGCAACCATTCCGATATTTGTTGCGTCGGGTCGGAGAAACGGTGGGTGAGGGGAGGGAAAGTGAGTGGAAGGACGGATCAGTAATGTGTGTTGTGACAAATTTAATTGAGCTTTGCTTAAAATCTTTCTAAAGGCCACATTGAGGTTCTGTTTTTTTTTTTTAAATGTTTAAGATTTGGTATACGTTATTGCTGTTAAAAGTGAAGGTGACAAAATCCGTCTTCTTCACAGTACCGTATCAGGTCCCCCTGATGTTGGCGATCACTGTGGCGAATGCAGTACGATCTCTTGCTAGGTGGAAAAGTCTTTCAACACTGTGAATTCCAGTCCATTCTTTGATGTTTCCAAGCCATGATGTTCGCCTCCTCCCGACACCTGATCGACCTTGTATTTTGCCTTGTACAATCCGCTGTAAGATGAGGTAATGGTCATTTCTAAGGATGTGGCCAAGGTAAGAGAACTTCTAGAGTTTTATTGTATGAACGAATTCCCGACTTGCTCTTTCCCTTCTGAATACTTCTTGGTATTCTCTTTCTTTTGACTTTTAAGTGTGGTGGTGGGTTTATTTTAAATCTTATTGAGATTTCTGTCAATGGAATGGCTGTTAAACCCATTAAGGTGTGCTAGAGTGTGGATGGTGTTTATTTCTTTCTTATAAGCTTGGATATGGGAATGTTCCAGGCTCTATATTTTCATGCTATAAAAAGAGGCCTTTTTGTGGGAGTCAGGGTGCAGTGAGTCTTGATGATGATGATGATGCTTGTTGTTTAAAGGGGTCTAACATCGAGGTCATCGGCCCCTAATGGTACGAAATGAAATAACAAAAAGTTCAAATTAATCCACTGACCAAAATAAAATAAAATATGTCATGAAGAATGAATGGATGGACATGAACCCAACAAAAACCAAAAACAAACAAACAAAACAATGGATCAGACTCGAAAAAAGATTGTAAATAAAGGTATTACTGACCAAGGGACCACTCATAAAGCACAATGATGCTTGATGCCTAAAGGGGTGCAAAATCCATGTCTAAGGCCCCACAGAATGGTACATGTCGCGAGTAAAGTAGAACCATGGTATTTGTCATGTTGGGGTACTAATCAAAAGTAGCAAAGACTCACGATGTTCCACACAAGATGGTACTACTCACAAGTATTATACTTTGTACAGGTAACGCAGACCTATGGTGTTTCTCACACAGTGGCACCACTCATAGCCAACGCAAACCGATGAGGTTCCTCACCTAGGTGTACTAGTCACGGGTGCCGGTCCCACGGGCCCCGTGGTGTTCCTCAGATAGTGGGTACTAATCACAGGCAACGCAGACCCACGGTGTCGCTCATATAGTGGTACAACTCACAGGCAATGCCCAGACCCAGGGTGTTGCTCACATGGGTACGACGCGCAGGTACTGGAAACCCCCCGGCCAGGCTGCTACTAATCACAAACCCATTTCGTACCTAATATAGTGCTACTACTCGCAAGTACAGGCAACCTATGGTGTTCCCCGCATGATGGTATGAATCAAAAGTAGTTTCATGGTTCTAATTCAATCAACCCTTGCTCGCCCCTTTTGGTCGCCTCTCACAACAGGCAGGGGATACCGCGGGTGTATTGTACATGTGCGTCGCCCACCCACAGGGGGTAGTGTGTTTGGTCCGCGAGAGGTATTTTATTTCCCTCAAGTCCGCCGGCAAGCCGGTTAGGACCCCCCTATCCGTCACCTGGGACGCGCCACGTGGGAGTATCACCTCTCTCCGTGCTACGCCAGCGTAGTAGGTTCGTGGCAGTGAGTCTTGTCTGATCATGTTGGCTATCTGGGTGGGTATTCTGAACATTTCAAATTTTAGATGGTTGTCGCTTCTCCTAATTTTAAGATCTAGAAAATTTAAGGATCTATCTGTTTCAAATTCAACTGTGAATTTTATGTAGGTGTTTCAAATATTTAGCTTAATGAGGAGGGTTGTACCGTCAGTGATACGTTGCCCCTTCGAGGGACACTATGACCTTGACGTTGGTGTGGGGGCTTGTGTGCTTGTTGATCCCGAGGGCTGTGCCAGCTCAGGGATTCCCATGCTGGATTGGCCTCGGTGTAGGGCCAAACTAACTAGGTGTCCCCCGAGTTGCCTGAGAGGTGCCTATGCTCTTTATTCTTCATCACTATTTCTACCCTTCTATTCTCATCGTTTTAAATTTCATTCCTCTTTCTGTCTGGCCATCCTCTCTGCCTCGGGTAGAATAGGTTAGTATGGAGGTTTTATCCTCCCCCAGTCGCAAGTTTCGGGTCGTGGTGAGGTGATGCCTGGCTTCTAGGTGAGTAGTTCCTAGTGACCCCCCCCCAGATACCGGGCGCCCTCTGGAGTATATAGCCTTGCCTTCGGTACATCTCCTTGGATCTGCCGAAGGTTGACTTCATATTTCCGGAGTACTCGTTGGACCAAAAAAACAGAACCTCTCTCTTCTCTTTCAACACTTTCAAAGGGTGGCACCCTTCAAAAAATGGCATCAAAAATAGGTAAGGAACGCAAGCGGTATACTCCAGTTCCAGTGGATTATGTAAGTTACGAACGTCTTCCTCGATTCCTGGTTGCTTCCAGGGTCGATGGTAAGAGTTTTCTTTATGAATGTCCTTTCATGATCAGCAATTCCATCAAATAAATTGTTGCTGGTGAAGTCGACAAGATGCGCAAGCTCCGCGATGGATCCGTACTTACCAAGATATCTACGGCTGAACAGTCCAGACGGCTACTTAAAGCCAAGTTATTCGGAAAGGTAAAGGTGAAAATCGAGAAGCACCAAACCCTTAACTCCTGCAAGGGAGTTATATTCCACAGGGATTTGGTTAAGTCTTCCGATGATACGATGATCTGGTACTTAGCACATCGGGGTGTAACCGACGTGAAGAGGTTGAACAGGCGTGTGGGTGAAAAGCTACGTGATACAGGTGCTTTCATCCTTCCTTTCGACACCGAGACTATACCTGAATAGATAAAAGTGGCAACGTATCGTCTGACTGTTTGTCCATATATTCCGGCACCAGTGCGGTGCTATAACTGTCAAAAGTTTGGCCACACCTCATTGCGATGTACAGGTTCGACGACCTGCAAACTGTGTGGGAAGTGCGAGCATGCTGGGGTTGACTGCACACCACGACCTGTGTGCATCAACTGCCCGGGTACACATGCTCCAATCTCCAAGGAGTGCCCCACATTCAAGCAGGAGAAGAAGATCCAAGAGATAAAAGCACTGGATAAGCTATCTTATCCAGACGCCCGGAGGAAGTTCAAGTCCATGGCTGTTCCGGAGTTCTCCATCTCCTTCACTGAAAAGGTCGCAAACGTGCGAATCACTCCACAGAGTTTCGTACAGAACACCAGTACTGAAAATACATTCGGCTGGGAAGTCCTCCCCCAGCAGGGCGGGGGGAAAGACTTCCCCAAATAGGGCTGGAAAGTCCAGCCCTCCTTCCAATGCCCAGATCATAAAGAAGGAGAAGGTGAAGCCACAGAGCTCCCTTAAGAAATTGGAGAAGAAGCCTTCTCCAACTTAATCGGGATTCACAGGATCCCCGAAGAAATCTGCCAAGCCATCTGCCGGCACTCCTCCAAAAAAGACAGAAACGGTGGGCAAGAACGAGAGGCCCCGACGCCCTCTTGTTTGAACACTTTCTGTAGAACCTAGTTCTCCCAGGAAGAAGGCCCACTGTTCCTGATCAATGAGATCACCATCCGTGGAGTGTCCAGTCACCAAGCCTCCTTCTTCTGAGGAGACAATGGAGACTGAACCACACGTTGTCAAGGGTGGTGATTGTGACAAAAATGATACCGACAAAGATGGCGGAACCTGGCAGGCAAAGGACCGAATGAAGGGCAAGAAATTGCTTCAAATTCGAAGCTTTACCTATCCACACAAAGGCACTATTGCAGTGGAACTGCAGTAGTTGCCACTGTCGCATAGCTGAGTTACATCAATTGATATCTGTGTATGCGGCCCCCATAGACTGTCTACAGGAATCTCGTTTGAGACCTGGACATTACATGACTATGAGAGGATATCGTCTTTATTCCAAAGACAGAGTAGCTGTGGATGGTGCGGCAGCTGGGGGGCGCTTGGACCCTACTTCGCTCCAACGTCTTCAGCGAAGAAATATTGCTCTGTACTCAGCTAGATGCAGTTGCAGTTCGCACTCCTTTGCCAGTAATGACAACGGTTTGCAACATGTACATTCCACTGGATTATAACCTTGAAATGCATGCACTACAAAATTTGATCACTCAGTTGCCTCCTCCTTTCCTTATGCTGGGAGACATGAATGCCCGTAACGTACTATGTGGTTCTCCATCTTTCTTTGCTAGGGGTAGGATGCTTGAGCAAATGATCAACATGTTTGATCTTTATGTGCTTAATACAGGGGAACCGACACATTTAAGCAGCGCACATGGCACATTCTCACGCCTGGATGTCACTTTGTGCAGCCGTGCATTAGTTCCCCTGCTACGGTTTCAAGTACACGACCTCTGTGATAGTGACCACTTCCCGATAATTCTATCTCTCTTGAATCAAAGTCAGTCTGAAGCACCCAAGCGCTGGTTACTTCGGCGGGCAAATTGGCCAGAATTTACAAAACGCGCAGTGATGGCTGATGATATGCTGGAGTCTGTTGATGACCACATTTTTTCCATTACTACTGGAATTTTGGCTGCTGCAGAGGAAATAATTCCTTCCTCGTCCGGTAATTGTCACCGGAAACAGGTCCCATGGTGGACGGATGAAATTGCAGCAGCCATACGTGATCACCGATGGGCTTTTAAGCATTATCGTCGGAATCCTATGATGGCCAATCATATCACATTTAAGCGTCTGCGCGCGAAGGCCCGGTTTTTTTTTTATTTGAGAAAGTAAGAAAGCAACATGGGAAAAGTATGTGTCATACATCATGGCACATACTCCATCATCACAAGTGTGGACAAAACTCCACCGTATTGTCGAAGTACAGAATGTGCCCTCAGTACTTGGAATCTCCATTAATGGAGGTATAGTTATGATTCCTTCAGTCATTGCCAACAACATCACGTCACATATCGCAGATACGTCCTGCTCTACGAGATACGACTCTGCATTTCTTCCAATTAAGCGTGAGGCAGAGGCACACCATCTCTCTTTTGCCTCTAGTGCTTCACATCCGTACAACATGCCCTTCACGGAGTGGGAGTTGAGGAGTGCATTGGCACTATGCAGAGATACGGCTCCTGGACTGGACAAAATCCATAATCAAATGATTCAGCATTTGAGTGACAGATGTCTCAAGGATATTCTCACCCTGTTCAACAGAATATGGAGTAAGGGTGTGTTTGCATCTCAATGGCGTGAGGGAATTGTGATACCAATTCCCAAGCCAGGTAAAGATCCAGAACTTCTGACTAGTTATAGGCCAATATGCCTTAAAAATGGCCTCTGTAAGCTATTTGAACAGATGGTTAACCAGCATCTTGTGTGGGTCATGGAAAAGGAGGGTCTCTTGTCTAACTATCAGTGTGGTTTTCACTCTCATCGGTCTGCCACTGATCATCTGGTCAGAGCGGAGAGCGCCATTCAGGAGGCCTTTCTCCGGAAGAAACACCTAGTCGCCATGTTTTTGACCTGGAGAAAGCTCACGATACTACCTGGCGATATGGGATTCTCTCCACAGTTCACCAGTGGAGATTTCGGGGAAATTTGCCAACATTTATTGAGAACTTCATGTCCCTCTGGCTCTTTTGAGTCCGAGTAGGGAATGCATTTTCTCAATATTACATTCAGGAAAATGGAGTACATCAGGGATCGGTACTGAGTGTCACGCTCTTCGCTATCGCCATCGAAGGCATAGTTGCCGCTGCTGGGCCTGCAGTCGTTCCATCGCTGTATGTAGACGACTTAGCTCTACATTACAGCTCCAGAAGGGTGGCGTTTGCTGAGAGACAGCTACAGCAAGCTATTAACCAAGTCGACAGATGGGCCCTGCAACATGGTTTACGATTTTCAGCGGCGAGAACCTCAGTTGTACACTTCTGTCGACGTCGGCTTGTGCATCCTGAACCAGAGCTCTGCTTGCAAAACTGTCTTACCAGTGGTTGACACCTGCAAATTCCTGGGTCGCATTTTGATAAGAGACTAACGTGGCAGCACCACATCCGTCAGTTGAAGGTTGCCTGCATGAAGAGACTTAATATGCTTAAGTTTCTCAGCGGCACTTCGTGGGGGGCTGACCTTGCGGTGCTGTTACGATTTTACACGGCCATGGTCCTCTCCTGAATTGACTATGGAAGTGCGGCTTATGGCTCAGCATAAAAATCTATGCTGAGCCTTTTAGACAGTATTCACCATAGTGGAGTTAGGCTGGCAACGGGAGCTTTCCGTACTAGCCCAATTCCCAGCCTACCCGCTGAAGCGGGAATTCCACCTTTATGGATAAGGAAGCAGCAGTTACTCCTCATGTACGCTGCCAAAATTCGTGAAATGCTGCTACATCCAAGCTATCAATGCATTTTTAGTACCCAATACCACCAAAGGTACCAAGACCGGCCGAATGCCACACGGCCGGTTGGGTTTCGAATTGATAGCTTGTGTCATGATTTGAATATCGATATCGGTGGTTGTCTTGAACAAACTTTTAGCGAGGTACCTCCGTGGTTGGTTCCGCAACCGGATATATGTTTAGTTATACTCTGTGGACCCAAGGTGAACGCGGATTCCTCCGTTTATCAGAGGTATTTCCAAGACTTCATTTACCAATATCCAGCCGCGAAGCATATCTTTATGGATGGTTCTAAAATCGGAGATAATGTTGGTTGCTCTTTCGTCACCGATGATATGAGCATGATGATCTCGCTTCCTAGTGTATGTAGCATGTATACTGCAGAGCTTTACGCCATCTTAGAGGCTCTGCAGTTTGTACTGGGTGACGAAAGAAGCCACTTTCTTATATGCACCGATTTGTTCAGCTCTCTGCAGTCTGTTGAAACTTGTTTCTCACAACACCCGCTGGTGCAGCAGATTCATGACCTTCTAGCCAGGTTAAGTGATGCTGGCACCAGAATCACTTTCGCGTGGCTTCCAAGTCACGTTGGGATTGCTTGAAACGAACTTGCGGATGAAGCTGCAAAGGAAGCAGTACTTTTACCTCCAAGACCAGTCAATGTACCTGCTAAGGATATTTGTTCTCAGCTACGTCGAACCATCTTGGCGTCCTGGGAATCGGAGTGGCTAGCTATCCAAACTCCCAACAAGCTGAGAGCAATTAAGAAGACAACTATCATGTGGCAGTCCTCTTTCCGACCTTCACAGAGAGACGCCATAGTATTGTGCAGGCTGAGGATAGGTCATTTACGATCCACGCACTCTTATCTCCTAAATAGGGAAGACCCCCAGTGTGTTCTTGTGGTGCCAACTTCACCATGGCCCAAATTCTCACAGAGTGTGCTGATCTCTCCGGTCTAAGACGGAGCCTTGACTTGCAGGAAACATTGCAAGTGATAAAAATCATTGTTATCCGTATTGAAGATACTGAATGTAGGATGCTAAAAGGTTTGTTTTGTCACCTATTCAATACATGTAAATGTTATAATTTAGGAATTTATTATTGATTCCACTTGAGACATGTTTCGCCCTTCATTGAGGGCATCATCAGTCAAATTATCTCCTCAAGGCAAAAATCAGGTACCTGGTTAGTAGTTGACATGCACAAATGAATACACATTATTAATACACATTACAAAAATTAAGTATGAGAAACAGTTGTACAATAGTGATGGTTGAACATATAAGTTTGTAGAATAAGAAGTCGGCACCAATGCGTAAAATTAAAATAGTAGAGTTCGGCAGTGGTGCTCTGGAGAATAATTGACGCACTCATAGGAAAATATAAAGTTTTAAAAATATTTACATTATAGCAATCAGGGGAGAAAGGGTGTAGTGCTCGGCGTCAATGTTTGTGACCAAAAATTAATGTCAATGGTTACCAAGTGCGTCCTGTTGTTTTAAAGGTTGGAAGAAAAATGTAGCATAGACATTTCAGAAATGCAGAGTGGTTTATTTTAGTTTAAAATCACCGGGGGCAGGGAAATATTCCATAGCCAAATGAGGTTCTATAGGCATCAAGCTGAAAGTTGTCTGATTGCAGCACCGAGATCGGTACGGAGACTGGTCAGTGTGGATGGAGACTCAATGGGTATTCAGTGCGTTTGAATGGCAACAATGATGACAGTTATTTGTAGGTAATTGCTTATTAGGAATATGTTGCGGGTTGAATCTTTTGCTTTTTCTTGTTTATTTGACTTCTGTAGCTTCGAATGTTATGTGAAGACATCGGTGTGAGATGCCGGTGAGACTAAATTGATATTATGCCGTGGAAAAAAGTATGATGGAGTCGGGATGAAGTTATTGTTATTTGTTGCTGGTCTGGTGAAATAGAATAGAGTTGCTTGTGCTGTGGACTGCAGTGGAGAGATTAGAATGTATACGGTAACTGCAGAGTCAGAGCGTTGTAACTGGGATGAGGCATCTTCTCATTCTGACTGCGAAGAGGAGCCGTAGTGGCATGCCATATTCGTGCCGATGTGCGCTGGGTTCTAGCGTGTTGTTGAAAGTTTTTTTGTATGAAGTGGAAGTTATCTGATGTGTCGCGGAGAGGCAATTGTTGATGAGTAATGGTGGACTATGAAGGAGGCTCAGTCGGTAATACGCACATGCATCCCAGTTACAACGCTGACGCCGAGCACTACACCCTTTCTCCCCTGATTGTTATAATGTAAATATTTTTAAAACTTTATATTTTCCTATGAGGGCGTCAATTATTCTCCAAAGCACCACTGCCGAACTCTACTATTTTAATTTTACGCATTGGAGCCGACTTCTTATTCTATAAACTTATATGTTCAACCATCACTATTGTACAACTGTTTCTCATACTTAATTTTTGTAATGTGTATTAATAATGTGTATTCATTTGTGCATGTCAACTACTAACCAGGTACCTGATTTTTGCCTTGAGGAGATAATTTGACTGATGATGCCCTCAATGAAGGGCGAAACATGTCTCAAGTGGAATCAATAATAAATTCCTAAATTATAAAATTTACATGTATTGAATAGGTGACAAAACAAACCTTTTAGCATCCTACATTGCAGGAAACACTTGAACGCATACTAGCCGATGACGCGACTACTGCTGATCTCGTCATCTGCTTTATGTGCGACAGTGGACTTATCAAGGGTTTATAAATTACAAGTGAACTCTTACTCAGGAAACGCTCGTTCCCTTTTGATTCGTTAGTAATTTTTTCGGCCTAATTCTATAATTTTTTTGTTTTATTTTGTTCTGCATTTCCAAAATTCCTTTGTTGAATAAATAATTTTGTTTTTTATTTTAAATTTCTTTTCCACTAATTTGTTCAGAGAAGATGATTACCTCGTTGTACTTCCTCTTAAAACAAAAGATCACCACCACCACCCAGTGATACGTTGATTAATAATGGTGAAAATGTCGCCTACGTACCAATGGAATATACCTGATAAATTACGGAGTGTCTTGTTTTTTTCCAGATTTTCTATATACATTTCTGCCAGAATTCTAGAAACAAGGGATCCCATAGGGAGTCCTTTCTGCAGATAAATTTTGTTATTAATGTAAAATAATAATTATTATTAAGAACAAACTTCAGAATATGTAAAAATTCTTCTATTTCAAGTTTATTAAAGGGTTATGTTGGTTTAGGTTGTCTTTAACTAGATTAATGGTTTCAGTCATGGAAACGTTGGTGTACATATTCGTAATAATGAATGAGAGCATAGTATGATTAGGATTTAATTTGAGTTTATTTGTGATGTTACTAAATTCTACAGAATTTTTGACAGAGATCCTGCTGGAAAAAGTATAATATTTGCCCAAGAATTATTGTATGAATTGAGAAACATTGTAAGTCGGACTACTTTTGAAATTAATGATTGGCCTGATTGCCAACGTTGGTCTTGGCAGGGTCGGGAATTTTAACCTTAATTGGTTAATTTCACTGGCACGGGGGCTGGGTGTATGTGTCGTCTTCATCATAATTTCATCCTCATCGTGACACGCAGGTCGCCTACGGACGTCATATCAAAAGACCTGCATCTGGCGAGCCAAACTTATCCTCGAACACTCGCGGCACTAAAAGCCATATGCCATTCCATTCCATTTGGCATAGATCTAACAGTGGGGAGTTCTGGATCCATTGAAATAAGTTTGGAAACTTGTTGTTCATTGAAAAGGGTTACAGTATTATTTAAAATTCCTTTAGGTCATTTTTGAATTTAATTGGTGGGATCTTTAGTTAAGACGGAGAAATTCTTATCGGAAAAGGAAAGTTCTGTTTTACTGATATAATTATTCTTATTCATTAGAACCATGGTGTTTCCCTTATCTGCCTTTGTAAACTCCTTTTTCGTTCTCATACTAGGCTTTTTATTTCCACTTTCTGATCCTATCTATACTTGTGTTTCTCTGTGATGCACTGCAATGGTTCTTTTAAAAACTTCACTCTGTTTTCAGAAACATGACAGATTAGAACAAAATCTAACTGTCTTCACTATTCTTTATTTCCTCCAGCCAACTAATATTGTACTAAATATGGTTGGGCTCACACTCACAACTTATTTTGTCCAAGTTTGAATCCATGTACATTTTTAACAGTTTCCATTGTACTTTTTGAATATCTTTTTAATATTGAAGCTATGTAGATTTTAACATAAACTCCCGTTGTATTTGTTCACTGTATTTTATCTCGGATTTTTATGTATCATTGTTTTTGTTGTATGTCTTTCTTCTTTGTTATTTTGCTGATGATGACCTCTAAGCTAGGTTGAAACATGTCCGAGGTATTTTAAGCAACTATGTAATTTATAAACAGACCATTTAATAAATGGCAGAAGTGTACTGAATAGGTGGACCTAATATAATTGAATTCTTTTAGAATTTCGTCGTAGATATTTAAAGTCAATATGGAACTGGAATGAAGTTTATTACTTGTAATAATAATGCTAACCAGGCATATAAAAATGCAAATTTGTTTTTAAATATTAAAATCACTGTTGCTAAAATTGGTAAATGCACATTCTTTTTAAAACAGTGTCTCAGAGATAAATTAACCCCAAAATTCTTACGTGCCAATCTCAACAAACGCAAAAGCACAAGTTGAGGATGAAAAACGCAATCCAAAGTCAGCACATTATGTGTAAGAAGAGAAATTTTCTTTATTGAGACCTGTGGAATATGTCTCTTTCAAAGAAATATGGCGTAAAATATTATTGTAGTAAACTTATATTTTATTTGTATTCTTTCCACCTATCTAAATTTGGAGATGTAACTACTAAATTGTAAATTATTGTTATTATTATTATTATTATTATTATTAATAATAATATTATTGTTATTGTTGTTGTTGAGTGATAATTTGTAATGTTCTGGAAAGTTTCGTGACGCAGACTTTCGGAACAGGGTGTGTCTGCCCCTGTCAATTCTAGAAGCATGTTTTTACTAAGTTTGGAAGATAGAAAGTTCATGATTAGGGTTAGGTAATGTTCTGAAATATTGTGAAAACATCGCGACTTGGTAAGGGGTTTTGATTGGTGGATCTGGGTGGCGAGAGGGAAACTTATGTTGTCTGATGGTTACTCGCTGATCGCACCAGGGCCAGCCTTGACTTCTTAAGAGAGCAAAGCAAGATTTTGTGGTTTTTTGTTTTGTTTCTCGTCAGTCCAGCGATCAGGCACACATCAGCTATCCTTCCTCCCAAGATGGGCTTCCTTGGAGAAAGCGCTGTTGGTTTCATTACCACCTTAATTTATATTTAATGTTTGCTTGTGCTTCCACATAGGAGTTTACCCTTACTCGCCCAGATTCACCACTCTGTTACTCAAGTGCCTTAACTTTTCACCTGAGCCTGCCTGTTTGATTTTGGAGGCACTGTTTTTGTTATATGTATAGTTAAATAGGCAGATAAGGGAAACACCACAGTTCTAATGAATAAGAATGATTATGTCAGTACAACAGAACTTTTCCTTTCCAATAAAACTTTCTCCGTCGTAACTAAAGATCCCACCAATTAAATTCAAAAACGCCTTAAAGGGGAATCCCTTTTTCTTTTGAATTGGTAAACCTTGTAATTAGTAGATTATTTCCCTCTGGGTTTGCCTCCAGTAACTCTGCATCAAGTTTAAGTATTTCTGCTTTCCCCTTGTTTCCGTTATGTGGCGCGATGTCTGAAAGTGCCATTAGCTTTCACTTAATGTTGTATTACTAATATCATGTGTTTCTTATTACCTTTAATCGTTGTATTATGGAAGTTGCATTACATTGAAGTATCTCTGTTTCTGAGCCTCTTGACTCAAAGGAATTGTCGTTGGTAAGTTACATTTAGTCTCGTTGGTGTTGAATGTTATTTTGTAACATTTTATTTTGGAATATAATATCGCAGAACAAGGGATTACCGTTGATTATTCTAGAAACCCGCAACCTATGTATCCCAAATGCCCCTGGTAGGGTTTCCATGCTCGCTCCACATCCTTTATTATAGTCGTCACGTTGCCCAACCTATGTTCATTTGTTTAGACTTGATGCAGTTTATCTGAGGTTGGGTTTGGTGCTATGGATGTTAAAGTGCCGTGTAAATTAATTTTTCCTTTTTCCTTGCTGTGTATTGTGTAACCACTGAAAACCAGTTACATTTATAAAAAGAAATCTTGTCTCAATGTAAAACTATATGATGCTCATTTAGCTGCTCCTCTTTCCGTAGCCCCATTGGATTGGGATTCTTTTCAAAAACATGTTAACTTGAGACTGTTTCAAATTATTTCAAATAAACACAACACTTTGAATAAAAAGGTAATAAATTTGCAAACCAACTATTCGGCTCCTTTTTCAAAAAAACATCCACAATCCCCAACATAAACAACAAATCAACCATGATTTTCATTCACCAGTTATGAATCTCATAAATTTAAATTTGAAAGAGATTGACTTCGAGATCCTCATCAAGGGACCTATACATAACTGGGTTAACTTCCTTAATAAAAGTAACATAATCAACACCGTAGGGGAATCAGAATTGGCCATCAGCAAATTACCCAATGAAAAACGAGATGAAATTAGATATGAAATAACCGGGCGAGTTGGCCATGCGGTTAGGAGCACACGGCTGTGAGCTTGCTTCCGGGAGATAGTGGGTTCGAATCCCACTGTCGGCAGCCGTGAAGATGGTTTTCTGTGGTTTCCCTTTTTACACCAGGCAAATGCTGGGGCTGTACCTTAATTAAGGCCACGGCTGCTTCCTTCCAACTCCTAGGCCTTTCCTATCCCATCATCGCCGTAAGACCTATCTGTGTTGGTGCGACATAAAGCCACTAGTAAAAAAAGTATATGAAATAAAGAAAAAACTGCAGAATTCGCTCACAGAAAAACATGCAATAAAACCCTACATTCCAACTAAACACATTTTAAAATTGAAAGAAAAAATCAAAAATATTGATGTTAAATAGGCAGATAAGGGAAAAACCACTGTGCTAATGAATAAGAATGATTATATCAGTACAACAGAACTTTTCTTTTCCGATAAGAGTTACTCCGTCATAATTAAAGATCCCACCAATTAAATTCAAAAAAGCCATAAGGGAATTTTTAGAAATATTGTAACCCTTTTCAATGCACAAGTTTCCAAACTTATTTTAATGAATCCAAAACTCCCCACTGCTAGATCTTTACCAAAGATTCATAAAACCCATGTTCCAATCAGGCCAATCATTAATTCCGAAAGTAGTCTCACTTACAATGTTTCTCAGTTCATGCAAAATCCTTGGCCAAATATTATACATTTTCCAGTAGAACCTCTGTCAAAAATTTCGATGAATTTAGTAACATCACAAATAAACTCAAATTAAATGCTCTCATTCGATATTATGAATATGTATACCAACATTCCCATGGCTGAAACCATTAACCTAGTTAAGACAACCTAAACAAACATAACCTTTTAAGTATACTGTACTTGAAATAAAAGAATTTTTACATATACTGAAGTTTGTTCCTAATAATAATTATTTTACATTTAATAACACAATTTATCTGCAGAAAGGACTCACAATGGGATCCCCCGTTTCTGGAATTTTGGCAGAAATTTATGTAGACAATCTGGAAAAAACCAAGATACTCAATAATTTACAAGGTATACTCCATTGGTCAAGATACGTAAATGACATTTTCACCATTATGGATCAACATATCTCTGACAGTACAACCCTCCTCATTAAGCTAAATATTTGCGACCCCTACATAAAATTCACAGTTGAATCTGAAACAGATTGATCCTTAAATTTTCTAGATCTTAAAATTAAGAGAAGCGACAACCATCTAAAATTTGAAATCTTCAGAAAACCTACCCAGGCACCCAACATGATCAGAAAAGATTCACTGCACCCTGGCTCCCACAAAAAGGCCTCTTTTTATAGCATGAAATATAGAGCCTGGAACATTCCCATGTCTAAGCTCGTAAGAAAGAAATTAACACCATCCATACTTCAGCACATCTTAATGGGTTTAACAGCAATTTTGTTGACAGATTTCTCAATAAGATTACAAATAAACCCACCACCACACTTAAAATCAAAAGAAAGAGAATATGGATTTTGTCACCTTCACTTCTGACAGCAATAACGTATACCAAATCTTAAACATTTTTAAAAAACAGAACTTCAATGTTGCCTTTAGAACCAACAGCACCACTTCTAAACTTTTCTATATCACAAACACACTTAAGAAATCCGACAAACATTTGCGGTCAGGGGCTACAAATTGACAAGTAACCAGTGTAACGCCAGCTATATTGGACAAACTGGGAGAAACTTTCATATCCGCTACAAAGAGCATGTTAATGCAGCTAAATACAAAAAGATTTTCCACTATGAGTGAACACATGAAAGATCACAGTCACTCATTCTCCACCATAGATAAAGATCCTACATATAACTAAAAAGGGAACTATATTAAACATTTTGCAAAACATTTATATAAATTCAAGAAAAAGCTAACATCCTGGTTGACACAGTAATAGAGAAATATTTTAAGCAAAGGTCAATTAAATCTGTCACAATACACATTACTGGTCCATCCTCCCATACTTCCACTCACTTTCCCTCCCCTCACCCGCCATTTCTCCCACTCGACGCAACAAACATCGGAATGGTTGCCAGTCAGTGTGGAGGTCAACACCGACCCAACCTGATCTATGCAAGCATAAGACTGGAGGAAAGGGGACGTGACTAATATTCTGTGACTCCTCATACTATCTTTAACCTCTACCTCATTTCTCGTTCTCATACTCTGCTTTTTATTTCCACTTTCAGATCCTGGCTATACTTGTGTTCTCTGTAATAATAATAATAATAATAATAATAATAATCGTATGGCCTCAGCTACCGTTTGCAGACATTTCGAATTGACGCCATCTGGCTGTCTGCTCGTCAATTTTGACGTTCCGGTTTACTCTGTCTGCCATCTAGCGGACCTAGAGTAAACCGGATCTCTCTTGGGCGTCTATGGCTGAGATTTAATTAATTTTGTCGGGTAAATAACAAATGTATCACCAGAGATCTTTTACATGCCGACATCGTACGACATGGAGTGTCGAATGGACTTTTTTCCGCCCTTCAAAAATCCGACTACCTCTGCCGGGTTTGAACCCGCTATCTTGGGATCCGGAGGCCGACACTCTACCACGGATCCACAGAGGCAGCTTGTGTTCTCTGTGATGCAATATGATGGATCTTTTGAAAACTTCACTCCATTTTCCAGAAACATGAGAGATAAGAACAACATCTAACTGTCTTCACTATTCTTTATGTATTTCCTCCAGCCAACTAATATTGTACTAAATACAGTTGGACCCACACTCAACTTATTTTGTCCAAGTTTGGATCCATGTACATTTTTAACAGTTTCCATTGCACTTGTTGAATATATTTTTAATACTGAAGCTATGTACATTTCAACATAAACTCCAGTTATATTTGTTGACTGTATTTTATCTTGGATATGTATGTATCACTGTTTCTGTTGTATGTCTTTCTTCTTTGTTATTTTGCTGATGATGACCTCTAAGCTAGGTTGAAACATGTCCGAGGTATTTTAAACAACTATGCAACTTTTAAACAGACTATTTAATAAATGGCAGAAATGTATTGAATAGATGGACGTAATATAATTGAATTCTTTTAGAATTTTGTCTTAGATATTTGAAGTTAATATGGAACCAGAATGATGTTTATTTTTGAACCAATTTTGGAAGAAGAGCAGTATGGTTTCAGACCAGGAAGGTCAACTACAGACCTTACATTTGCAATTAGGATGGTAATGGAAAAATACTGGGAGAAGAACAAGCCTTTATTTCTAATTTTTTGGACATTGAGAAAGCATACGACAGTGTACCAAGGGAAAGAATTTGGCAATGCATGAAAGAACTTCAAGTGCGAGACAGCCTCATGGACAAAGTGAAAATGTTGTATAGTGGGAACAGAAGCTGTATTCAAGTAGGATGTGGTTTGTCGGACTGGTTTGATACAAAGAGAGGAGTGCATCAGGGCAGCTCATTGTCACCACTTCTATTTATTATTGTAATGGATGTATTAATGAAATCTATTAAAAGGAAAGAACATGGAGATATCAAAGCCTTCACATTTGCAGATGATGTTGCGATCTGGAGTGACTCAGAAGAGGAATTGGGAGAGAGAATGCAAAGCTGGAATGAGGAGTTTAAGAAATATGGTTTAAACATCAGCAAGACCAAGTTGGTGGTGATGAAAGTGTATGGGGAAGGAGCAGAACCAATAGTCATGTTAAATGAAGCTCAACTGGACAGCGTTCCAGTTTTCAAATACTTGGGTAGCGTTATATCAAATGACAACCTAGCAAAACATGAGGTGACCAATCGAATCAATAAGGCAACACAATTTTACTACCAGGTAATACACCTGCTGTGGGATGAGCAAATACCCATGAAAATAAAAATGACATTGTACAAGTCCTATTATACACCAATTCGTACATACAGTCTCGAAACCACAACACTGACCAATAGAGATAATTCCAAACTCCAGGCAGCTGAAATGAAATTCCTACGCACTATGATCCAGAAAACCAAGAAAGACAAGATTAGGAATGAGAAAATTAGAGAAGAAGTAGGAATAGATGATTCTCTTCTCAATAAGATTCAGATATCAAGACTGAAGTAGTTTGGTCACATGAAGAGGATGCCAGTAAACAGAACTGCAAGGAAGAAATTTGACAGAAAAGTAAAGGAAGACGACCCGTGGGAAGGCCACGAAGGAAATGGATAGATTTAGTGAAGAGCGATGTACTGCTGAGAGGTCATGATTGGGACAAGTTGGTGGAGGAAGAATGGTACAAGGACAGGATGAGATGGAGGAGGTTCATATACCACACCCGGGAAACTGGAGATGATTTAGGATGATGGTGATGATTAATGATATTTATTACTTGTAATTTGGGTGTGTCAATACACAAGGCATACAATTTATTTTCAACCAGTCCACTTATAATCTGGCATACAGATTGGATTTGGTAAAACCAATTATATTGACGGATAGGCCACAAATAACTGCCCGTAATTCTAGATGCTTTACAATAAACCCCCACCAGCAAGATAGTGGAAAGGCATTTTATTCAGAACATTCAGCCAACTGGATCAAAAGCCAGGCCTCAAAGTATATGCTGTGCTTAAGGCACAAAGGAACAAATGGAAGGACACAGTATACTGGTGTTCGGAATGTGTAGTTGGGCTGTGTCTCAAATTTTTTTCGTGGTATTTCATGCAGAAATAATCCTCTAAAATGCAAAAGGAAAACTTTTTAGTACCTGTGTATATATATAGACTGCAAAGTTTGTTTTGTAAATATACCTGAAACAAATACCAAATGTGGAACTCATCCAAATGATATATTTTTGCTAATATTGCAGGTGGTTATGGACAACCCTGAACTGCAGTCACCACATATATTACTGTGCTGATGAACATTGGACATTATCTTGGTAAGTAGTCCTAACATTTTCAGTACATTATGTTTTGTAGTTTTAACATGATGAATTCTTTAACTTGATGGTGTCTAAATATCTGTTGAGTTTCAATTTAAATACCACCTTGGAAGTGAGCAGCTTGGGATTTAATATGTCAGCTTGAGGGGTTAGCATACCTGTCTCAGTTTCTCTGCATTTTCTGATAACATTCTTATGGTAGATGTAGAGTTCTGCTAATGCAGAGTCATTACTCTCTTTTTCCCGTGACTTAATTTTACTCATTTCATCTTTCTCCAAACATATCATTTAGACTTGCTTGTCTCCATAACTGCATATTTTATTATTGCTACTTTTGCCTTTGTTTACTCTTTTTGTCTTCCTCGTGGAGTTTTAGTATGTTGGACCGTCGACTCATTTAAAATTTGCTGATTTAACACAGGAAATACATACAATCTTTGTTGATCAAAGATACTTTTCTAGTGAGACCTCATTCCTTCATGGATGTAATGTTCTCCCGATGGTTTTCTGGTGAAGATGAGAGAGGTAGCGGGGCCGATGACCTTCGATGTTAGGCCCCTTTAAACAACAAGCATCATCATCATCATCATCATCATCATCATCATCGAGAGATGTGGCAAAAATGGCATAAAGTCCACACAGCTAGTAATCTACATGGTGATAAACTTTGAGACAGGAGTCGGGAACAGCCTAAATATAAAATCCATCTGTCCTGAGAACAAAGTATTAGTGTTTAAATTGCCATAGATATTAATGTTGAAGCCATCATGATAAACACATACAGTGCGTGACATAATCAACATTTCTGATATTTCCTCTTATCTATATTTATGGACATACAGGTGGTTAAACTAAGTCCAGGACTTCAAGCTTCAATGCAAAGAAAGAGCCTTTTGTAGCCTAAAATTTGTTTCAGTGGAGACAATATCCTCTGGATAACGCTCCATTGGACGAAGTCTTTTATCTTACATCTTAGACTTTCAAGCTGGAGCGAAGCACCAAGGTCAGCAGCATGAAACCGTGTTAGAATTATTTGTTAAAAGATTAACAACAACACTAGATTCAAAAGGTAAATAAACTGTACGATTCTGTATGTACTCTAATTAAAATTATCTCCCAATAAATAATCACAAAATTATGTCAGGTCAGGGTCAGGTACATTGTGCTACCGTATGTGATAGTAGACGGTACTACCTGCGACTGTCCTGCCGAGGGTTGGGCAGCTGTTACCAAACCTGACAAACTAAGGGAGAACCAATGGCTATGGGCATAGGAGTTCACCCTTAGGGGGCTTGTTGAAGCCATTGTGTAGGAAATGACACATAAATTCAACTGGAAGCTGCTGCCTTGCGGATGTGGCAGGGGACTGCTAAAGGCTAAGGGAGATAACCCTGACAGAAAATCTTCTCAAACATTAGCCAACAAGTCAGTTGGAGAGTAACTGCAATTGCTTTCAACACTTACACAAGCCTCGGATGCAAACAAAGAACTCAGAGTAGACAACAGCACCCGCAGACCTACGCCAGGTGTGATGGCTTACAGCCTGATGATAGGCCAAGCCTTGCGATTGTGCAACAACCCCGGAGAAGACAACACACTTGAATAGGAACAATCATTGTACTGAGTTTGACTGGGAAATGTGAAAAGTTAGTGGCTATCATGGAGATAAGGAAAATATCAATCTTAGGACTGAGTGGAACTAAATGGAAAGGTAAAGGGAAGAAAGAGTTGAGGAAAAACCATACCCTCTACTGGAATGATAACAACAGAGAGATGAGAAATGGAGTACGATTGATATTGTCTAAAGAGGTAGATGGTATTACAGAGATCCAGTACATCAATGACAGGATAATAAAGGCAACAGTTCAACTTGGGAAAGAGAAGCTGACACTGGTGCAAGTGTATGCCCCTCAGATGGGTTGCAATGAAGATGAAAAGAACAAGTTTCTCGAAGATCTAGAAGAGATCATCAGTGAAGAGAGGGCAATGATCATCGGGGACCTCAAAGCACAGCTCGGGACAGACAGGAATGGCTATGAGAAGGTGATGGGACCACATGGCTATGGGAGAAGAAATTCGGAAGGCGAACATCTGCTAGACTTCTGCAAAAGAAACTGTTTGGTAGTAAAAAATAGTTGGTTCAATGAAAGAGTCAGTCACAAGATTACCCATTACAGCTGGAATGGATAGAGCAAGAAGGTCATTGACTATTTATTTATTTATCGTATGATGTGCACAGATAGATTATATAAATAAGCATACAATATATACACAATATATACAAGTAGAAGCCTATAGTTCCAAATCAAGTCCATTGATCCATTTTAAGGCCTCCTCAGTTACGTTATGAATGTCCTCCAAAGGACCTTGAAATGCTCTCTGTGGACACTTGGCAATTACATGGTGGATGGTCTGTGAGGTAGCTCCACAATCACACCCAGAAGACTTCTGCCAGCCCCATTTATAAAGAGTATAGCCGCATCTTCCTTGATTGACTCTTATCCTGTTTAGAGTCCTCCATTGACGTCTGGGTAGATGGAATCCGGGAGGTTGAACATGAGGTAGAGTCACAAGATGTTTATTGGGAACAGAAGACTGCTGCCATTGGTGTAACCAGGTGTTCGTGATGGAGAACCCAGATTCTTCCAGTGTAAGTGCAGTGCGCCAGGGTGGAGATCTAGACTTAAGTCGTGGAGGGGCAGGTCGAGTAATATCCTGGTGAACGGGGAGGTTGGAGTCCTGGCTGGTCTTCTTCCACAGTTTTAGAAGAGCTTCAGACCTTCTTAAGCAAGGCGGTGGAATATTACTGAGTGTAGACAGCCAGGCCACGTTTGTAGAGCGAATACAACCAGTTATAATGCGCATTGCTTGATTTAGTTGAGCATCAATCTTTGCAGTATGAGCACTGTTCAGCCAAGTTGAAGCGCAGTATTCGGCAACTGAATAGCAAAGAGCTAGAGCAGTAGATCTCAACACTTAGTTGTTTGCGCCCCAAGATGTGCCGGCTAATTTTTGAAGAATATTATTCCGACTTTTAATCTTCGCGGCTGTATTGTTAATATGATGTTTATATGTTAGGGATCTGTCTAATGTGACACCTAAATATTTTGGGAAGGGACAGTGTTGTAAGGATTGATTTCTGAATGTTATTGAAGGCTTGTAATTGGCAAATTTATTTCTGAGATGAAACACAGAAACAACAGTCTTTTGGAGATTTGGACGATGACACCACTTTTGGAAGTATGTATCTAGCTTTTTAGATCTGCTGTAAGAATTTGTTCAGCTTCTGGAAAACTTGGTGTTTGACTAACCAGTAGTATATCATCTGCGTAAATAAATTTCCTGGACTTAGTTGCTGGTAAGTCAGCAGTATAGAGGTTGAAAAGTAAGGGTGCCAGAACAGATCCTTGTGGAAGTCCATCATTCAGTTTGTAGGTTTTGCTTACTGCATCATCCGAGAAGATCTGAAAGTTTCTGTTGCTAATCATATTGCCAATGAGATTTGTAAGCTTGACACAGGGGATGGCAGAGATAAGTTTTAGCAGGAGCCCTTCTCACCAAACAGTATCATAGGCTGCTGATAAGTCTAAGAAGACAGCCATACTAATCTTCCGATTCTCAAATCCATTTTCAATATGAGAGGTCAATGCAAAAATTTGGTCAGCGCAATTTCTTCCAGGTCTGAAGCCAGCTTGTTCTGTGGGAAGGAGATTATTGATGGTTTCTGAGATCCTATTGTATATTAGTCTTTCCAGGAGCTTTAGAGTAACACTTAGCAGTGCAATGGGTCTGTAGCTTTCCACTCTCTGAGAGTCCTTGTTGGGTTTCAAGATTGATATTACTTTGGTCTTCTTGAATAGTGAAGGAAGGTTACCTGTCTCCAAAATATTGGAGAAGAATTTGGTGAGCCAAGTGATTGTTGCAGGTCCAAGATGTTGCAGGAATTCAGGATAGATGCCGTCTATACCTGCTGCTTTCCCGGATTTTATGTTCTTGATGCCTTCTAGGGTTTCCTCTCTTGTGAAAGGACAAGAGAATTGGGATGATTGTTGTTTTGCTAATTGCTTTTTATGTTTCAGTGCTGACCGGATTTCCCTTACAACTTGTTTATCTCTATTGATCTTTGAGATAGAGATCATGTGTTTGGCTAGATCATTAATGTTAACACTCAGCTTCTGTCTGCCAGCTGGCTTTGATGAGTCAAGCTTTCTAAGACCAGGCCTTTCTACTTGAGTGGGTAAAATCAAGAGATGGCACAGTGTCGTTCCAAATTTGTTTTCTATTGTCATTCAGTGATTGAATAAGTTTTGTGGCTGTTTCATTGTTGCCATTTTCCTCAAATTCCTTAAGAAGGCTCTCGCTCTCTGCAGTCCATCCAGGAATATATTCTTTACGGCATCCTCTTGGAATGCATCGCCGAACAGCACCTTTTATAACTCCAACAAATCTGTCATAGTTATTAAAGGTTGGCTTAATCCATCTTATATTTGCATCAGTTTGTTCTTTAAATTTTTTCCAATTAGCTTTTTTAAAGTTCCATCTAGGTTTCGGATAAGATCGAATGACAGGAATATACATGCCAATTTGGAGTATGACAGGCCGGTGTTGACTGTGAGGGAAACTGTTGAGAACTGAGTGAAATATCTGGTTTGGAGAGTTTGGGGATTGGGTTATGAAGGAAAGATCTGGAGTGTATTCCTTACTCCATCGGGTGGAGAAGAAGGTTCCTTTTTCTTTAGCATCATAGATTAGTTTAAGATTTTCCATATCCATCCAGTCAACAATTGCCCCCCCATTTAGATCATTTTGTTGATAGCCCCAACATGTGTGATGACTGTTGAAGTCCCCTATGATTACGGTTGGGTGTTGTAAGGATGGTAGAGGAGGAGTAGGCCACATTGTGTTTGGTGGCTTATATACGTTCATTATTGTTAGATTATTGATTTTAATTGTGACAGTGAAAATGTCATCACTTGAGCTACAGTCGACTACTGTGTAGTTAGTAATATTGTTTCTCACATAGATAGCTAAGCCATACATCTCGTGATTATTGTGAGCCACTAACTTGAAGCCTGGGATCTTGCCTCTTGTTCTTATTTGCATTTCATTGGCTGTATGAGTTTCTTGTAGTGCAATGACATCAATCTGTTGACCTTTCAGAATTTTAGCTAGACACTCGCATTTTGCTCTGCTGATCCCTTCGATGTTAAGATGGCATATTCGAATTGAAGGTCCGATTTTTTGGCTATAGGCTTCCGGGTCCTGATAAGGACCGATTTCTTCATTACTCTGTGCATTATGACCAAGAGGTCTTTTCAGACAGTTCGATCGCATCTCTTCGCCGTTGCTTTCTTAGCACCACCCGGGGGACACGTGTAGGGTAATTTAAGGTTTCACCTATGGACGTGAAGCAACACTATGTCAGTACAGATAAAGAAAGAAGTAGACTTGTGACTGATGTCAAGGTGATTCCAAGTGAGAACCTCAACAGTGACCACCGGCTATTAGTAGCAGATCTGAAAGACATTAATGTTCAAAAACAACCAGGAAATTACCTAAGATGTGGGAACTACAACAGATTGGAAAAAGGACCGACTATCAGGACCATATAAGAGAACAACTGCTAATGGAAGAAGAGGACAGTGGTGAGGTAGAGTGGACAAGATATAAAAACACCTTGATAAAAGAAGCAATAAAGGTTTGTGGGAAGCCAAGTGCGAGAGTAGGGGAAAAAGAGACACCCTGGTGGAATGAGAGAGTAAGATCCTCAATAAAGGAAAGGAACATGGCGGCACAAAAAGAACAAGATAGAGAGAAATCCAAGCAAGATCAGGTAAGGGACGAGGGGAAGATCAGCGACCTCGAGCAAGTTTATTGGGACAAGAAATTGAGAGTTAAAAGAGTAGTAGAGGAGGAGAAGATAAAGTGCTGGGAGAAATTTACTCAAAAACTGAAGGAAGACAGCAGAGGAAATATGAAACTATTGTCCAGAGTGATCAGAAACAAAAGGAGTTCAGTTGAAACCATCAAAGCAATTGAGGATCCTAATGGAAACCTGGCCAGGAAAGAAGAGGACATCAGAGAGGTTCTAAGGAATTATTTTTATCATCTATTGAACAGGACAAAAGCAGATCAGAGAACAAAAGAATGAAACCTGCACAGAGGTACCTCCCATTACATAGGCAGAAACAGAAGCAGCCCTTGAGAAGATGCTGCAAGGGAAATCCCTAGGAATCGATGAAGTCAGCACGGACATGATTAAAGCAGCAGGAGTCCAGGGTTTACAGTAGCTACACAGAGTGCTCAATGCTGGAAACATGGCAAGATACCTACTGACTGGAGCAAGGGTGTCATTATCCCCCTGTTTAAGAAAGGAAATTGCCAAAAATGGTCCACCTACCAGGGAATAACACTCCTTTCTCATGGGCTTAAGATTCTAGAGAAAATCTTAGAGAGCAGATTGCGAGTCATGTTAGAGCCACAGTTTGAAGAGGAACAGTATGGCTTCAGGCCTATCAGGTCCACAGCAGACCTAATCTTCAGTGTCCATATGTTAATGGAAAAATATTAGGGAAAAGGCAAAGATGTGTTTATTATTTTCCATGACATTGAGAAGGCATATGACAGTATTGCAAGAGAGAAGATAAGGGTATGCCTGAGAAAAAGGAATGTGCCAGAGGGACTGGTGAGGAAAGTTCAGATGCTGTAAGAGAACTGTACCAGCTTTATGTGATTGGGTAACGGACATTCATCCTGGTTGAAGACTGAAAGTGGAGTCCAGCAAGGCAACACACTATCCCCATTATTGTTTATCACCATCATGGATGACATAATGAAGAACATCAAGAAAACCTCTGGTGAACTAAATGCAATGAATGGCCTTTGCTGATGATGTTATGATCTGGGAAGAAACTGAGGAACAAGTACAGTCGAGACTCAATGAATGGAAGGTTAAGTTCCAGGAGTTCAATCTCAAGATAAGCAAACTCAAAACAGTAGTGATGGCAATAAACAGAGAGTGACGACCAGCCAACATCGTGCTAGGAAACCATCCACTAGAAAGTGTGGAAAGCTTTACATACCTCGGCAATGTAATATCTTGAGATATACTAGCCACATAGGAGGTGGCAAATAGAGTGCAGAAGAGCTCTCACTTTTACCAGCAAGTACAAACACTCCTCTGGGATCCCAAAGTACCAACAAAATCAAAGCTGGTGATGTTCGATAAGTACTTCATACCAATCTTAACCTATGGTATTGAAACCTGGACCCTCACTAAGAAAGACTCATCAAGGTTACAGGCATCTGAGATGAAGTTCCTTAGGTCCACAATTCAAGGAACCAGACTGGACAAGTTGAGGAATGATGTGGGTAGGAAGGAAGCTGGGATTGTTACATCATTGTTAGATCGGATCAGCATGTTCAGACTGAGGTGGTTTGGGCATGTAATGAGGATGGAGCCAACAAGGACAGCATATTTTAACTTGGAGCGACATGTGGCAGGGAAACGGATGGTGGGAAGGCCAAGAAACCACTGGATGGACATTGCAGATTGGGGAAGGACACTGGAGGACGTCATTAACAACAGAATGTATCTCAATAAGACAGAATGGAAGAGGCTTGCCAACAGTACCCAGGAAACTGGAACAGACACTTAAATGCACAAAACACAAAAAATTGAATAGTGAATTATTGTCATTTGCTAATGTCACTCTATGTAATGTGAACACATGAAAACAGGCAGCAGGATTTGGTTCAGTCTGATGCCAGTAGATGGTGTTGCTACTTGCTCCAAAATGACAACCTCGATGCACTGAATGAGAAGCATTAACGATTGTCTTTTGTAAGTTATGGCTTCCAGTACACAAAAACTTCAAAGCAGAGAGTAAGACGTGGTTCAGTCTTATTCCAATAGATGACATTAATGTTACTACTTGCAACAAAATGATAATCTCACCTGGTTGAGTGAGAGGCATTTTAGCGAGAAAGAACCTAGCATATGAAATTTCGTCTCACCTGAATCATATCTCTGCCACGGAAACACCTACAACGAAGCATCCATGATCATTATTTGTTAAATGTCATTCCTCAAACTCAGTAGAAGTTGTGCTTATTGATGGAGGTAAAAATATGCCAAAATTGAATAAAATGATTTGTTCACTTCTCTGAAAGATAGTATTTTTCACTGAGCAGTTCAAGTATGATAGTCATCATTGCATTGTTCTTGAAACCTATGTTTGGTACCAATCTCTCTCTCAAACGTTCCCATTTTCTCAATATATCTGTGGAAGGCAACAGAAATCAGGATGTACATAATTGAACTCATATTGATAGATATAGCTGTCCATTATCATGGTGAATATAAGACAATAACTTTGCTGAAAGAAACATATTTTTCTTTAAAATGTACACAAGTTGTGATCATGAGAGGTTCATAATATTTTTCTTGTAATGAAAGATAACAATCTATAACTGGTACTAATTTCAGTTGTTGAAACATTCTCGTTTTTTGAATATCGCTGTGAATGTCAGACAGAATAGGGATTTTATAGATTATGGAATTAAAATCAGCATGGAAAAGATGAAGACAACAATGTTGACTAGTGGAGAAAATGAGGGAAGGAAATTATGAATATAAAGGAACAAAACCATGAAGGTCATTACCATGAAGTTGTGGAGAGCTTCAAGTACTAAAGATTCAACAGGGAAATGCATTCTGCCAGAGTATGAGAACCTGGTATGAAGGAAGAGAGTACCAGTGAAGTGTAAAGAGGAGATGTATAAGATAAAATACTGGCTAATACTGACATGCAGCAGAGACCTGACAAAAAGACAGAAGAATAAAATCCAGGCAAGTGAAATGAAATTTTCAACAACAACAACAACAACAACAACAACAACAACAACAACAACAACAACAACAACAACAACAACAACAACAACAACAACAACAACAACAACAACAACAACAACAACAACAACAACAACAACAACAACAACAACAACAACAACAACAACAACAACAACAACAACAACAACAACAACAACAACAACAATAATAATAATAATAATAATGGCTCTGCATCCCACTAAATACTTTTGTAGTTTTCAGACACAGCAAGATGTTGGAATATAATCTCACAGGAGTTCCTTTATGTGCCAGTAAATCTATTGACACAAGGCTGATGTATTTGAGCACCTTCAAATACCACTGGAGTGAGCCAGGATCAAACCTGGCAAGTTGGGGTCAGAAGACCAGGGCCTCAACCGTCTGAGCCACTCAGCCTGGCCGCATGAAATTTTAAAGAAGTTTGATAGCAAGGAGAAGTCAGAGTAAAAAAATCAAAGTTGAAAAGCTTTACGACAGAAGTGAGAATGATATGTTAAGAGGATTGAAGAGGGAATGATGCCAAAGCAGATGATGGAAACCCAGATAGGAGAGGGCATTAATGGAGCCTGAGCCTAAGGTAAATCATAATTATCAAGAATAGTATAATTAGAAGAAACCTGGACTGGAACACAGTTAAGGAAGAACAAAGGTGGTTGGATAGAAGAAGAGGGAAATGTGCCATAAACATCCCAGCGTGGTGGGAGCTGGATGAGGGAATTGGATGATGGCAACAATGATGAAAACTTAATGCTGGTAAACTTACTTAACAAGTTCAAACCCACTATCTCCCAAGTGCAAACTCACGGCTGTACAACCCTAAAGGCGGGATTCCTCTGAGGCAACATGTGGGCATCATGGAGCATGCGACAGTGAAGCATGCTGCAGTCGACATTCAATTGAAGAAACATGGCACGACATGTAGCATGTGGCTGTGTGTCATGAAACGTGTTGCCATGTGTCGAACACTCTCTGATGCTGCATGCCTCAAAAATATGCTTGTCGAACAGTGTCGCCCGGGATCCGACAGTGTGTGGATCGGTGCTACAATTTCCATGTGACAAGATGAAGAGGGCTATTTGAAAACACTGCGAATTTAATTGAGGATTATCACAATGCTCCAGAATTGCGGAATGTAATTGAGCGAATATAAAAACAGTGGCAAAGAAAGCATATGTTAAAACGGCCCCCAGAAAAATATGACTGCAGTGTCCACGAACTGAAGAAACTTTAAAAAATGCGTTCAGCTTTCCACCGAGAGCATAAAATAATGTAGAAAATGAAAACTGGTGATGCTTCTCAATTGAGAGGAAACCTGTGGTTTGTGTGCAATGTACTTACCTTTCTTATTGACATCGATGCTCCAAATGTCAGGTGACAGTGAGGAACGTGAGGTGAATTGATTTTAAGCCACTGTTTTGCTCTAATATATGAAATAAGTTAACTGCTTATGAACTTTTGTAAATAAGATTTTGATTTATTGAATGCCTGCTGGGCTGAGTAGCTCAGACGGTTGAGGCACTGGTCTTCTGACCACAACTTGGCAGGTTTGATCCTTTTTTTTTTTTTTTTTTTTTTTGCTAGTGGCTTTATGTTGCACCGACACAGATAGATCTTATGGCAATGATGGAATAGGAAAGGCCTAGGAGTTGGAAGGATGCGGCCGTGGCCTTAATTAAGATACAGCCCCAACATTTGTCTGGTATGAAAATGGGAAACCACCGAAAACCATCTTCAGGGCTGCCGACAGTAGGATTCGAACCCACTATCTCCCGGATGCAAGCTCACAGTCGCTCGCCTTTAACTGCATGGCCAACACGCCCGGTAGGTTCAATCCTGGCTCAGTCCAGTGGTATTTAAAGGTGCTCAAATACGTTAGCCTCATGTCGGTGGCACGTAAAAGAATTCCTGTGGGCCTAATTTCCAGCACCTCAGCATCTCCGAAAAGCCATAAAAGTAGATAGTGGGACGTAAAGCCATTATTATTATTATTATTATTATTATTATTATTATTATTATTATTATTATTATTATTATTATTATTCAGTGCCTGGTTTTCTAGTTGTTAGTACGGGCAATAGTTTGCACTAGAAATAAATAAATTAGAGATAACTATTAAAATAGAATTTAATGACATCATAGTTTTAACTACTTCAACAATAATAAACTTGGCAGGTTCAATTCTAACTCAGTACGATGTTATTTGAAGGTGCTCAAGTAGACCTACATCAGCCTCGTGTCGGTATATTTACTGGCATGTAAAATAAAGCCTGCTGGACTAAATTCCTGCACCTCAGTGACTCTTCTTCTTCTTTCAGTGCCTATCCGTTTCGGATGTTGGCGATCATGATGGCTATTTTCGTCTTGTTTGTGGCAGAGCGGAACAGTTCAACTGATGACATATTGCACCAGCCTCTAAGATTGTGAAACCAAGATATTCTTCTTCTTCCAGGACCTCTTTTGCTGTTGATTTTCCCCTGGAGTATTTTTTGGAGTAGGTTGTATCTATCTGTGTTGCGCATTATATGTCCCAGATACTGCAGCTTTCGGCATTTCACTATCTTGATCAACTGAGGTGTTGTGTTCATCCTTCTCATTACTTCCACGTTTGTAATTCTCTGGGTCCAAGATATTCTCAGGATCCGCCTATAAAGCCATGTTTCAAAGGCCTCCAGCTTCTTCTCTGTGTTTTTATTTAAGGTCCATGTCTCTACACCATATAAAAGAACAGAAAATACATAACAGTGCAGAAGTCTGATTTTAGTCCCTAAAGTTAGATTGTGGCTTTTAAACACATTACTCATTTTCTGGAACACACTTCTTGCTTTTCCAATGTGTACCTTGACTTCTTGTGAGCAATCCCAGTCTTCATTTATTATGGTTCCAAGGTATGTATATCGTTTTACCCTTTCTATACTCTTTTGATTTATAACCAAATTTATTCCGGAAATATTTTCCTTATAACCATGAGTTTTGTCTTTGCGGTGTTTATTTCAAGCCCGTATTGGCTGCTGACTCTTACAATTCTATCCATTAGTGATTGTAGCACTTGGATAGTATCAGCAAATACAATTGTATCATCAGCATACCGGATGTTGTTTAATCTCACTCCATTTATCAAAATTCCTTCTTCTATATCTTCCAAGGCTTCTCTAAATATGTATTCTGAATACAAATTAAATAGTATAGGTGACAAGATACATCCTTGCCTCACTCCTCTCAGGATTTTGACTGCTTCGGTGTGTTCTCCTTCAACACGCAACACCGCTGTTTGATTCCAGTACAGCGTCTTGATGATTCGCTGATCTCTTTCCTCCATTCCAATATTTCTCAAAATATCCATCAATTTTTCATGTTTTACACAGTCAAAGGCTTTCTGGTAGTCTATTAAACAAGCAAATACATTCTTATTTACATCTCTACATCTCTGAAAGAGGACCTGCACACTGAACAAGGCTTCTCTCGTACCTACTGCTTTAATAAACCCAAATTGATTAGGGGCTATCTGATCTTCACACAGTCTGTATATTCTTCTGTGTATCACTCTCAAGAACACTTTCAAGAGATGACTCATCAAGCTTATTGTGTGGTAATCTCCACATTGGTTTGCGTTTTGCTTTTTTGGCAAGGTGATGAACTCTGATTTGAGCCATTCTGATGGAATATTCCCGGATACATAAATTCGATTGAAAATTTTGGTCAACCATTTTACATGATGTTCATCCATCAGTTTTAAGAACTCTGCTTCTACTTTATCTGGTCCCACTGCCTTTCCGTCCTTCATCTGATTGATGGCTGTTTGAACTTCTTCTTCTAATATATCTGTGCCACTTATTTCATTTGTATTTTCTGTAAAAGCACATCTAGTGTCATAAAATAAATCTTCTATATATTTTTTCCAGATCTTTTTCGTGTCTTCTAAATCCACCATCAAATTCCCGGCTTCATCTATTAACTTTCCACCAGTGCCATTCCTGTATTTCCCTGTTACTTCTCTTACTTTCCTGTGTACATTGAAGCTGTCATACCTACTTTGATATAACTCAATCTCCTCACATTGCTCCACTTTTTCTTTTTCTTTTGCCTCCCTGATCTTTCTTCTGATGTCTGCATTTATCTTTCTGTATTCTGCAGGTTTTCCTTTATTGACTCTTCTTTTCTCCATTAGGTTCAGTATTTCATCTGTCATCCATGACTTTCTCTTTTTCTCCTCTGGTTTCATGTACTATAAAAGTAGTAATGGGACGTAAAGCCAATAACATTATTGTACAATAATAATAATAATAGTAATAATAATAATAATAATAAAAAATTCTACATATCAGTATCTTAGGCATTTCCACGCCTTTGGATTTCTCATAAATACATCGTTTAATAGCATAACAACAAATGGTTCTCTTTTCTACACTGTTAACACACAACAATTAATCTACTTTTTATCTGGATATCCTTCGCCACTACTCTAATTAAGCAAAGTCTTCCAACACTGTTTCATCAAATTCTTTTTCTTCCTCACTATGTCTACTTATTGCCGGCCCCATGGTGTTGGAGTAGCATGCCTGCCTCTTACCCGGAGGCCCCGGGTTCGATTCCCGGCCAGGTCAGGGACTTTTACCTGGACCTGGGGGCTGATTCGAGGTCCACTCAGCCTACGTGATTAGAATTGAGGAGCTATCTGATTGTGAGTTAGCAGCCCTGGTCTAGAAAGCCAAGAATAACGACTGAGAGGATACGTCGTGCTGACCACATGACATCTCATAATCTGCAGACCTTCAGGCTGAGCAGCGGTCGCTTGGTAGGCCAAGGCCCTTCAAGGGCTGTAGTGCCATGTTTTTTTTTTTTTTTTCTACTTATTATCATAGTTGCAACGAGTTATCTTCATTCTCCTAGTACAACTGTATTAGAAATGTGAACTATAAGGGGGTAAAATACTCAGAATAGGGTTCTGACCACAACTTGGCAGGTTCGATCCTTTTTTTTTTTTTTTTTTTTTTTGCTAGTGGCTTAAAACTAATACATTTTAATTTTTAAAAATATCATTAAATTCCAGTGAACAAGAAGTTTCTAAATCTTCCCGTACCTCTAGGCATACCGATTCTGCCATGGTACACGACCTTCATCTGACAAAGTACTCTATAAACTCATCACTAATAGCTTTCACCTCTTGAGAATTCTGACGTGGTTTGTTTGCCAAAGGCTTCATGCCTTATCAGATTGGATCACTCTGCGCCAAGCACATTTCCAGGATAATTCATGAGATGCTAGGTTGAGAAACTCGAAACAAGTACTGGTAATCAAGGAAGTATAGCTGTCACCAGCCGGTCAAACTTGAGTGAGGAACTGTTGTCTTGGTTGCCTTGATGGAATAACTTTTGTACTTGGCGACAAGTCTCCACAAGTGACGCATGCTACACCCAGCAATACATGTAGTATACCACATCTTTTTAGCCCCACTGATAACAAGCCGCATGCTACAAAGAGCAACATTTGTTGCCAGCCGCATGCTCCATGCTGCCCAAATGTTGCCTCAGTGGAATCCCACCTTAACTGCATGGCCAACTCACTTAGTTATCAACAAACAAAATTGCGTGTTGATACCTATGTCGGTCTTACTCATGCTTTATATGTTAGTGCTTAAAATGAAAGATTCCCCTGGTTGTATTGTTATTTTGCCTTCCACTTTCATTAGTAGTCCCTGAAATATGTTAGCAAATTATCAGGATGCAATGGCATTTGTGAGAAAATTTGGTAAGCCAGACCTCTTCATTACTTTTACTTGCAGCCCATCATGGCCTGAAATTACTACTAGCCTTCACCCTTATAAAACTGCAAACAATAGACCTGTTGTTGTTTGTAAATTTTTTTCATGTCAAAGTAAATTACTTCTATGCTTAATTAATTACAAGCATATTATTGGTAAGGAGCAAATTTTCTTCTATATAGTCGAGTTTTAGAAGGACGGTTTACCTCATATACACTTATTGGTATGTCTTTCAGATAGTTGTAAATTACGAGAAATCTGTGATATTGATAAGACAGTTTCTGCAGAAATCCCAGATCCTTCCAGTGCCACATTGTACAACTTAGTAAGGGCACATGGTACATGAATCTTGCAGCCTTCTCAATCCTAATACAATTTGCATTAAAGATGGAAGGTGTAAGGAGGATTTTCAAAGAGAGTTTCATCCAGAAACTCAGATAGGAAAAACATATACCAAATTTGTAGAAGGCAACAGTGTAGAAAATGCTTTATTGTCCTTTACAGTCAATTACTGTTGATGTACTTTCCAGCTCATATTAACATGGGAATTTGTGCAAGTGTGCCCAGCAACTGATATATACATAAATATGTTTATAGGGGGGCATGGTTGTGCTAACTTGAAAATCACAGCAAATGATGGAACATTACATTAAGACAAAGTGTCTACCTATTTGAATGCTAATGTTGGTTAACGTGCTGCTGCATGCAAGATTTTTGGTTACAACATGCACAAACGGTCCCATATTGCTTCCTGGTTACCTGTCCATTTACCAGACCACCAATATGTATTTTTAAATTCTGATAATGCTTCACAAGCATTATTATGGGCACAGTAAAAAAAGTAAAAAAACTGACTGCATGGTTTCAACTGAACAAAAATCCAGTAACGAAAAGAGCTTACATTTATCTTGAAATACCAGTTCACTATGTATGGAGGGGGAATGCAAATTTGTTTGACTAAAACGACTTAGATTTGATAAGGTAATATGCCAGATGTACAAAGATACTACCTGCACATACTTTTACTTCATGTAGAAGGTGCCACAAGCTTTGAGGATCTCCAAACATATCATGGTATTACCTATCCAACATACGTGGCAGTGAAGCTTGAACTGCTTCTAGATGATTCTGAATGGCAATGCTGTTTGATGGAAGCATCAGGTTTTCAAATGCCCTTTCAATTGAGACAGTTATTCTCCTATATATTTGTCTCTTAGAGATGGTTTTTTTCTCCCAAATTCAACCTGCCAACTATTACTGACTTAAATGAGCAAACTCCTAATGTGCCAATTTATAATTTTGATTCAGCCGACATGGTGCTCGTAACAAATTATTAAGCAAATCATTGACATGCTCCAACAAAATAACACAAATGTCAAGAATACATTTTTTTATTGATGGTTCCAGGTTACTGAAAAAAACATTTGTTTACCGATGCTTAATACAAAAGTGCTTCACTTTAGGGCTTCGTGTTATATCAGTAGCATGGTAGAATAGCCAGTGTGTTGTTGCCCAATGAGCGAACAGTGTACAGTATATTTAAAATTCCCGTAAATTAAAATTTTGGGTGTCTGGATTAAAATTAAATTCCAAATCAGCTGATGATATTCGATTAGCTCAGCTCATAATACGAGATAAAGCCCCAATGACAAATAATCATTCATTAATGTATAGAATTTTCTTCTAAAAGATATGAGTAACAACATTCCTTTTGGTGAGGAAGTTACTGTTCCCATAGGGAGATTTCAGCTAGGTTTTGCCTGTTGTGCCACACGCTTCTTGCCAGACAATTATTCATAATTGTATTAAATACCCTCTTCTTTATTAATATGCCGCTTACATGAAAACATGCAGGCAAAACCACAATAAGTAGAATTTGCTGATTTTTTTACAAAAAATTGGTCACTGTGACTACTCCTCTGTGGATGGTGAGAGATTAATGTCAGAATTTTAGCACATTATTATATCATGACTGAAACTTATGGCAAAACATTCACTTGTATGAAAGATTCCATCAGTTTCTCCAAAGTTGCCATTCTTACACCCAGTCTTGGTACATAGCATACTTGTGTCAAATAACACCAAGGGGTGGTTTTAATAAAGTTGGACACCTGCCTTTTGCTCAAGTTTTTGGAGTTGTTTTGGAGCAAGTTCTTCAAATTTTATGAAAAAAATACTGAGGAGTATGTGCTTAGATGCGGAGCATTTCTACTTCCAAGAGCACCTCCTTATATTCATAGCACTTGCTCCAATTTTTGTATAAATAAAAATAAGATGCTCTGCAGAAGGAGTAGAAAAGCCCAGCTTCTCCTGCAAAAAATGGGTGAGAGCAAAACAACTTGAATTAACTCTGCAATATCTCCAAATAATATTGCACCCCATATTGTATCTACATCCAGAACATCACAGGATAGACAGCACACCACTCAAGTCAAGCAGGAACTTAGGTACTGAGAACTACCAGTGAAAAACAAAGTGAATAGTCAAGTCTATTCATGTTGATTAAATAATTACTGCACTGAAAGATGTGGAGGCAGGTAAATCACCAGGACCTGAATTTTTTCAACTGTGGCAAGTACTGCAAGAGTGGCTGGCAAATTTCTTCTCTGACATCATAAGAACAGACATAATTTCCCAAGAGATGAAGCACTTCAATGTTATTGCTATTCTCAAGCCAGGAAAACCAAGTGACAAAGCGAAGAGCTATCGTCCAGTTGCATTATTAAGCACTATTTACAAGCTGCTTGAAAGACTTCTTTATAACAGAATTAGCTCCTCAATACTCCAACAAATCCCCATGGAGCAAGCTGGATTTTGCCCTAAGCGTAACTGTATTGATCAGGTGATGTCACGGGCAACCTACATAGAAGCAGGTTTCCAAAGGAAGCTGAAGACATCAGTCACCTTTATAGACCTGTCTGCAGCATACGATGTGGTATGGAGACAAGGGCTCCTCTACAAATACATGAAAGTAATCCCTTGCAAAAGAACAGCTCGACTTATCAACAGTATGCTAGCTAGCAGGACCTTTAAGGTGATAAATGCATACTACATACCAATAAGTGTTTCTAAAACTCATAGTAACACTTTACCACAAGGCTGTGTGTTGGCTCCACTGCTGTTCAGTTTGTATATTGCCGACATGCCGGCCACCACCTTGAGAAAGTTTGGGTTTAGAGATGATTAGGCCTTAGCCACAAGACACCAGAACTTTTAGACAACTGAAGCTACTTTAACATCTGATCTATCAGACCTCGGTATATATTTTTGAAGGTGGAGATTGCAACTGAATTCTGTGAAGACAGAAACAGCATGCTTCCACCTCTGTAGGAGATTAGCAAACAGACAACTTTCTATCTACTTTGAAGGTCATCAACTCAAGCACAACACCCACCCCAAATACCTTGGGATTACTTTAGATAGAACGTTCTCTTATGTAAGGCATGGCTGGGCTGAGTGGCTCAGATGGTAGAGGCGCTGGCCTTCTGACCCCAATGTGGCAGGTTTGATCTTCGCTCAGCCCGGTGGTATTTGAAGGTGCTCACATACGTCGGCCTTGTGTCGGTAGATTTACGGGCACGTGAAAGAACTCCTGTGGGACTAAATTCTGACACCTCGGCATCTCTGAAAACCGTAAAAGTAGTTAGTTGGACGTAAAGCTTTCACGGCCCGTACTTAAAGACATGATACTGTATAGGCTTTTGGGTTCATGCTGTGTCAAGAAAATAAGGTGAAATTCTTTATGTTTTGCAGAGAACTGTGCTCTGCATCATCAGAAGAAATTCTCGACTGTTCATGAGAAAGGCTTCTTAAACAAAACATAAAGAATTTCAGCTTATTTTCTTGACACGGCATAAGCCCAAAAGCCTATATTGTATAATGTCTACAAGGATTGGGGCAAAAGTCATGGCAACTATTTTTTTTCTTGTAGATATGTGAACGGATCACAAACATATATGTTTCATGTGGCAGTTCTGCAGGCATAGTGTGTATGCAGAACAACAGATGGCTCTGTGATAGCTGGTAGTAGCGCAGCGAGGGCTGTGAAATCAGTCAGTCGGTAAGTGTCGTGCGAGATGGAAGTAACCCGTGTTGAGCAGCGCGCTCCGAGGGAGAAATGCGATGGAATGTCACAGTGAATTGATGGAAGCCCTTGGGAATAATGCCGTACCATAACGTACAGTAGCACGGTGGGTAGAAAAGTTTCAGCAAGGACGTGTGTCAACCAGTGATGAGCAACGTTCGGGACAATCTGTAAGTGTGCGGACCGACGTGGCATGTGCCGTCATCGAGCAGCTCCTGGATGAAAACAGACGATGGATGTACTGGAGTTAGATAGGGCAAGTGGCATCAAGAAATGCACTGTCCACAGGATGTTGTGTAATGAGCTGCAGCTGCGCAAAATCACATCGCAGTGGGTACCGCATGCACTGACGGAAGTTCAAAGGTGGGTGCGCTATGCAATATTCTCCGACTACCATGCATGCTGGCCACAGGGCGGCGATCAATTCTTGTCATCGATGAATTTTGGGCCAAGGCATATGAACCAGAACTGAAACGTCAGTCCCCGGAGTGGCGACATGCTGGATCACCAAGGAGGCAGAAGGTACGTCAGAATCCTTCACCAGTCTAATTGATGGTGATCGTCGCGTATGACGTCAGGTGTGTCATTGTTTGCCACTTTGTTCCACATGGCAGAACAATGACTGCACAGTACTACAGGAACTTCCTGGTGCGACAGGTACAACAGGTACTGCAGGTACGATGTGGCATTCGGGAGAAATGACAGGATCTTGCGGACAGTGCAATAATCCTGCACGACAATGCAAAACCACATAAAGCAGAGTGTGTAGGGCAGCTACTGCGACGTTGGTGATGGGAAGAATTGGAGCACCCACCATACTCTCCCGAAATTTTGCCCTGTGACTTTGATCTCATTCGAAAGATTAAGGAACCACTATGTGGTAGACGGTTTGCAACACAAGAGGACATTGCAAATGCTGTGCGCCAGCAGGTGACCCGATTCACATGTGGTGCAGCAAATGCTGAGGCAGATGGTATTCAGTGCCTCCCACATCATTGGCAGTGTGTGGTGTCAGTAGCAGGTGAATACTTTGAGGGTCTTTAGGCCGAGATTTGTCATGTCAACTTTATGTGTACTGTGTTGTCATTCTTTTGCATCGGGGGTCGATGACCTTCGATGTTAGGCCCCTTAAAACAAAAAGCTTTTGCACCGGGAAGGCCATATTGCCCTGTATACTACTGTAATAAATTAGTGTGTTACGATATTTCAGTGCTATTCATTGCCACACATGTAGTTAACACTTTATCCTTTCGTCTGTATATGTCACACTTTCCAACCGGACTGGTATCTTCAAGAAAAAAATAGCTGCCATGACTTTTGCCCGAACCCTTGTATTTTTTTCTTTTTTTTTTTTCTTTCTGGGAAGTACTGCAGCCAAACTAAGAATCAGGAACAATATCCTCTATAAGTTATGTGGCACTTCATAGGGTTCCTCTGCTGACACACTGTGCACCTCTGCACTTGTATTGATCTATTCAGTGGCAGAATATTGTTCTCCAGTGTGGCTTAATAGCACTCACACAAGAAAGTTGACACTCAGCTAAACGTCACAATGCCAATTATCAGTGGAACTATAAGAACAACACCCACCTTCTGGTTACCAATCTTGAGTCATATAACTCCTCCAGACCTTTGGCAGAAAATGCTCTTCTTCGGAAATACAAGAAAATTTTAGGCAACCCTCGTCTTGCAATACATAATGACATGGAGAATTTATAAAGACACCGGCTAGTATCTGGGTATCCACCAATGATCCACTGGTAGGTAGGGAATTAACTATGGCAAACTTCAAACTTGTTAGTTTCTGGAAGCAAAGCTGGCAAGAAAACTGCCCTCCAAGCTGTCACACTCTACTCTACATCACGAGGAAACCTCCTGTATTTGAACAGCCTCACAGAATTTGGTCTGCCTTAAATAGAATACAGACCAACGATGGCAGGTGTACAGATGCTTTCCATAAGTGGGATAAATTACAATCTCCAAAATGTGACTGTTGTGCTGACAGGCAGACTATCTGCCACATTAACAACTGATGATGTCATAAATTATGT
The DNA here is from genome assembly GCF_040414725.1 of Anabrus simplex. NCBI lineage: Eukaryota > Metazoa > Arthropoda > Insecta > Orthoptera > Tettigoniidae > Anabrus > Anabrus simplex. The sequence goes on along the minus strand of NC_090268.1, from coordinate 98,037,865 downwards.
CACCAGTTTAGATATCTTAGTGTAGTATTTATAATATAAAGAAAGTATTGTTAATTGTAGTAATAATTGTGCCAGATAAGAACAGCAATGGGAATTGATTGAAATTTCTTAATTTATTGTTTAAATTTTTTTTTTTTGTTGTTGTATAAGATTTTATTTTGTTTGGACTTTCGGACTTGGAAGAATTGTTTTGATTTCATAAACCAAGTTAAATCAAGTTTTAGAAAATGTTCTTTATGTGTTGTATCAAAATTATCATTTTTCTGTGAATTTAAATATTTTTTTGTTGTCAAAATTTGTGAAATGATGTGTACCTACACATGCAGGTCTGGAAGCGCGTTTCCTGTTGCATAAACAAAGACTTTTCTTGAACATTTGTCAGCATGATTGAAGAGACTTTTGATTGGAGAATATAAGATTAAATGTAATTGGTGAATGTGAAGGTCGAGGGGGAAGTTTGTTTACTGACTGGTTCTCTTTGGTGGTTGCACCATTTCCTGTTTCTCGATCTTACCCCGCTCCTTCGGTGGGAGCGAGGTAGGATCTGTGTCTTTGATCATCTGACTATCGTAGCGAGTGGTCGTGCTCCTCCTTCGGTCCCCTCGTGGGAAAACTGGTCTCATGGTAAGCACTGTTTCTATGTTTATTTCCGTTTTCAACGTTATGTGTAATCATTTCTTCTTCTTACGCAGGAATTAATCCTCGAGTTTCATGTTCACCACTAAATTTGTCTAAATGACTTAGGTTTCAAGCTAAGATCTTGTACCTTTGGTTTCGGTGGTAATACTTTTTTCTTTCTTAACTTTATAACTTGTAATTATCCCTCAGGTTTGCTTCCCCGTATTTTTGTGTCACCTTACATAAGTATTGAAAATCTATGCACATTACCCGAAGTGTTTTAGGTAGTGATGCAAGTTTTCTGTACTTCTGTGTTTGGCCTTATTCCTACTTTTGTGAAGATTGGGATTAGCATAATTAGCATCATGTATCACTGGATAATTTTCTTTTAATGATTCAATTTCTTAGGCATGCTTAACAACCTTATTATTTGCATTTTGCAAAGATCTTTCCATTTTGAGTTTTTTTTTGTCCTCTTTTATTTTGTATTTTAGATTTGTTTCCTTTTAAAATAAATGTGTGTAACTGAAAGGCAATTACTCTCTACATTTTCGTTCTTCACAAAAGGCTACGTTCCATTACCTCTCAGGGTTCTATGCTGCTTTCCACATCCATTCTCTAGTTGTCATGTTTCCTAACCTGTTTGTTTATGTTTTGTGCTGTGATGTTATGTTGAACCTTAAGTTTTCTTTTAGTGGTCAGATGATAAAAAAAAGCAGATCCTACCTCGCTCCCCCGAAGGAGCGGGGATAAGACCGAGAAACAGGAAATGGTGCAACCACCAGAGAGAACCAATCAGAAAACAGACTTCACCCTCGACTTTCACATTCACCAATTACATTTAATCTTATATTCTCCAATAAAAAGTATTTTCATTCTTGCTGACAAATGTTCAAGAAAAGTCTTCGTTTCCACAACAAGAAACACGCTTCCAGAACTGCACATGTAGGTACATGCCGTCTCACAAATTTTGACAATAAAAAAAATATTAAAATTCACAGGTCATTTTGATACAAAACATAAAAAAAGGATTTCTAAAACTTCATTTAAAATGATCTGTATAGGTCCCAGTTTATGAAATCAAAACAGTTCTTCCAAGTACAAAAGTCCAAACAAAATAAAATCTTATACAAGAAAAATGTAAACAATAAATTAAGAAATTTTAATCAATTCCCACTGCTGTCTTTATTTGCCACAATAATGTTATCGGTTTTACGTCCCACTAACTACTTTTATTGTTTTTGGAGTCACCAAGGTGCCATAATTTAGTCCCACAGGAGTTCTTTTATATGCTAGTAAATCTACTGACATGAGGCTGACCTATTTGAGCACCTTCAAATACCACTGGCCTGAGCCAGGATTGAACCTGCCATGTTGGGGTCAGATGGCCAGCACCTCAACCGTCTGAGCCACTCAGACTGGCTATTGTTAGTTTTGCATGCCTAATTGTAATGTCAATCAGTCAATCACTACTGATCTGCATTTAGAGCAGTCGCCCAGGTGGCAGATTTCCTATCTGTTGTTTACCTAGCCTTTTCTTAAATGATTGGAAATTGGAAATTGATTGAATATCTCCATTGATAAGTTATTCCAATTCCTAACTCCCCTTCCTATAAATGAATATTTGCTCCAATTTGTCCTCTTGAATTCCAACTTTATCTTCATATTGTGATCTTTCCTACTTTTGAAGACACCACTCAAACTTATTCGTCTGTTGATGTCATTCCACGCCATCTCAACTGACATCTCGGAACATACCACTTAAAATTAAGAAACAATGCTACGTTTTGGTCCACCCAATTAATACATATCATTTTACAAGTGAACTATTTAATTAAAAACATATTAAAAATATTTAGGACATGTTTCATCTCTATTTGAGACCATCAGCCATAAAGTCACGTGGTAGATTACAGAACTCAAATCAGAAACTGAAAAAAATATATATATTAAAAAAATGGAAGAACCCAATGTCTTTTTAAGGACTATTTTGGAAATGCAAAAGATATAAATATATGTATATGATTTACACAGATTGACCTCACTTCTTGCAAAAACTTTTGTCTTCAATGTTAAAAAATGAAAATAACTTGAAATTAACAAGCCTGCCACCACGTCTCCTATGGAATCAATGTCCATTGTTGCTGTCCATATTTGAAATGGAAGTTCCTTTTGAACTGTTTAAAAAACATAGAACAAATATACATATATTTAAAGAGATAGTTCAAACTTCTTGCAAACAATATTTCAGCCAAGTTAAATATGAACGACCTTACTTGAAAAACGTTGCAAGCATTGTTGGAATCTGATAGTTTCAGTGTGTTGACTGGGGAGATCGAAATTCTGGCCTCGGAAATGGATTGGTACTAAATCCATATCAGAACAATTAAAAGCATTAACTTGTAGAATATTCTTTCAAATTTAGGGCAGTCACCCAGGTGGCAGATTCCCTATCTGTTGTTTTCCTAGCCTTTTCTTAAATGATTGCAAAGAAATGGGAAATTTATTGACCATCTCCCTTGGTATGTTTTTCTAATCCCTAATTCCCCTTCCAACCAGGCTAAGAAAGTTTTCAATATGTTCATGAATCTCCAAATCAGATTAGCAAAAGTTTCAAAAGGCATAGCATTTTTAAAAGAATGTCTAGTAAGCAAAGTAATTCCCAAATTCTTAAAACCTTCTCAAAGGAAAAATATGTCATCTCTGTTTCACCTTTCAATTCAAAACAAGGTCAACATTGTTAAGAGAAGAGATTAAATTTATTTACAGAAAGAAATCCTTTTTAAATGAAAAGTTATATTTAGCTCATCTTGAGCCCCCTCTATGGCTGGGGTCCCTCTAGAATAGAATTCATTCCAATGTCATGTCGCAAATAAAATGGAATGCATCTTAAGTAAGAAACAGGCCACACTGGACAAGAAACTAGACAATTTAAGAAAGGCGAATTATGATATGGAGGTTCATAACAATAACATTAATAATAGAATATCCGGAGTAAATCATTTAATGGCACAAGACAAGTTAAGTTCAGTCAATTTGGTGAAAAACCTTTCTAGAATCCATTTCACAGACCAAGAATTAGATACTCTTAACAGAGGACCTAAATTAATTGGCCCTGTAGATTCTCAAGATGATGTTAGGTATGAAATAAAGAAAAGACTCCCTCAGTTTGTTAGTCACCTTAAAACCAATATTCTGTTTGACAATGTTAAATGTAACAGGGATCTTAGGAATAAAATAAAAGACAATGACCTAAGGCAGATAAAGGTAATTGTATGGTCATATTGTATTGAAAAGATTACATTGAAAAAAAAAAGTTTTTCTCTGATGAGTCATTTTCCAGAATCAATAAAGACCCCACAGGTAGGATACAAAAGAGTTTAAAATCTTTATTGAGAAGTTCCACATTCATCCTCAATGAAGACGAAATTCAGAAGATGATAAATATGAACCCCAGATTACAGAAAGAGCGTTGCCTAAAATCCATAAAGCGGGAATACGTGTTAGACCTGTCCTTAACTGCAAGAACATCCCACCATACAAAATCTCAAAATTTATACACAGGTTTCTTTCTAACAACTATAAGTTCCACAGTAAGTCAATAATAAGAAATTTGGTAGATTTATGCAAAAGTTTAGAAAGTTTCAAGCTTCAGCCCCATCATTACTTAAGTTTGTTTGACATAACTAATATGTATGCAAATATCCTGGTAAATAAAGCAATAGATATTATTAGAACAAATTTAACCAGTCAAGGTCATCTAGGGAAATTAGAGGGCGAAACTATAGTAAGTGGTACTCAGGGTTTAGTAACATGAGCCACTGCTAGGTGATGCACGCCAGTTCACTGTCGCACTAGTAGCGCTGAGAGGGAGCACCGAGAGGAATGACAATGCTGCCAACCGTTGGTTATTGGTTTGATATGGCTACACTTTTTTTCTTGCTGTGCGGACAGTATGCACTGCGGCCATAGAAAAGAGCCTCTCGAAGGGAGTGTGGCCCCAAAGAGGCCACTGTTCTCATGACAAAGATTGGCCTGGATGTGCAAAGGTAGGTTACAACTACTAAACTACATTTTTTCTTGCCGTGTGGACAGTATGCATCGCGGTGATATCTTCCAGAAAAGAACCTCTCGAAGGGGGCCACTGTTCTCATGACAGAGAATGGCCTCAAGGTGAAAAAATACGTTAAAGCTAATAAATGCCCTTTATTTCTCGCACCGTGACCCTTTTAAACTTCCCTGGCCGCTTCATAATTTTTTCTTCTGCAATGGTTGGTAACAAATTCTCGCCCTCATCCTAGGTGTCAGTGACGTCATCCTCTTCCTTACGTGAACCAATCATCATTATAAGTAGAGCCCGGATTTCCATGCACTATCAAATCTCAAAATATGCATGCATTCATGCACTATCATATAGCAAAACATGCACAATAAACTGGAAATATGCACAATCAAAATTCATCTCCTTTTGAAACATTTGTACAAAAATTGCCTTGATTGAAGCTCGTCCGTTTATCTGTCAGCACGTCCTTAAGCACAGAAGTTCTACGTCACAAGAAGTGACAGTGCATAATTAATTGAAGACATTTGGGGCAAAGTGAGGTCAAATTGTACGTCTTTCGCATTTTCACTACAATACGTCTTATATAAGCTTGACGAATCAAAATTAGGATTTGAACGGATCACTTTTTTCAACTTATATCTAGCTGCCGCAGCTATACCTCTCTGCGCAATGCTGGCAGACACATTTGAATCTCCACAAATGCCTACTGTGATAACAAAGTGACGACTGAGAGTTCCCGGTAGGAAAATTCAGGATAACAACGGAAGAGGGTTCAGTGCAAAACCAGCTGCTAGCTCAGTAACGCTGCGTCACAGAAATGCGATACAAGTTTTATTTTGTTCATCTAACACAGACGAAAGAATGAGCCGTCAATGAGTAATGCACAATTTATGGTTTGATCTGTAACGATGTATATTTGAGACAATTTAATCCCAAGAATTACACAGATCGACGTGGGGCCTTCCGGCTTATGTCAATGTTTACTCAAGCAGCAGATAAGAAAGTGTTTGGTTAACTGGATTATGTACTAATTTTGATTGTCATGTAGGATGCCAGGGAAAAATTCTCTCCGTTTCTCAGTAATAGACATTCTGTATAACGTGGAAGAAAGGCCCCAAATTCTGCAAACCAACATTCCTAAAAGGCACTATCATGTAAGTTAGCATTGTATATGCGCCAAAGACACAAGAAAAGTCATATTATGCAATACTAGCAAGATACCCGTGCTTCGCTACGGTATTATACTGAAATTTATAACTGAATGCTTTTTGTTTTAGATATATAATCCGCCGAAATTCGAGGTCTGATTCGTTTTCAGCGAGATTCCGCCAAAATTCGCAATCTGACTCATTTTCTAATAGATTACGGCAAGTTTCCTCCCATTTTTCAATCTTTATTTCCAGCAATCGATTTTGTACTTCCCGGGCTAGGTCCAGGTATTCCACCCGGTCAGTTGGGTCCCTAAATCTTTGCCATCTGTTCCTATAAGCATTTTTAATATGGATCAAATCCTTAAGGAGATCCGGCGTGATGTCGTCTTGGGTGCCTTGGCGGTACTGAACCCGCAAACGGACTGCATTCTTAATCATTACCTGTCCAGGACCCGTTTCCAGCGCAATCTGCAGATTTGACGACGGTCCAGAACATTATTATTATTATTATTATTATTATTATTATTATTATTATTATTATTATTATTATTATTATTATTATTATGATAGATATTCTGGACCCCACAGCAAGATGCAAGACCGCTACTTGGCGGTAAATTACATCTGCTACCATTGTCATTGTTCACAATGTGACCAGCACCGTTGTCACGCATGGGCAAGTGTGCAGGATTTGAGCAATACGAATGACATACTTCCGTGCATTATTGACCGTATTATAGAGGTGAACAATTTGATCGTCAGTCTCATTCCTATCGTTTATTTCAAATGTGTTTAAATTTTTATTTATATGCCGGAAGAATCTACTGTAATCTAAGAACGTTCTCCAAAGGAAAAGATGGCTGTTGAAAACGAACCCCGGAAAGATTAAAAAAATTTGGTATATGATCAGAATAAGTACATCGAAAATCTACAGCCTGTTTCCAGTCATTCGACAGGGTCAGGAATGGAATGAATAAAGCCCCACCTAGCGGCGACAATAGGAATTGTGCCGGCTGCCAAAGCACTCCTCTGGGGCAATGATCGATGAATGATAAATGAAATGAAATATTGGACAGTGTTGCTGGAATGAATGTTGACAGGGAAAACCAGAGTATCCAGAGAAAAACCTGTCCTGCCTCCGTTTTGTCCAGCACGAATGTCATATGGAGTGACCGGGATTTGAACGACGGAACCCAGCTGTGAGAGGCCGGCGCGCTGCCGCCTCAGCAACGGAGGCTCCTTATAAGTACATTATGAACAGTAAAATCAATTGGTCTCACCTCCTTTTACATCCCACCGCCGTTAAGTTTATTTACCCCCCCCACAAAAAATTAAAATAAGGCGTGTTTCTTTATGTTTAAAGGAGATTCCAAACACCAATGTTCACGTCTATTACCTTCAGTTATGAGATATAAGTATCCCCATAAAAAAAATCACTTTTTTTTCACTTCCATTCACAATTCCCCCCCCCCCCAAAGTGAATTTTCCGGCAAAAAAATACCTGTTTCTTTAATAGTAAAGGATCTTTTAAATACCAATTATCGCGACTCTAACTTCTTCAATTTTTTATTTATGTGTCCTTATGAAAGGAATTCAACTCCTTTTCACTCCCGCCCCCCAAGATGATTTCCCCCCCAAAACGCGTTTTTCTTTGTTTCAAAGGAGATCCAAATACCGATTATTTTCACGTCTGTAGCAACTTTAGTTTTTATTAATAATAATAATGTTATTTGCTTTACGTCCCACTAACTACTTTTTAAGGTCTTCGGAGATGCCGAGGTGCCGGAATTTAGTCCCGCAGGAGTTCTTTTACGTGCCAGTAAATCTACCGACACGGGGCTGTCGTATTTGAGCACCTTCAAATACCACCGGACTGAGCCAGGATCGAACCTGCCAAGTTGGGGTTAGAAGGCCAGCGCCTTAACCGTCTGAGCCACTCAGCCCGGCTTAGTTTTTATTAGATGTATGTATTCTCATGCAATTAAGTCAATGTTTCAATTCTTTCACCCTCCCCCCCCCCCCCACCCCCACTTCATTGTATTTTCCAAGAATACGTGTTTCTTTACTTTTAAAGATTCCAAATATCAAATTTCACGTCTGTAACATCTTCATTTTTGAGATATCAGTAGCCTAATTAAAAGAATTCACCATTTTTAGTCACTTTTACCCCCCCTCCACTCAAGTGGTATTTCCGAAAACTAAAAGTACATGTTTCTTTATTTTTAATAGAGATGAAAAAATACCATATTTCACTTCTGTAACATGTTAATTTTTTTTATATATACTGCAGAAATTCTCATTTTAAAATTTCACCTCCTTTTTAGTTCCCCTTAAGAGGAGTTTCCAAAAACAAATCACCTATGTTTCTTAACATTTACAGGAGATTCCAAATACCACTTTTTATGTCTGTAACATGCTACATTTCTCAGATATTCTGTAGATACAGTCTTTCAAAAAATGTTACACTCCTGTTTAACCGCCATTAATTGGATTTTCCAAAAACAAAATGCATGTTTTTTTATTTTTAAAGGAGATCCTATATACAAATTTCTGTAATATCTTCAGTTTCTGAGATATATGTATCCTCATTAAAGGCATTCAACCAATTTTTCACCCCTTTTACACCCCTCCTATTGGGATTTACAGAAAACAAAAAAATACGTGTTCCTTTATTTTTAAAGGAGATTCTAAATACCAATTTTTATATCTGTAAACTTTTAAAGTTTTAAGATGTAGACAAACTCATTTTTACAATTCACCCCCCTTTTCACCCCCCATTATTTGGATTTTCCGAAAACAAAAAATACCTGTTTCTTTATTTTTAAAGTGGATCCCAAATACCAATTTTCAGGTCTGTAATATCTTCAGGTTCTGAAATATAAGTAGCCTCATTAAAGGCATTCAACCCCTTTTTCAGCCTTTTCCACTCTTCCTATTGGGATTTCACGAAAACAAGAAAAAATATGTGTTCCTTTATTTTTAAAGGAGATTCTAAATACCAATTTTTACATCTATAAACTTTAAAAGTTTTGAGATATAGATACACTCATTTTAAAAATTCACCCCCTTTTCACCCCCCCCCCCCCATTAACTGATTTTTCCAAAAACAAACAAATATGTTTCTTTATTTTTAAAGAAGATCCCAAACACCAATTTTCATGTCTGTAATATCTTTAGTTTCTGAGATATCCTCATTAAAGGCATTCAACCAATTTTTCACCCCTTTTCACCCCTCCTATTGGGATTTTCTGAGAACAAAAAAATACATGTTTCTTTATTTTTAATGAAGATTCTAAATACCAATTTTTACATCTGTAAACTATAAAAGTTTTGAGATATAGATGCACTCATTTTAAAAATTCATCCCCCTTTTCACCCTCCCATTAATTGGATTTTCCAAAAACAAAAAAATTATGTTTCTTTATTCTTAAAAGAGATCAAAAGTACCAATTTTCAGGTCTGTAATATCATCAGTTTCTGAGATATAAGTACTGTTGTCCGGATTAAAGGCATTCATCCACTTTTTCACCCTTTTTCACCCCTCCTATTGGGATTTTCTGAAAACAAAAAATTATGTGTTTCGTTATTTTTAAAGAAGATTCTTAATACCAATTTTTACATGTGTAAACTTTTAACATTTTGAGATATAGAAACACTCATTTTAAAATTTCACCCCCCTTTTCACCCCTTTAGCGACGGAATATCCAAAAATCCTCTCTTAGCGAGCACCTACATCTTAATATGAATAAATCCACAAAATTTCATTTCTTTATGTCCAGTAGTTTTGGCTCGGCGATGATGAATCAGTCAGTCAGTCAGGACAAGTTATTTTATATATATAAACGGCCAAATATTCGCTATTAAATCCAAAATCTTCAAAATATGCATTATGCATGAATTTTGTCCTAAAAAGGCCAAAACATGCAAACATGCATGGAAAAAGAACGGTTATTTGGAATCGTTAAGCTATAAAACAAATATTTGCAAAGTTTGAGAATTGTAACCAGCTTATTTAAAAACATGCATTTGCATGGAAATCTGGGCTCTAATTATAAGCAATGTAGTACCGGTATGGCATCTAAAACAGTACTTTTGGTTATAAAAGTAAATGTACTTCTAGGGGCAGGCAGGATGGTCCGTGGCAAGCGTATTGAACACATTTCTCTTCCACAATCATTTTAAGGTAATCTTGGAAGCATTTAAAGTAACATTCTGTGTAATAATCCTTGAGCACCAGTTACTATATTTTTACCAATTAGGGATTGATCAGTTCATGAAGATTCTAGAGTTTGTCACACTATACTACTTTCAACACCACTATTTATTATAATAATAATAATAATAATAATAATAATAATAATAATAATAATAATAATAATAATAATAAAAAATAATTTATTCAATTAGTTTTCAAGTCCATGTTACATCCAATGATTGTACGCATTTATATACACACTTTTTGCACACCATTTACAGCACCAGGGCCCCCTCCATCTAGTCCATCATTCTTTGTAAGTCCTCCGTCCACAACTCGTTATCCAAGTTGCCTCGTCTGAAGTCGATTAGCACACTCTCACACGTTCTTTTTAGTACAACGGTGTGTAGGTAGGCCTGTAGCTGTTTGCTCACTTCCAATTTGTCCATGTGCTTCTTGAACAAATTGGTAACTAGCCCGTCCCATGTTATTACCACAGGGATCATCGTCACCTTGGCTCCATTGTACATAAGTGAGAGTTCGTTGGCTAGCATCTCGTACTTTCTTCCTTTAGTGGTTTCAGTCTGTTGTAGGATATTTTTGTTTGTGATTCCAACTTCAATTAACAGGATTTCATTCTTTAAAAGGTCATGTATCATCAGATCCGGTTTGTTGTGTTCAATGCGAAGCTCAGTTTGTACGATGACGTCTGACTTTATTCTAATCTGCTGATTGGATATGAAATTTTCCACTTTATAGTTCTTTATTTTCTTAGAATTATTCAGCCCATACTTTTTTGTGAGCATGAAATGCAAGCATCTGACAACGTCATTGTGGTGTTTCTTGTAATCCAAATTAAGCATTCGTCCACATTGTGTTGCCAGATGGTCTAGTGTCTTATTGCCCTGGTTGCAGTGTGGGCACCTCTGGAATATACTCCCATGACTAAAGAAGATGTTTCTGTCTTGTATCTTACAGAACATTCCTTCTTCCCGTGGAGATATAATAATAATAATAATAATAATAATAATAATAATAATAATAATAATAATATTTAATAATGTTGTTTAAATAAATAAACAATAAACTTATGGTATTGTAAAGGTGGAATATTGACTTAACCTTAAAGTATACCACTATTTATAGTTAAGAGGGTTTACCAATGGGAGCTCCTGTCTCAGGTATATTAGCCAATATTTATTTAAACCATCTAGAGCACTGCAAAATAATAGGACATATTCCTGGTTAGGATTTTTGGACACGATTTATGGACGATACATTTGTAATAATAGATAAGCGTTATAACAATAGCAACAATATCTTACAATTTTTAAATTCATTAGATGAAAGAATAAAATTCACACTTGAAAACGAGGACAATGCTTTGAATTTCTTAGATGTAACTGTTAAGAGGGAACCTGGCAAGTTCTCTTATAAAGTATACAGAAAGGATACATTTACTCCTGTGACCATTAAAAATGATTCTTTACATCCTGGGAGTCATAAGAGGGCTGCCTGATTCAATATGGTTTATCGAGCCTTCAATTTACCTTTATCTCATACAGAAAGAGAAAAAAATTACGATACATGCAGAAGATAGCTATTATGAATGGTTTCAGTGTGAATACCATGAATAAAATTAATAGTAAAAAGAAAGAAAAACATAAGATTAACACCAGAGAATCCCAAGAGTTCAAAATATGTGAATTTTACCTTCATTAACCCAAGGATTTTTCAAATCACAAAATCATTTAAGAAACACGACTGTCAAGTCTCATTTTTGACTGTAAACAGTAATGGTCATATATTTTATAACCATAATAGTGTTAATCATAATAAAGAGGATTTCTTAGATTCAGGAATCTATAAACTTAAGTGTGATCAATGCTTCGTGACGTATGTGGGGCAAACAGGTAGGCGTCTTTGAACCAGATATCTCAAACATGTTAATGCTAACAGACACAAGAAGTATTCTGCAATGAGAGTCCATATGGGGAATACTGGTCACCAATATACTGACATACATAAAGACTTGACTTATAAAAAGTAAGCAAAGGGAACCTGATTAGCAATTATGAAAATATTTATATAAGTTTGGACCAGAGTATTAACACAAACAAAAATTTAAATGGGGTACAAGAGAACAAAAATCCGTTACATGAACAAATACCATTGCTTCTATCCTCACGAAGAATTAATAACTGGAAGTCACCCTGTCTAATTCAAACTTCCCACCCTACCGCTCCTACTACAGGACGAGCTATTCCCCCTTACCCCACTAATAGCACTGTTCCCTCCCCTTACCACCACTAGCCATGTTCTGCAGGGTGAAAGAAAACACAACTACAACACACATAGTAGCATGGCAAGAAGCAAGTCAGAGTGAGGCTCATTCTAAACCAGCTATAGGAAGTGTCATTTATGGTAAGCTTTTACATCATACGTTCGTGACGGAATCTCTTTTCTTACTTATCTAAGGGTTTTAAACCCATTAATTTTTATATCTCTTTCTTTCCAGACCTTGTCTTCTTCAAAAAGGATTATTCTTAGGATTTTTTTTGTTTGTTTTTGCTATTTGCTTTACGTCGCATCGACACAGATGTGTCTTATGGCGACGATTCTTAGGATTTAAGCCACGAATTTGATGTTATGCATCATTGGTCTTTGCCATATGACAGGCGGTCTCATATGGCTTCAGATTTCTTCTAACAAATTAGCTAAATTTGAAAGAATATTCTACAAGTTAATTTCGATCTCCCCAGTCAACACACTGAAACTATCAGATTCCAACAAAGCTTGCAACGTTTTTCAAGTAAGGTCGTTCATATTTAACTTGGCTGAAAGATTGTTTGCGAGAAGTTTTGAACTACCTCTTTAAATATATGTATATTTGTTCTCCTATGTTTTCTCAAAAGTTCAAAAGGAACTTCCGTTTCAAATATGGACAGCAACATTGGACATTGATTTCGTACGAGACGTTGTGGCAGGCTTGTCAATTTCAAGTTAATTTCATTTTTTAACATTGAAGATGAAAGTTTTTGCAAGAAGTGAGGTCAATCTGTGTAAATAATGTATATATATATATATTTATATCTTTTGCATTTCCCAAATAGTCCTTAAAAAGACATTGGGTTCTTTCATTATTTTAACATTTTTTCAGTTTCGGATTTGAGTTTTATAATCTACCACGTGATTTTATGGCTGATGAAGTCTCAAACAGAGACAAAACATGTCCCTAAATATTTTTAATATGTTTTAATTAAATAGTTCACTTGTAAAGTGATGTGTATTGTTTGGGTGGACCAAACCTAGCATTGTTTCTTAGTTTTAACTGTATCAATACGGATCTACATGATAAAGTTCATAAATTGTACTACATACCACTTAGTCATTTGCCTGCTGCCATTTCTTAATGGATACAGTACTTTTGTATCCATCTCTTGGCACAGGCCAGAGTAAAGTGTAGCTTTCACCGAAGTCCCAGTGTCATCCATGGGTGTGACAATATGGAAGCTGCTGGGGTATGGGTGGTGCTGAGTAATGGCATTCAGAGCACAACTAGTGCATCTGAGTGTTATGAAAGGTGTTGCTCATAGAGTCAGTCCTGCTGCAATAGCACTTTCTGACCCAGTGAGGAAAGCAATGGCAAACTACCTCACTCCTCATCCTGCCTAGTACGCCTCATTTTGGTGCTGCCATTAGTTTTTGCGGTTTCCTTATAACCACATAACCTTTGGTGGTGCTGTTTGGGGATCCAACCAGCCTCTGGGCTGATGACCTAATAGACAGACAGACCACTTAGTCGAGCAGCTCGTCTCCTTTCTCCCAAGTCTTCTCAGCCCAAACTTTGCAAGTTGTTGTAATGCTACTCTTTTGTCGGAAATTATCCAGAAAAAATTGAGCTGCTTTTCTTTGGATTTTCTTTAGTTCTTGAATCAAGTAATCTGTGAGGGTCCCGTATGTTGGAACCATACTCTAGTTGGGGTCTTACCAGAGACCTATATGCCCTCTCCTTTACATCCTTACTGCAGCTCCTTATCACCCTCATAACCATGTGCAGAGACCTGTACCCTTTATTTACAATTATTTACAATCATATTTTTTATGTGATTACCCCAATGAAGATCTTTCCTTATATTAACACCTAGAGACTTACAATGATCCCCAAAAGGAACTTTCACCCCATCAACACAGTAATTAAAACTGAGAGGACTTTTCCTATTTGTGAACCTCATAACCTGACTTTTAACCCTGTTTATCATTATACCATTGCCTACTGTCCATCTCACAATATTATCGAGGTCAATTTACAGTTGCTAACAATCTTGTAACTTATTTATTACTCTGTACAGAACATCGTCTGCAAAATGCCTTATCTCTGATTCCACTTCTTTACACATATCATTGATACAGGAGTCTCATACACCTTGATAGTACGGTACCCTAAACAGAGTGACAATTTCAGTACCAGCAATGTAGGCTCTGCAATTAATTTGGAGGTCAACTATTCGAACCTCTTATATAATTTGACGCGTATTGTAAAGCTCAGATTGGGCTGTTAAAAGGTTTCTTAATAAATTGTGGAACCCACAACCATCACCATATATGAATTGTTTTCAGGCATTGACGCCTCACACTGCCCAAACCATGCACTTTTGGACAGCGGCCCCCTCGTGAAAAATTACCAATTTGCTGGCCTGCATGCCATGCTAAGTGTTTGCAAGAAATCAGCTTCATTTACCATTGTCGCATTAATTCTGAACCACTCTATGTATCTGTTTTTTTGCTAGTTGCTTTACGTTGCACCGACACAGATAGGTCTTATGGTGACATTGGGACAGGAAAGGCCTAGGAATGGGAAGGAAGCAGCCGTGGCCTTAATTTGCCTGGTGTAAAAATGGGAAACCACGAAAAACCATCTTCAGGGCTGCCGACAGTGGGGTTCGAACCCACTATCTCCTGGATGCGAGCTCACAGCTGCGCGCTCCTAACCGCATGGCCAATTTGCCCGGTCTGTGTATCTGTCAGTCAATTTCCATGTAAAATGAGTTTACAGATTTTCTAATTCACATCATTTTAATCTCGTAAGTAATTCTCTTAATTATCCATAGAAAGTAAATACGGTATCACACACACACACACAGAAAGAGAAAGAGAGAACCTGTTCCATTAGAACGTTTTGAGTAAGGCAGTTTATTTTAACTTTTCTTTTTGAAATGATTGTCTGTTTATTTGTTCGACTAAATTCAGTTGATAGATTTTTCTTTAGGGATCAGAATTGTACATCAGAAGGTTGCTCATTTCTAAGAGGCTTTTATTGTTGAGAGGGAATGTGATGCTGCATTAGACATTTCTTTTAAATCATTGGAATGCCTTGTTATTAAGCATAGAAATAGATTTATAAAACTGCAGCAGAATCACATTTTTAAAAACTAATACAGTGTTCAGAAAATGTTTGCATATTCTGGTTTAGTTCACCTTTATTTTGATATATGTATGTGTGTACAGTATATATTATGATGGGTATATACAAAGAAAAGCAATCTGCAGTCAGCTGTGCAAAAGCACAAAGTTGGTAATGTGTGATTTTGAGCACAAAATTATCATTCTTTGTGTGGCAGATGAATACCGTGTTTAGCCACCTTGGCCTGAAGCATACTTGAACACGACAAAGCATACTCAGCATCAAAGAATCCAACTTGTTTTTGAGCAGATTATCTCACTCTTGGATAAAATCTTCATTCAACTGCTGAATGATGGCAGGAGAACAACAATGAAGGGCAGTTGCTTTCTTCAGTTCATACCGTAAATGTTCAACACAATTCATATCCGCAGAACAAGCCGGCCACACCACTCACTGTATGTTGTGTCTCAAGAAACTGAGTGAATACTCTGGTTCACTGGGCACCTACTAGTGTAAAGCTCTCACCCACAGTGGCAACAAATCCAGTACCTTCAAGTTGGAGGATATTGGCCCTGTATGTCAGACTAGTCATATTACCCTGCATAGGAATTAGACCAAACATGATCCCACCCCAGAACATGATGGAACCCCCCTTGCTGCTGATGGCACTTCAGAATGAAAGGCTCATTCCATCTTCCTCTGTATTATATCCAGATTCTATTGCTCCTGTTATTTGGGTGCAAGCTTATGGTGAACTTTGCAATTAAGAGATGAAAGTTATGATTTTCCACCTGTTCAATACAAATTCAAATGTGATATATATTGAAATGTCACATTTTATTCATAAATATTAGGGACCGGTTTCGGCATACTTCAGACAGAAGTATTTTTAAAAGACGTATTTTGTTATTTTACACACAATTGTAACAAAAAACATCACAGATATCATAGAACTGTAAATAGATCAATTTTACCTTTATTGTAAATTTTATAAGAGGTATATATGAGAGTTTTTATACATTCAAAATTTTGTACAGATCAATGCTATTATGAATTGCCAATATGGTAGAAAGTTTATTTGTGTATTGACATGTATGTAATTTACTTGTGTCCTTGTTTATCTAACTTTAGGCTGATGATGGCATAAACATGCTGAAACTGGTCCCTAATATTTATGAATAAAATGTGACATTTCAATATATATCACATTTGAATTTGTATTGAACAGGTGGAAAATCATATACTTTCATCTCTTAATTGTAAATCTTTTTTCAATACGGACCAATTATGAAGTTTTTAACATTAAATTATGGTGAACTCATCGGAAAACAGTGTATGTATGCTTCCACTCTTCCTGTTACCATAGGCTATGACTTCGTGGCCACCTTGGCGTGATTCAAGAGAAGTGTTAGGCACAGGCTTCCTTGATATCAGTTCTCAATTGTGTAAGTGATTTTGAACTGTCTGATCTGACACATGCACTCGGGTGGCCCTGGTGGAATGAGGTGGCAGTGGCTGTACAACATGCTGAAAGCAACAAATATCAATCTTCCTTGTGAATTGATTTGCCTGGACATTCTGTCTGTTGTCAATCAACAACTGTTCGTGCCTCCCTGAACTTTCTTCAGACTCTCGAGACATCACTCTGTCTCGCTCCAATGTGAACAATGATATCCACCAATCGCCATCCATCTTGCAGCAGTGTCACAATTCTAATGTGTCAGTAGCAGAAATGGATACTCTTGACATGTTCACTTCAGTCCTGCTCGTATGGTACTCTCCATAAACTACCAATGTTACAAATAGTGATGTCAAACTGACCGACACGACACATGCCTCCTATCAGACAAATATTGAATCCGATCTGTGTTTAGTGCCACTGTATGTCTTGGACATTGGCATACGGAGGATACTCTAAACATATTTGGGGTACAGTGACATACCATCTGAAATCTTAATACTGTATGCAAAAGTTTTTTGAGCACTGTAGCTGTATAGTTTGTTTGTTGCTATTTTGTTATGTAATTTTTTATCAGAGTTTATTCTTATCCTGCTGTTAGTCTTCTGATGAGAAGTGCCAGAATAGTAGTTCAATATCATTGGGATAAATAGACAGAGGGATATCTCTAAGCATTGATTTAAATTAGTGTGCATATGAAAATTGTATGTGGGGATGATAGCAATTTATTGCACATTCTCACTCAGTGATTGAATCAACTTTACCAAATTTCTAATTCACAATATTTAATATTTCTCAGACTTGAGAATTTTTTTAATAGGCCTAAATGCTCTTGGAAAAAATTTAAAAATGCAGTGTGGCATTTCTAAATTACACACATTTATAATTTCTTTCTAAACCAGAGCTATCCATGTATTACAGTAATATCTTCAAAATTAACAAGTTTCAACATGTAGGAGAGATTAAATACAATTTTAGCTTGAGAAGAGAAATTTGCTGCTATTGGTTCTGTAACAATGCAAGTTAATGTTGCTTCAATAGAGGAACTTATGGAGTACCCATAATAGTAATGTTAGTGGGATATAAAATCAATAACATTAGCTACTTTTACAGTTTTTGGAGATGTCAGAAGTTTGTATAATTTGCAAATGCCTGCAGTATTCATTCACATTCCTCTAGTAAGGAATAATTTCTTTAAATTCGTGATCTCATCCCAAGGTAGTGCAGCTTTCTTCAGCGACACCCCCAATGTAAATAATAATATGAGAGAATTTATTGGACTCCAACGTATTCAATACATTACAGGATGTTAACATTTTTAGTTAAACATCGTTAAAATGGAGACATGTTTCGCCCTCCATGTGGGGCATCATCAGTCATATCAATAACCCCCAATGTAGGCGAGCCGAATGTACCTTTACGAACACGTACCAGCAGCCCTCCTGTCGCTCTTAAATTTCAGGCAGTACTGGAAATTGAACCTGGGCTGGGAAGGACGGCAGCTGATGGTACTAACCATTAAGCTATGGAGGTGGAAATATTAATAATATCCACTTTCATTTACAAGCAATGGAGAAAGTGAACACTGTATACTACTTTCAAAAGATTCAGAATAATTCAGTGATATTTGGCATGCAGCATGTGCAAGGCCAAACAGAAAACATAACAGCATAAAGATTGAACTGTGATCAAGATAAAAATTGATATATCTTAGTTTGCAGTTAAGTTTTATGGATATGTGAAGTAGCTATTTGAAGTTAAAGAACTGTAAATATTTTTCTGGAACCGATAGTAGTTTAGAGAAGTCTCTTCAGAGAAAATATACAAGAATAATTTATTGCAAAATATGGCTTTTACAGCTGGGCTGAGTGGCCCAGACAGTTGAGGCGCTGGCCTTCTCACCCGAACTTGGCGGGCTCAGTCCGGTGGTATCTGAAGGTGCTCTAATAAGTCAGCCTTGTCTGTAGATTTACTAGCATATATAAAAACTTCTTTGGGACAATTCTGGCACTTTGGCATCTCCAAAACAGTCAAAAAGTAGTTAGTAGGATGTAAAAACTATTATTATTGGCTCGTACAGCTTTGTGGGCATAGCCAACTTAGTCTTTCTCCAAGGCATAAATTGATTTACTACTAAGCAGGTTTCAGAACTATTAGCAGTGCTAGGATATTGTATGTTTCCACTGCCAGGTCTCTTCTCATCAGTGAAGGCTGAACACTTTTTGAAGTCTTCTCTATGCTTAATAGTAATATTATTAAGTGGTAATAATATGCAAAACTTTTGTGATGAGAGTCAATATTACTTGCACATAAAGGAAAGGACAGATTTAAAAGTCTACTTTCCTCTTATGTTCAAGTAATATTGAATCTCTGATTTGGCATGAACCTACAAGTTCTAATACTAGTTTTTTTCTTTTTTCTTGAACAGGACACTCTTTGATTCATGAAAATCTCGACGCTGGGGCTGGACACTGAAAATAAGGTGTTGGACTTAGGGTATATTTTTAGAGCATTTTTTTTGTGCAAAAACTGGATTTTTTTTGCTATTTTTGATAAATATTTTGTATTTTTTTTTGCTTTTGAAAAATATTTTAAACAAATATTTGTAATTTATATATTAGTTTTTAAAACTAAGTCAAATATGTCAACAAAAACCATGTTTTTTTTTGTAACAGAAAAATAAACTAAGTCCAAAATGTAAACAAATGGTTTCATTTATATTCATAGATCCTTTTTCCCAACAAATAAAATGTAATAGGTTTTCTTTTACAAATGTTTTGTACACATTCAAGGGATAGTGAATAGGAGACAGAAATACAATAAAAAAAAACCAATGAAGTTCTATTTGAGCTTTATTTTCCATAGGTTAATACCAATAAGAATATTATAACAATCTCATTACAAAGCTTATAAACTGTACAAGAAAGTCCATAAGAAAGTTTACAGCAAGCAGAAATGCTGTTACACAGAAATGTTACAATGAAGACTTATCAATTTAATCTTATTTTCAACTGCCAAACTACTACATATAATTTATGAAAATGCAACAAAACTTCACTGTGTGTTTGACAGACAGGAATTACAATATACATTATAACACTAAACATACATACCAATCTAGACTGCCAATGCAAAGTCCATTGTTACCAAACACTATTTCACTATTGTCCTGAAATAGTGTTTCGTGACAACAGACTACATCGGCAGCCTAGATAAGTATGTATGTTTATAGTGTTATTTATATTGTAATAGCTGTGAGTTTGACAAAATTTTGTTGCATTTAACCAAGTCAACACTGAAAAAATATGGCTTCATTCTTAAGTAATAATTTATGACATGCAGGGCTGATAAATATAATTAAAATATTAAACACTATTTGGTTTTAAACCATAGAAATTTCAATTTTAAAGAAGCATGTACAAAATTAACTCCTATATAAAGTACATCAGACATTTCCTCTAACATGATGTAATGAAATACACCTTTTAAGAAAGCTTTATGTTTTTAATAACTCTTGTTTACCAATAATATTGGATACATTCAATGCCAGCTTATAAAAGTAACTTAAAGAAAATTACCTCCAAGCATGTCTGGCAAAGTCTATTACAGAATATCACTGATCAAAATTGGTCTGAGGCCATTTGATGAAATCTTTCACTATGAACATCTGTAATAAATAACCTATTATTAATTGCACATACATTGATTTTCCTAAATTACTCTTATTTTGCTATTACTGGTCTGCCATAACATTAAAACAATTTTACAGTGCAAACATTAGCAACATGAAACAATCTGCTAAATTCAGTGCATGAGAGATTTGCATGAATCTGTACTAGCATTGAAATGAAAGGCAAGCTTATTAAGAAGCAAGTGCATATAAAAAAATAGACATATGCTATTCAGTTCTGCAAGTTAAATCACAAAGTACTGTATATGGCTCAGCACCAGTATTGGCTGACAGAGTTAAATGAATTGTAGATGTGCATGATGTGCAGCAGTAAACAAAGTCCAAACAAGCTTTCCAGAAAGATTTCCTGGTTTAAAAATCCATTTACAATAAATTTCAGCTTAAAAACAAGACAGTACATAATTCTCATTAAAAAAAATTGTACTAGATTAATCCACACCCCTAGAACAAAATATCCACCAGGAAAGTGACAAAATAATCAAACATGAACAGAAAGTAATGTGCAATTTCAAAAGGTGTCAAACAATGGAGGCAGGCAGTTTTATCATCTTTCTTATAACAAAATATTTTAAATAATTAACAGTACTATTGTACAGATGCATTCCCACCACTGAACCTTGCCTATACATAAAGTAGACACTGTAAACATGAGCAAATACCAAACAGGGAGAGTTTGAACTAAGCAATAAGAAAAAGCATGGACATTGCTGGATGTGAACAATTAAATTTTGTGCAACATAGGGCTAAAGAACAGCATAAATACTCCAAACTTAAGACAAGGTTCTTTTGCCATTGGCCCTTTGATATGTGCAGTTTGTGAGTAACATTGGTCATTGACTCCTCTTCTAACTGGGAGGCTTTCAAAAGTAAGACAGTGCTTTGCCAGTCCTTATACTAAGAAAACAAGTTCAGTCTTTTTTACAAGGCATTTGCAAGAACACTGGTTTTAAAGTAACTTCTAAGAACAGAACATCTCACTCCACCAGACAGCACATACAAAGCAAGCCCAATGGGACCAGCAGGGGGACTCCTAACTACACATTATCAAAAGATAACACTACTTTCCTACCAAACTTTAAGTACGGTTTAAAAGAATCCCCCCCACCATCCAAATAGAAACTAAAATCCACAAGACTGGGAGAGTTGGCCATGCAGTTAGGGGCACATGGCCATGAGCTTGCATCTGGGAAATAGTGGGTTCAAATCCCACTGTCAGCAGCCCTGAAGATGGTTTTCCATAGTTTCCCATTTTCACACCAGACAAATGCTGGGGCTGTACCTTAAGGCCACAGCCACTTCCTTTCAATTCCTAGGCCTATCCCATCATCACCATAAGACCAATCTGTGTCAGTGCAATGTAAAGCCACTAGCAATAGTGTCTACAAGAACCTAAGTAAACAGCACTAATTTCACATATATACATTAAACCATAAATATTCATCAAATTACAATGTAGTATTATTGACAATAACTTGCTCCTAGAAGAAGGAAACAAAACACCACTTAGCAAAATTTTTCATTGGTGCAAGTTATTTTTCATAGACTGGAATGTTTCTTTTTGAAAGTTGCTTTACATTGCAGCAATGCAGATAAGTCTTATGGTGATTAAAACTGGAATGTTACCATGCTGAAGGGTCATGAAACATTTTACCAGTGTTGAACATATTTTAAACAATTTTATATCACCAAATGTTTTATTGTCTATCAGTTTTTATTACAATCTTTAGCTGAAGACTTCCCAAAAATCAGGACAAAACATGTACTAATTAGACATTAAGCAAAGTCCAAAATGAACTATAAGCTAAGTTTATGTAATCATAGTTTAGCCATTAAAAAGGTATTGGAAGATGGAAATCATCTTTTAAAACCAAAGTTGAGAACAGCCTTTTGCTGAAAGTATGATAGTCGCTAGCCATCCTGCAAGGCAGCAGGTTTGTGATCCATTCCAGTCCTGCCATGAATGTACTAATCAAGGACCAGAGCAAGTCCAAGGAGCATCATCCAGTCATCTGCTGAAGATAAGAGCAGAAAGAATCTTATCACTGAGGTAATTTGTAAAAAATAACCAATTCTTCAGTCTGTCAAAACTAATTCAGTGTAACAAATTTATAAAATACCTGAGAAAGAAAACATTTATTAGCAGATATTACTGTAATTAAAATAAGATACATGGTAATATTTTATTTTTCAGGCATTTTCTAAATGTATGTTATATTGAATTAGTTTCAATATACTAAAGAACCTGTTTTAAATTAAGGAAAAACTCAAAAATGGCTTCCATTATAACAAAAAAAATGTATATAGTATACAACAGATGTCTGCCTTTGGTGTGGAAGTTAGCATGATTAGCTGCCACACCCAGAGGCCCAGATTTGATACCCAGCTCTGCCATAAAATTTGAAAAGTCATATACAAGCTCAAACAGGGTCCACTCAGCCTCAGGTCTAATGAGTAGAGTGGGACTATCCCCACCTCAGCTATCCTTGAAGTGGTTTTCCAAGGTTTCCCACCTCATCCAGGAAAATGCCAGGATGGTACCTAAATAAAGGCCACAGTCACTTCCTTCCCTCTTTGTCTATCCTTTCCAATCTTCCCTCCCCACCACCACTACACCCCTATTCAGCATAGCAGGTGAAGCCACATGGGCAGAGTACTGGTCCTCCTACCCAGTTGTATCTCTGACCAAAAGAGTCTCTCCACAACTACCCTTTAGACAGCAGAGGTGGGATGCCTCACTGAGTCCAAGAGAAAAGCCAATCCTGGAGGGTAAACAGATAAGATATAAATATTTTATTCAATACAGGGTGTAAAAAAATATACAGCACAAATTGCATGACATTTGTTACACATAGACAAAGAAATTATTTTATATGAACATGGGTTCAGAAACTCAGTTTCCATGTTACATGTCATCTTCTCCAACTCAATCATGGGAAACATGCACTCTTGGTTACATCTGGTAATGTCATTATCATAGGTGCACTGCCTGAGTTTTGTTTTGTTTTACATGTCCCTGTTGCCATGCAACTTAAGTCATTGCTTTTTTATAGGTAACAACTGTTCCATTGATTAGTATGACCTTGACTAGCATGTATCGAAGCTCAGAGGGCAAATTGAACATCTCTTGTGAGAAAGAGTTGCATGTGGTATGCTGGTACATTCTGTTCTCATGTGTTTCCCATGATTAATGGGTTGGAGACAATAAGGTGCAACATGGAAACAAAGCAAATGGCCCATATTCATGTAACAATTTCTTCATCTATGTATAAGGAATGTGTCCTGCAATTTGTGTCATACATTTTTGTTACACTATGTTAGGTCATCAGCCCAGAGGCTGGTTGGATCCTCAAATAGCACCACCAAAGGCTATGCAGTTATATGGAAACTGCAAAAGCCAATGGCAGAACCAAATGAGGCTGTATACTCTGTATAATCCTATTAAAATTGGAATTTACTAATATTCTTGATGCCAGATCATTCAACTTCCACACTCCAAAGTCCTCAACCTGTCCAATTCCATATGAGAATTATTTCTAAAATATATTATTTTACTTTTTACTCTGTTAAAGGATGACATCAGTTCTATACATTAGTGTTCTGAAATTCCACTCAGTAGGAATTTTAATGAAACATTCTAGATTTATCACATGTTCATTTGTATGACTTAATGAAATACCTAATGGATAAACTTTATAATCCTATCAGTAGAATCAGTTTTTTGTTGTTCAGATTGTCACATTTAAGATCCCAGTTGAAACAATTTCACCTCCATCCAATATGAATAATGAACAGCTAAGGTTTAATCACTATCTTCAAACAGGTCATCATTCATCCTCCAGTTCAACCAGCCTGTAGACACAAAATATATTTTCATTACAGAAATGATTTTACCATAGCAGCATTGAAGTACACAAGAGAAAATTTATAAAAATGAGAGTTTCAAATGCAAACTTAATTTCTGTCATTCTTACTTTTATACCTTGTTCCATTTCAACATTTTGTAATTTTTCTCCATGTCTGAACAAGGAAATACATTTTCTGCCAAAAATAACCGTTATGCTTAAACAGAACTAAATTTACTTCACCCAAAATAGAAGTTAAATTCATTGCTTCAAAGTTTGAACTGCAAGGCAAAGTTTCTAATATATTAAAATGATAAAACAATCTTGGATAAATATGTGATCAGTTTACAATAAGTTAATTCAAAATTATCTTTCACTTTTTATTAATGGATGAACCAATACTAAAAAACCTGGATAGAATTGTTGGTTTGGAACATATTCCTGCCAACTAAGTAATACAACCCCATGTCTGTCCACATTTAAAATTAGAAAGTGCCAGATACCATACTCCTTTCAAGGAAAAATTCCTGCACTTCAGCATTTCTTGTAGCCTCAGTAAATGAAAGTGTGTCAAGGAAGGTAAATATATTTACCTGTATGAGAAAGCAAAGAACTAATCTAGAATCAGCAACATGATACTACAGTTACCATGTGAATGCAGTGGTTAGGAAAAGCTAATCTCACTTTTAAAACATAAGTCAAATTATGCTTAAGACTACTTAAAATAAATTAGTAAGAGCAAGAAAATAAATAAAACTAGGAAGGTATCTGGCTTGCACTGGCATATTCTTTCCACCTCTTCTGACATTGAGCCATGTACAAGCTGCTAAGTAAATGAGTTGGTGACTACCAGAATACAGATGAAAATTATGTTTAATTACAATGTGAGCACTTAAAATTTAAAGTATTGTGTGACAATTTCAACAGAGGAACTCATTTTCATCTCATTTTTACCCCCCCCCCCCCTCCCCCTCACAAAACAAGACCTGGGAGATCATTACCTACATTTTTCCTACTTCAGGGCTAACATGATAGAAAATTATGACAAATTTCTATCTTATTAAATAACCCATTAGGTTTAAGTACTGTTTACCCATGGCAAAATGAATTCTTGGTCAAATGGGTATGTTAACTTCTACCTCTTTATATTTCCTTAATGGGCTCTCCCGAACAGGCATTATTGCTTGATATTTTACCATCGATCTGTGTTATTGGAACTGCTAACATGTTTGTGTGTTGATGCCAGTCTTGGGTAATTTCTACCCAATGCACATGTTGACACGAGTTAATTCTCTCAATTTTCATTACCAGTCAGACTAGTTTAGCTGCAAAGTGGCATTCTCACACAGCTATGGTGTAGTGTGGTGTAATGTAGTTTGATTGGTCACACCAATTGTTGTTTGATTGAGCTATTTAACTTCCGTGAAATGTAGCTGTCGCACATCTATGCAGATTTTAGGCCTATGTTGCTTAACTATAAACATATCAGATTACGAGTTATTAAAAGGAGTAAACCGTATCATCCTTAAGAGTCATTAAGCTCTGTGTATCCTGTGATGGAGCAGAGGATGTAAATTATAAGTGTAGTTTAGACAATCTGGTTAGTATAGTATAGTATAGTATAGTACAGTTACAGGTGGAGGAGAGATGCCTCAAAAACAAATAAATAGGAAATTAAAGCTTTGCTTGGACTTTTATACCATGCTGATATGATGTGAGATTGTACAATACCGAGCACACATCCTGATGGATTAAGTAGTATGTCAAGTTGTAGGTCAGTTACTGATTGAAAATTAAGTAGTCTTATGCTAGAAATATTTCCATGTCTCTTTTAGTAAAGATGGAAGACAGCATTTCAGTTCCTTATGCTGTTGCTAGATGGGACCACCACTGACATGGTGGAATAGAATACGAATGCTTGTTTCGAAGAGTAGAGATTACGTGTCCATGCAATTTGTTTTTGTGCTTGTTCCTAAAAATGGTGTAACAGTCTTGATTCTCCAAGTGATAGCGCACTAGAAACCCTGATAAACCAAGTCAGATCTCAAAATTCAACAACATAGTCATTGAACGAGACTAGAAAACAGTCCAGGAATTGGCTGTGATGCTACTGCCAAAGTTGCATTAAGTCTCTTTACTCAGGGCAGCATATGTGAAGCACACAACAGCCCACATCAGAACAGTGGAAGTGTATGCTCTCTTGTAAGGTTACACACATACAACAGGAGCATTACAGACTGAAGACTGTCTGGGGAGAAACTAAATGACTCCAACCTAGAAGCACCTCTCACCAGCAAGTGGGGTTCAACCATGTTTTGGGGTGGGCTAATTTTTGGTCAACATTCTCTTATTTCCTATCCAGGGTAATATGACTGGTCTGTTATATAGCTACAGGATTTTCTGCAACTATGAGCCAGGTCTTTATGATAGTGGATAATAATCAAAATGGAAAGCAAAATAGCAAAAAGACTTGCTGAGCAAGAAAACAATCTTAGAAAATATTGTAGAACAGTTCATAAGTGTTATAAGAGAACAAGAGGACTGATGCAATAAGTGTGAAAGAAAGAAATAAAGAAAGAAAGAAGGAAAGAAGGAAAGAAAGAAAAGTATGGGAGGAAATAACCAAATTGTTCAATGCAAATTGTCATTCATAATATTCCAGATGCTAAAAGCACCAAATGCATTTTTGATTTATACTCTTGCTCTGATATAGGCATCATTTTATCTCACTTCACCTTTAATATGTCACCAGGTAAAATGCCATCAAATTCTTGAGCTTCAAATCTAGCTCTGATATGGGAACTATTAAAAATTGTGCCATCATGAACAGAGGAAATCATTCCACAATATCACTAATCATAAATAAATAGTAACAGAGTACTTGAATGTTAATGGAAAAGAATCCCTTTCTGTTTCTATGAAGTCCACTCATTGTTATGATTGTTAGTGGACTGTGACTCAACAACACAGCCTAATACATTAGGTAATTCTTTCATTGAAAAAAACTTCTCTTAACCCTAAACGTTGTTTTCGTGATTCAGACATTTTTATGTAAGTAGGCCTCACTCTGGCAATCGTCTTAGTTACCTTTTTAATTACCGATACTCTACAAATTGTGCTTTTGTGGATGCAAATGCAGTCTCTGACAAGAATCCGGAGCATAAAAGCGTATCATTATTTACAGTTGATCAAGAGGGAACAATGGAATATTTCTATTTGTTCCATGATGCAAACTTGCCTGGTCCCATTCTGCAATAATGGGCTGTGATGAACATTTATGGCATGAACTGAATAAAGCAATTTCCTTACATTCTTATCCTTCTGTACGAGAGTGGTATAAACTGCACCAAAAACAAGATTTAGTGCTAAGTATGCCTAGTCATGTCCAAGCATGCCTGAAGGACAGTGGTGTCTACACACTGTATTAATCTGCCATTAACAACACAATCACATCAACCACTACAGGAAACAAATTCATCACCTGGGCAGATCTGAATAGCCTGAGGCTGAATGCACAAGAAAATAGTATAAACAATTAGAAGAGGAAGGAAACCTCTATTCACAGCATACATTAAGTGAAGCGTTCCATATCGAAAGTACTCTAATCCAATTTTTTTAAAACAAATTAGAGGTAGCTTCACCTTCTTGATTAGGTTTGTGGCATTTTGTCACAAAAGTAGGCAACAAAACTTGCCTTTCCCCATAGAAATTGCCACCAAATTTAGGCTATTGTTCTGTAACACCTTATCCATGGCATTTGTTCCAAAACTTGCCTTATACAATCAACAAACAAAGAATAGTGCAATAATTGATCCACCTTTTTCAATACAAAGTATGCTGCTAAGTCAAAATCACAAAATTATTTATTTGGTACTAGTTTTAATGTCCGACATTGTCATCAGCCAAAATTGGGCAAGTAAACAAATATATACACATGTTAAAATACAATCTATAGACCATTTATAGTAAAATACAATGGTTAGATAAAATACGAAGTGTGATGATGCTTAAGAAGAAAGGACTTGGATAATTGTAAAACAAAGGTGAAAAACTATTACAAATATTTAAATAGGTCTTGATCACTTTGTAGAGCTTAAAGTCTTAAGTGTGGCATTGTTAACCTTGAATAAGTTTTGAATGTTATTATCTAAAAAAACTTGTGACACACCCACTCTGCCCACAGATGTGGGACAAAATTATGTGTCAGGACACCTTAATGTTAATGTAAGTACCCTGAGTAACATTGTTTTTCCATGAACAATATCCTATGGGCACCAGCCTTCAAGCTTATGGCTTGAAAACGATAGTTGATGATGATAATAATAATAATAATAATAATAATACGTAATGAGACTAGGAAAAAACCTCTCAGGGTGGGGTGATGGAACACTATCCATAAAGTACACTAACTAGAAGTTAAGGATCATTAATAATACTTTCAGAAAATACAAATTAAAACAGCTATTTATTAAGATGAAAAACATGACGTAACTGCATATTAACGAAATCTGAACTTACGGAAGCAAAAGAAAAATTGAATGAAATTAACTCTAAGAAAATGAACTGTTGTGCGAAGACTTGCAGTAATTTATGCCATTAGCTCACCATTTGTAGACTGTTATATATAACCTGATGAATGATGGATCTCTCGTACAGTCAGCGTCATCTCTTGTGGATTCAAGTCCTACTTCTGCTTTGTGCATAGTACACTAGTAGTACTATGACTTTCCTGCCTTTAACACTTCCTACTGTACTCCTTACATAAAGTCATAATGAGTCCTAATTTTAAAAACAAAACCACTATGGGTTATGTTCATGGAGAGAATACACTTGTATTCTTCCGTATTACGGAAGAGTAGCGTAACTAAATTCATAACAAAAGCTCTCCTGCCCTATACTAGTCAAAACCGGTCTCCCGTTGACTTTACCTCTCGTCATTGAGATAACAGGTCCCAATGAGAGTAACGTTTGAGTAGTATACTACTCAGATGCGAAGTGAACCAAGTTAAAATCTTCTCCGATGTGCAGACGTAGAATCGTCGTGTCTCTTCCATGAGTACGAGTGTGAATCTGAATGTGAATACGAGTGTCCTCTCCAGCTCTTGTCGCAGAGTATATAGCCATCAAAATCTCTCGATCAACCATATCACATGGTCCAGTAAGATTTGAGGTCTCGTCCCTTCTATGTATTGCTGTGAATCCATCGTCTTGTTTCATTACGTCCATTCACATAGGCTGAACTTTCCCGCGGAAATGAAGAGTCAGGTAGCGAAAAGTAGGCGTTCACAGTGGCGGCTCGTGGCCAAATTTTCAGGGGGTTCACAACAAAATGTGTGTTCACGTCTCAAATATACCAAAGTAGAATGCAAGTACAAAATCACTTAAATCGTTTTGCTAAGAGTTCCTTGTACGGCTGCTTCTCTACTCATAATATGGTAGAACCCTTATAACCGAGGATGCATTTTTCTGAGACTAATCTGTAAAAAAAAAACTTAAATTGCGATTGCCGGGCTGAGTCGCTCAGGCTTTGGCTGAGGCTCTGACTTTCTGATCCCGTGATTACAAACTCCTGTTTAGAATTAGCTACTAGCAAAATCTTCTGGCGATGTAATGCAATAGTAACTTCTGGGAGCTTTTGCCAATAGTAACAGGGCAGGTGGTGGCCCCTTGGGGTCAAGTATCTCTGGTTTGAGGGTGGTTGTAGATGGAAAGGTACATTCCTTACCGTGCTCCTCGCTTATGGCAATATCTGTGCATGAAACTTGACATCTCCATGCGCATACGTATAGTCCTAAGGTTCATAGGAAAATCTGCAGTGTACTCCCTATCCCTGGCTTTGTCAGTCGAAACAAACAGCTGCCAGGGTAATGGATCTTTGAGGTAAGTCGAATGCTTTCGATCAATTGATGAAATCAGGTCGTAAAAAGGAAACAATTTTGAATTACCAGTATCCATGAATTCGTGAATATGCGTTAGAACTGGGTGTTCATGTGCTCGTGCTCCTGAGAGCCCACCGCCACTGGACGTTCACACGGTTTCAACTGTCTATTCAGAAGATGGAGAGGGTAAGGTCTCTCGTAAGCTTGATTACGTACATTTCCCGGAAATGGGCTGAAGTTACCCTGCTGACTCCAGTCACCTCACTACGGCTATTGCAAAAATTTACTCCAAGCTATTATTACGAATGATGTTGAAAGACTTTACACAAGGTGTTCGTTCAGAATTCGTTATAGCCGCAACACAAAGAAATAAAATGTGAAATGGATGATTAAAACCCTATATATACACATATACATTCATTTTAAAATACCTACCAGTGATTAAATATATACATCTTATCAATTAATTATGTAGTTCAATAATTTAATACATGCAGTGATGTCCCAAACATCACAAAATGACAAAATTTCGTTCCTCCGTAGAACATTGACAATAGGATTAAAATATGTAAACTTAGTAGTGACTTGTAACATCAGTTTTCATAAAGTGAAGTACTGAGTCATGGTGTAATTAAGCAAGTGGATCTTGTTACAGACATGGGTATTACGGTTGTTATAAATCCAGAAAGTTCGATCCAATGCGGGACCTGAAGTACAAAAAAGAAAAACTAAATTAGAATGATACTGGAAGAGTGGGGCAAGAAATTAAAACTTTAGCAAGGGACTCTCCTTGATCGGCCTCGTGTGTATTACAGAGTTTAGAGAGGAACTAAGGGCTGGGACTTGCTGGAAACATGGAACAAGGAGAGGGAAGGGGCGATGGATGGGGCGGAGTCAGGCGGACGTGGCAGGGAAGGATAATGCAACGTGTTGTGTATAATTTGAAAGAACAAACTATTTTTGGGAAGTTTAACACAATTGAAAACTGTAAGAAGGTCATGAAATAAGATTCTGGGCTTTTCAGAGATGTCATTCAAGTTCAAATTCAGTTAAAATATTGGTCTAAATGTATATAGCAGATTTCCATGGTATCGAGTAAAGGGCCTTTACTCAAAGTGTCCAGTATCGTGAACACTACGTTTACCACAGCGGTCAAAATTACCGTATTCAGTTTTAGTTTTTGTTTTCTCTATCACTCTCGTTATACGGTTAGAACCAAACCCTTTGGTGGCTTTTATTGATGTGTATTTTTCAGCATATAGCTTCAAAAACCTGTAACTCCTTTCTAGTTAGCACTATGAGGTCATATACCTACTTTTAACAGATGGTCATTGACCAGTATTGCAGTAGCTACCCGATCAGATTTTTGTGGCATTCATTAGAATGGGATATCATTCTAACAAGCTGTTACAGTGTACTTTATTATCTCAGTATCGAATAGAACTTATTGTTGTGCTGCAATGGGATGGCTGTTGGCTCTTTTCAGACAATAATACAAGTACACTGACAGGAAAGTATAGTAGGTATTTGTTCAGTAATGAAAAAGTGTGCAATCGTAATGAGCAGTCAATTGTGTTCACTCGTTGAAAACATTCAAACGAGATTTCCCGATTGCTTTTAATTACTCCGAAGAAACATTTTCGCACAGTCTGCAAATGGATGCCAAAATTCTGAAGCATAAGCATATAATTTCCCCATCAGAATCAAGCGATGAATCTGGGACTGATTTACACCTCGATAATTGCGAAGACGTGTATAACTTAACAGAAATAGTTCAGATAGTGATTCTAGTTGGATCGAGCCTGTAGAATTTCCATGTGAACATGAAATCACACAACAGCCTTCGACCTCGAAGGTTAGGGAACTACCCGCCAAATGGCGACGCATGCACACTAGCAAAGCAGCTGATAAAGGTAAGCCTATTTGAAGTTAGTCATTTTGTATTTACGTAATTCTGTGCGCAGTGTAAATAAGTTTGGTATTATATTTTGCAGGTGAAGGAAACACTTAGGAGGATAATGAATTTACTGGCAAGGAGCACGATATCAACTACAGAAGGCCGAGCATACGCTGTGGCAAGTCAACAAATGGGTGTGGTCAGCATATGACGGTTGGCAAGAAAGAAGTCGCTTTGGATGGAACAGTGTGGACTGTTGATCTACAAAGCCTGCCAGGCTGTCAAGGACAAATGTACTAAGGGAAGTCCAAGGTCCCACAGGACATGCAAAATGCCACATTGAAGGAACTTTGGCCACTACACCTTGTCCTTTTATTGACGAATCCAAGCTGCGCCACATCGAATGATATACTGAGGTTGGAGCCCGCAAAGTTGCGAACAATCCTGAACGGACCCTTTCTTTGGAAGAATTGGACCCTGTCATTGGTATTTTATACACATGCAGAACTTATGGAGCTGAAACGAACATTCTCAATCTGTGGTCACAGAAGTGAAGTCCTGGAATTTTCTCCCAAACTGTGGCATGAAACAGTTTCTTGGATATCATGAGGTTTCTTGTATTCGATGGAAAATCTACCAGCAGGGATCACCTGAAAATTGATAGAATGGCGCTCGTATCTGTTGTGCAGGACAAATTAATATCTGATTTTACTATTTGCTTCAGACCAAGTGAGAATATTACCGTGGATGAACAACTCTTTCCATCGAAAGCTACATGCCCATTTACGCAGTATATGGCCAATAAACTGCAAAAGTTTGGCATGAAATTTTGGTTGGCTCTCAACATGGAAGCCAAGTATGTTGTAAACGGTTTTCCCTATCTTGGAAAAAATGAAACGCGACCCACCGATCGGACATTAAGTGAACACGTATTATTGCATCTTGCTGAGTTTTTCATCAATCAGGGAAGACGTGTGCAATGCGAACAAGACAATTGAAAGGTGTGCAATCTGTAGAAAACTGGTTTGTGGTTAATTTCACTTCAAAGGTGACCAAGCAAAGTGTGTGTGTACAGTGCAACAAATAAGTTGAAAAGCAGAAAGCGACATTCATTCAGATGTGTATATAATGTAATCTAAAGTGTAAGAAGAAGATTCTGCCTTACTAGTATACTTATTTGTTTATTCATAACAGTGTTTACAAGTCATGCATGATAAATTATGGTCTATGATGTTTTTATACTCAATTTGAACCCTTTTCTGGGACCAATATCCTCAAGAAACGAATACATGCCACTATCGGTCAAAATGACCGCTTCGGTAAAAGTGGGTAAAAAGAGTGTTTGGTAATTGTAGTGTTAAGTCGTGATCTATTTCATTAAATTTCTGTTTCTAGTCATACCAGTTTTCAAGAAAGGAGACAGGAAGCAATGTGAAAATTACCAAGGATTGACCCTGATACCTCATACAGCTAAGATTCTTGAAAGAATCGTAGATAGACAAATAAGAGAGCAGAGGGAAAATTGGAAGAACACCAGTATGGATTCAGAAAAGGCAGGTCCACATTTGACCCAATATTTACATTGCATCAAATGATTGAAAGGTATTGGGAATATGGAAAGGACATGGTAGTAATGTTTCTAGATATTAAAGAGGCAGGGAATTTGGTATGGAAAGCATCAACCGAGGCATAGATTGGGAATGAAACAATGCAGATGGTACTAGCAATGTATCAAAATTGAAAAAGCTGTGATAGAACCAAAGTGGGTCAAACTGAATTATTCAGAGTTGAAACAGGCTTAAGACAGGGAAGTGTGTTGTCTCCCTTACTCTTCATTATCATCATGGATAGAATTCTACATAATATCAAGAAGATGGAGGAGCAAATAAAGTCTACGCTCTTTGCTGATAACATTTTAGTTTGGGGATATAATGAAGAGGAAGTACAGACAAGTTGATTTATGGAATGAGGAGATATATTTTGGAATGAAGATTAGTACTGCAAAAAGCAAGACTTTGGTCATGAGAGAGGTAACAAAATCCAGGGGAGTGATGAAAATAGGAAATGAACCTCTTGACGTACCAGCAGTGAAACATTTTAAATATTTAGGCAGCATGATATCACAAGATGGAAATTTGGGTGGAGAAATTGATTTGCAAGTTTCTACCAGTATGAGAGACATTGTATGGAACAAAGATGTGCCAATGAAGTGCAAGAAGGTTTTATGCTCATCTTATTGTAAATCTATACTGACCTATGCTTCAGCAGCCTGGACATTAACTAAGCAAAATGAAAGCAAGATACAAGCAGCTAAAATGAGGTTCTTGAGGAGCATTCAGGGAAAGACGAGACGAGAGAATACGAAATGAGGAAATAAGGAGAAGCTTAGGAGTGTGTAAACTTCAAGAAGAGATTGATATAGCAAAGCTAAAATGGTTTGGACACATGATGAGAATGCCAGGAGAGAGAATACCAAAGAGAACATTCATAAATACAGAGACTGGAAAGAGGCCTAGGGGACATCCTAGAATGAGATGGAGGAGCTCTGTTGTGGACTGTATTGCAAATAGAGGAGTCGATAGCAAAAAAAGTACTTTAAGGGGAATGGTGAAAGATAGAGTAAGGTGGAGGGCTTTGGTACACTATCCTACCCAGAGAATCTGGAAAAGGGAATGGGTAAAGAAAAAAGAGTCATGTATGTGCTGACCTGCAGAAAACCTGTTATACCTGATTGCATTAAGATGTTCTGCATACCTAATCTTAAAATTCCTACTAGTTTGCCCAATATACGAACTGTTGCAGTCAATGCAACTAAACATGTAAACACCTGACTTTGTAAAAGGGTTAGATTTGTTCATTAAGTTGGAATTGTGCAGAATATCCGTATTACTATTGCCAGTGCGGAAGGAGATGACGTGTTTCTTAAATATATTAGTGACACTATAAATGTTTCTGTTAAAAGTGAAAGTCGAAAATAACTTTGGTTTAGATTTATCTTTTATTAAATTTGATTTTGAATGATTTCTACTCTTCTTGATTATGCGTTTGATGAATGCTTCATTATAACCATTGAATCTAGCTATCTTACATATAATATCGAGTTCCTTGTTCAGGTCTGCTTTTGACATAAGGACTTTGAACGCGCGATCAACTAAGCTATTGCATGTAGCACATTTTTGAGAATGGGGATGTATTGCGTCTTGTTTTATTGTTGCCGTATGGGTGAGTTTCCTGTAAATTTTATGAGAATGATGAGAGCCTAGTAATTGTTAAATCTAAGAAGTTGATAGAGCCGTTAAACTCCAATTCTAATGTGAATTTGATATGAGGATCTATGTTGTTGATGTTTATAAGAGTGTTTGGTGCATCAATAAAGCACTTATTGATGATAAAAGTATCAACTACAAATCTGGCCCAGAACTTGATAATTAAAAGTTTTATTATTTTCAATAGAAGTATGCTCTAGAAAATCAAAGTATATTTCTGACAAAATGCCACAGGCTGGTGACCCCATAGCCAAGCCATTTTGCTTATGAATGACGTCAAATGTGAAATATAGTCAATTAACAATGTCAAAACAGACATAAAATCAGATTTTGAGTTTGCTTAAATGAATGTTGGTATTTAGATTATTTTCCATTATAGAAAAAACTTGCTTGTTTTTATACTCTGGTATGTGTTGACAACGTCATAAGAATGCAATGTGTAGTGCCCCTTTTTGGCTGATGACGTCCAAGTCAAAATTGGTACCAAATAATGTTGTGATTTTGAATTAAGAGCATACTTTGTATTGAAAAAGGTGGATCAATTGCACTCTTCTTTATTGTTTGTTAATCTCCATTCAATACAGACCAAAGATGAAGTTTTGAATATTAAATTATACAATCAGCCAATAAGGAAGGTTAATTTCAGCCCATAACTTCACGCTACAATTTACCTGTAGTTTGTCAGTTCTTTAACTATGTATTTTGAGCACAAAACTGCATGAAATACTGTCTATTAGGATGACAATATTACTCATTTTGCAGAAGGATTTATGTTAGGTATTCAGCCTGAAGGCTGTTTGGATCCTTGACAGGTCCACCATTAGCTGCCATAGATGGCCTAGGTGTCACTGAAGAGGTGTACTAGGGAAATGAAGAGCAAGGTAGTTTCCCGTTGCTTTCCTCACTGAGCCAGAAGTTGCTATTTCATATCAGTCTGCCAAGCCCACTGAAATGTATGCATCAACCGACCCTATGAGCAGCATTTTCACACCATTCATAGCAGGGACTGGCTGCATAAGGAATGGTGTTACTAGCATTACTCATACCTCAGCCACTTTCATATTGTCAAAGTCAACGATGAGAGACAGGTCAATGAAAGTAACAAATTTATTCTAGCCCATACCAGAAGACAGTGCACTGTAAACACTACATCTTGCCACAAAGGCATTTGCAGAAGGAAAAGGAAGAACTAAGAGTGGTCTGGATTCCTGGAGAAAAACTAGGGAGAAAAGGTGTCTATGAATGTTACATCCTAATATTTTTGTTGAGAGTTGCCACCTTTAAAATGCAGTGAAACTTCATTAATGCATATCTGTTTGAAATACTAACATTTTATCTTCATTAGTTAATTATGTGGGATTTATTTATTATTTACATAAAGAAAATAGATGTGAATGAAATAAAATATATAAAACTTTTTTATATCTCAAGTTTCTCATCAAAACAATACAAATATCCAAAGGCACAAAGGATTAGGGCCAAGTACTCAGGCACCAAAATACTGGCCTTCTGAGCTCAATCCTGACTCAGCCTGGTGGTATTTAAAGGCACTGAAATATATAAGCCTCATATCAGTAGATTTACCAGTATGTTAAAGACACCTGTGGAAAAAAAATTCTAGTCCCTCTGAGTCTTCAAAAACTGTAAAAGTAGTTGGTGGGATGTAGAACCAACAACATTATTATTATTATTACAAAGGGTTACAGTATACACTGATGGGCTTGAAGTCAAGCTACTTGTTACCTCAACTTTCAGCCATTCTGACAGTCTGAAATGACCTTGTTGAAGAAAACAGGAGTGTTGTGATGGATTTTAAGAGGTGATGGATTTTAAGAGGAGGGATCACACTTGAGATTATTTCACATTTATTAAAACAATGAAATGATGCTTTATTGTTGAATTTGGTTATATTGTGAGTAGTGCAGGCTATAAAGGAAGAGTTATACTGATAGGAAGTATTATTGCACTAATGTTTTACTATAAGATGTTCGATCTTTCTCTTGTTTAAGGAAGTTGTGCATGGTAAAATACTTTATATTCTCACTGGATGGTCCAAAACTAATGTTCTCCAAAATGCAAATTGAATTTATTGATCTAATATGCAGAGCCTCCGTGGCTCAGGCGGCAGCCTCTCACCAATGGGTTCTGTGGTTTAAATCATGGTCACTCCATGTGAGATTTGTGCTGGAGAAAGCAGAGGCGAGACAGGTTTTTCTCCGGGTACTCCAGTTTTCCCTGTCATATTGAATTCCAGCAACACTCTCTAATATCATTTCATTTCATCTGTCATTCATTGATCATTGCCCCAGGAGTGAGACAGGCTTAGGCAGCTAGTTGGGGGCTTCATACATTCCATTCCTGACCCAGTCGAATGACTAGAAACATGCTGTGGATTTTCATTTTTTCCAGTTATATTTGTATCAATCTGCATTTAGAGCTATTACCCAGGTAGCAGATTTCCTATCAGTTTTCTTCAAAGAACTTTGAAATTTAGTGAATATTTCCCTTGATATACAGTATTCCAGTCCCTCACTTCTCATCCTATAAATTGAACTTCCTCTTGAATTCCAGATTTATCTTCATATTACAATCTTACCCTATATGGAGAGATGTAATCACTATTGCATGTTTCTGTGATGCTTGGTAGTGTATTGCATTATCTGAACAAGTCTTCATACATGGACAAAACCAGCTGAATGGTTACCAACCAAACAACTTGGACTGGATCACATGGAGATCACTGAACATGTGTTGGAAAGTCTGACAACTTATTGAAATGGGGATATTTGGATGTGTCACCACATTGTGAATGCAGAGAGGTGCAGACTACCAAGCATCTGTGTCAGTGCTCATGTTGCCTTGATTCTTGCAGCGAGAAGGATTTGCTCGAGGCTCAAAGAAATGCAGTCTCAGTTGATCGCTTCTGGGCAAGGACTATTTAATAGCATTTTGGTATATATGTGTAAAAATTCCTTCTGTTTTATTGTTACTAAATTGCAATGTAAAAACCAAAACAAAACAGTTCTATTGTATGTATCTGACTTGAGTAAATCTTTCCTACTTGTAAAAGCTCCACTTAGACATTTCTCTATTAATGCCAATCAACACCTTCCCTCCACCAACAGCTCTTAACATACCACAGTCTAGCATCTCATCTACTTACTCGCAAGTCTTCCCAGCCCAAAGTTTCCAGCATTTTTGGAACACTACTCCTTTAGTACAATTTACGAACTTCATCGTTTAGATCCATATTGATAGAGGTAAAACTAAGAAACAATGTTAGGTTTTGGTCCACCCAATCAATACACATCCCTTTACAAGTGAATTATTTAATTAAAAAACATTAAATATATTTAGGGACATGTTTCGTCTGAGACTTCAGCCATAAAATCACGTGGTCAATTACAAAACTCAAAATTCAGAAAATAAGAATGGAAGAACCTAATGCCTTTTTAAGGACATTTTTGAGAAATGCAACAGATATGGCATCCACTGATCAGATGAATTTCATGGTTGGGTGAAACGAAGTGGATTTGGACATCAAAAGTGACTAATGAAACATAAGGTTTATGAACGTGATTCTAATGCTGAAACAGTGTCAGAAAGTTCTGAGGAAGAAGAGGCACCTAAGTTGATTGAAGGCTGTATTCCATTTGTTTTAGGAAAGGATAGAATTACAAAGTGGATCCCCCGTGCTCGAGCTGCAAATGTTTGAACCGGGAATAATGCTGAAACAGAAGTGATGACTAAAATGTTTCCTGTTATGCTGGATTATATGTTCACATTTACTTCATACTGAGCATATTCCTGTCCAAAATTTGTTTAAATTTAAGGATTCGTGTTCCTAAATAGCTTCTCTACCCCTTAGTCCCATTCATTAACATGGGGTCGGGGATGAGGTGAGATGAATTTTTATCGCATGTTTTATGACCAGATGCCCTTCCTGTTGGCAACCTTAGTTGAGAAGGTAATTGGGATTAAATGAATAATTGTGAATTAAGTTTGGTAAGGAGTTGGAAGGGATCAGCTGTGGCCTGTGAATAGGAACCGACTCTATCTTCCTGCAAGTATAAACCGAAAACCATAGAAAACCATTCTCAGGACAGCCAACGTTGGGGTTCAAAACCACACGTCTCCTGAATGCAGAGCTTGGCTCCATAGCTGTAGCATGTCAACATGCGCAGCCACTCCACTCTTGTTTCTACATAAATATCTCAAATTGACATATTAAAAATACCTCTATCTTTATATGGGCATATCATGGCCTTTAAACCAAGGTGAGCGCTGGGACCACTAGCGACCTAGTGGTTAATGCCATGTTCTACCCTATCAAATGCCTTAGATAAATCAATCACAATACACTCCAATTGACCTCCTGAATCAAAGATATCTGCTATATCTTTTTGGAATCCTACAAGTTTAGCTCCAGTGGAATGACTTTTCCTAAACCCAAACAGCCTTCTATCGAACCAGTTACTAATTTCACAAACATGTCATACAATCAGAAAGAATGTTTTCCCAAAGCTTACATGCTATGCATGTCAAGCTTACTGGCCTGTAATTTTTCAGCTTTATGTCTATCACCCTTTCCTTTGTACACGGTAGCTACTATAGCAACTCTCCATTCAGTGGTATAGCTCCTTCAAGCAAACAAATAAGTACTTCAGATATGGTAATATATCTCAATCCATTGTCTAGTATATCCCCAGAAATCTTATGAATTCCAGCTGCTTTTCTAGTTTTCAACTTTTGTATGTTATTGTAAATGTCTATCATAGGTGAATTTCAGTACTTCATTAACATTAATCACCTCCTCTATCTGGATGTTATCTTTGTAACCAACAATCTTTACATACTGCTGACTGAATACTTCTGCCTTTTGAAGATCCTTACAGACACACTCCTTTTGTTCATTAATGATTCCTGGAATGTCCTTGGAACCTGTTGCTGCCTTGAAGTACCTATACATTTCCATTTTTCACTAAAATTTGTATGGCCACCAATTATGTTTGCCATCATATTACCCTCAGCCGACTTCTTTGCTACATTCAATTTCCTAGTAAGTTCCTTCAATTTCTTTTATTTCCACAGCCATTTCTAAATATTTCTTTCCAATCTGCTCCTCCTGTTATAATATAGTGGATCTTTACCATTCCTTACCACCTTTAACCCATTTATGCCCAGCAGGTCGTTTGCGACCCACCCGAAAGAAAAAATTCTGCCAAGCGTATTTGTTCTTTCACGCTGGTAGCGCATTCATTGTGTGTAGTAAGATTGCCCGCACTGCCGTGTCTTGGTTGGAGCAGCTTTCCCGCCACAACACAGATGCTGCACGACAGCTAGTCGAGTCATGGTGGAACCTACAATGCGCTCTCGCCGTTAGTGGTAAGTAGAGTGGTTAAAAGTTTTAAAATGTAGTGTTCAGTGTGTTGATGTTCGGGGATATCTGACTCATCTTTAGATGCTTTTACTATTTCAATATGTCAATTCGTTCTGACAATACACCATGAATAACAGTGTGAGTCACAAACAACCCGCTAGGCACAAACCACAGAACAACAATACTAGCGTATTTTTGCATTTAGATGGTTATAACACAAGGGATTGGCGGAAAATGTTCTAAATTAGTGTTTTTAAAACAATATCAACAATTAGCACTTTCAAGTCGTCCATTCATTAACTAATTAGCAAATTACAGTTTTTAAATATTTATTTCGTGTTTTTCAGGTGAAAAAATTAACTACTGAAATTCTATCAGAGATTGAGGTATTGACTGCCAGCGATATTCCTGGAACATTAGTGGATGATTTTATCACTCCACCAGATAAGCCTATTCGGGCGACGAAGATGATTGCTACAATCCAGACAAAATGAGTGGGTCACAACTAGGGACTGAAGCACAAAAACTATTTATCAAGGTGCAAAAGCTAACGAAAACCGCTCTAAAGATGTTGGCTTAGGGGAAAGCGTTTTGAAATTCTGCGATGTTTTATCTAAGTTTTACCTCAGTGTACGCTTCTTTTACTGCAATAAATGTTTTACTTGCTCAAAGTTGTTGGAGTTAAAAAAGCGAGGAATGCAATGCACTGGCACAGTTCGGGCTAACCGGATGGAGGCTGCCCATTGCCAGACAAGAAGACGATGAATAAAAAAGAAAGGGGATACTTTGAAAGTGCAGTTGACAAAAAAGACCAAATAGTGACTGACATGGAAAGACAACGTTGTAAACATCCTGTCAGATGAGCATGGTGTAGAATCTGTTGAAGAAGCTGGGCAGTACTCATTCACACAGAAAAAACCTGTGAAGATACCTCAACCACATTTTGTTTCTAAGTACAACAAGAACATGGGAGGAGTAGATCAAATGGACAACAATGTATCTACTTTCCGCATCAGCATAAGAGGCAATATATGCCAATTCTGCTCTGGCTTCTAGACGTTGTCATGAGCAATGCTTGGATTTTGTCGAAATCTCACGGCATGAAGCTTGACGCCCTGGCATTCCAACGATTCATTGTGACCAGCTTGTTAGAGAAGTATGGAACCCCTCCTCGCAATGTTAACAGGAGTGCACCAGTGACTGAAGCCATGCAGGAAAGCCACGGTAGTCATCTTCTGGTGGACAATCAGCCCCGGCGACGTTGTCACGTCTGCAAAAGTATAAGTGTCCAAGCATGCCAAAGATGTGCTGTTGCCTTACACCATTATTGTTTTGGAGAATTCCACAAGAAGTAAAGTGCACTGTGTAAATTAGAACAATATTTTTAGCTCCGTAGCTTTAGTAATTTTGTCTGATTCAATTTTTTTTATGCAAGACAAAATGTTTTATAATAATGATGCCAAAGCCTGTTGTGCCATTTCAGTACTGTGTATTCAAAGGAATGTATAAAACTAACTAATGAAACTCGACTGATAGTCGATTTTATATTCTTAATGTTAAATGTTAATGTTAAATTTTGATACTCTTTACATTTTTAAGAGAGATTCCTTCTTATGGCATTTAGTGAAGAGCAACTTCTTATTAGCATTTTCTATGTGCTTTATAATATTTGCCTCGCAAGAAATTATACAGACAAATGGAGTGTTACAAGGAGACCCCCTTAGTCCCCTTCTGTTCAACGTAGCCACACATGATGTGGTCCAAGCAATAAGAACTTCCGCTCCATCCTACAAGATTTATATATATGCAGACGACATGGTGATGGGTTCTCACGATACTAACGAACTCAGAAAGGAATAAATGCTCTAGGAACATGGGCTGAATACAACGGACTGCAAATAAATGCAGAAAAGACAATACACATGGTCTTCAGGAAAGGAGGACGCCTATCCGCAAGGGACAAAATTTACCTCAAACATGAACCTCTACAAACTACGAACAGCTTCAAATATCTGGGCGTAACAGTCCAGACAACAGCACACTCATTCAGAATTCACACAACACAACAAGCAGCTGCCGTAACCAAAGCCATCTACGACATCATGCCATTAAGCAAACTTTCCCTGGAAACAGCTATAGCCCTCTTTGAAGCCAAAATCGTTCCTATTCTAACATACGGAATAGAGATAACATGGGAAAAGTTAAGCTATAAAGACCTAATCCGAATGGAAAAAGTGAAAGCCAGATTCTTGAAAGCAGCCCTCGGAATTTCAAAGTACACCAAGTCAAGACTAGCGTATGAACTCGCGAGAGAAACATTTCTAATAGAGGACCTGAGATGGAAATTCAATCTGCCCTGTACAGACAACTGGAAGAAACTGCAGTTAGAGAGGGAGAAGAAATAGAAGCAGATATGGCCAGAGTTCTACTCTTCAGAGACCATGATGAACAGACTATGGACCGGCACAAACCAGGAGCTGAGACATTTTGTAAATTCCATGGCAGTCCATGGCTACCATCACAAAATCTGTAGGTCGAAGACATACCACGACCCGGACTCGATGTGCATATGTGAACTTTGTGATAAACATTGTGACCGATATCACGTACTGTCGTGTAAAAATCGTGTGAAATCAATCATAGACCTCTGTACTGATTAATTATCCTAATACTGCACAACTTGTGCGCAATAAAGTTTATATATATAATATTTGCCTTTGTAGTAGGTATGTCATTTTCATTTTTCACTAATAATGCGTCATAAAATACACCAGTTCTTTTATCATTAAAAATATACCATGATGAGCCCAAACATAAAAATAGCCAAAGCCCATGTTGGAGGTATGCCCCTGGGGTCCATGACCAGTGGGTTGTTTACGACCCCATGCTATAATTTTTAAACAACAAATATTTTTAAAACAATTTTTGGGGTATTTTTTGACATAAATAAACTGATTCCAGTAGTCAAACCATAAAATTTGAAAAAAACTCTTGGGCATAAATGGGCTAAAGGTAAAAACCTACTTTCACATTGCTCAACAATATTGCTTTAAAGCCATCCCAGAGTCAGTTAACATTTTTAACTAAGATTTTCCACTGATCATAGTTACTTTTAAATATTCCCTCATGCCTGTTTTATCAGCCATATGGTACTGCCTGATAGTCCTTTTATGACCTTCCTTTCTATCACATTTATTTTTAACGACAAAAACAGCTTTGTGATCACTAATACCATCTATTACTTCAGTTCCTCTGTAGAGCTCATCTGGTTTTACCAGCATACAACCAGAATATTTGTCCCTCTAGTTGGTTCTATCACTTACTCATCTGTCCTTCTCTGATTAACTTATTCGCCAATTGTTGGTCATGCTCCTTGTCATTCTCATTACCTTCTATTTTCCATCTTCCTTCCCACTTTACCATCCCATTCAACCTTCCCCACCTATTTTATTTATTTTTATCTTTTGAAATTAGTTTTGTTTTAAGGACTACAAAGGTACTACATATTCTAAAACTGTTTTTTGACAAGATAATTTTATGTAATTTTACCTAAGCAATTTTAAGCAGCAGATGTTCCTAAGCAATGAAGCATTCTAATAATTTGCTTAAAGCAAATGTATAGTATCAACAAGGTGGATTTAATGTAAATAAGGCTTTGTATGGAAACTGAAGTCAATTTCTTGCAATAAGTGGTATGTTCCGAGCTGTCAGAGGAGAGGCTGTGTAGAATGACAGTAGGCGAATAAGTTTGAATGGTGTTTTTAAAAGTAGGAAATATCGAAATATGAAGATAAAGTTGGAATTCAAGAGAACAAATTGGGGCAAATATTTGTTTATAGGTAGATGAGTTTGGGATTGGAATAATTTACTAGGGGAGATGTTCAGTAAATT
The DNA here is from genome assembly GCF_040414725.1 of Anabrus simplex. NCBI lineage: Eukaryota > Metazoa > Arthropoda > Insecta > Orthoptera > Tettigoniidae > Anabrus > Anabrus simplex. The sequence goes on along the minus strand of NC_090268.1, from coordinate 97,993,129 downwards.
TCCAAATTCTTTGCAATTATTTAAGAAAAGACTAGGTAAACAACAGATAGCGTATCTGCCCTAAACGCAGATCAGTGGAAACTTATGTTGACTGATAAAGCACAAAACTAAATAAGTGTAAGAAATTGTATTAAGGGGTGATTTGAGTTAACTGTCTAGGCTGGCTTCATGCAGCAGCCAATTCCATTTAGATGTCAGTGAAAGGAAGCAATAAAAATTATATTTTTACAAATGCCTAGAGATTTGGAAGGTTTAGGAAGAATCAGAGAATTATGTAAATCTTTATAATTTAAACAAAATTGTTCATGCTCTGCAATTGTGAATAACTTCAACAAATTCTATAATCATTTATTAATCTCTTCATTCATATGGTACATTTCAATGTCTCATTACTGACTTGTTCCTATTCCCATCCTGTTACATAATTATATACATCTTCATTATAGACTTATGCCTTTCAGTATTCAGTCTGCTGGCCTCTGAATTTTTTAAATGCCACCAAAATTCTGTCTGAGACTAGTTCTGTGGCCAATTAGTTCGAATTCCACTATCATCAGCCCTGATGATGGTTTTCTGTGATTTCCCATTTTTACACAAGGCAAATGCTGGGGCTGTACCTTAATTCAAGCCATGACCGCTTCCTTCCCACCCGTAGGCTTTCACTATCCCATCGTCGCCGTAAGACTTCTGTGTCGGCGAGACATAAAACAAATTGAAAAAAAAGTTATGTATCATTAAATCTTTACGAACCAAGTCTAACCATCATTGCCTTGGTCTCCCTCTACTCCTCTTACCCTCTATAACAGAGTCCATTCTTCTCGTAGGTAATCTATCCTCCATACATCTTGCGTGACCCCCACCGCTGAAGCCAGTTTATGTGTATAACTTTATCCATCAGTGTCATCTCATTCTGAGTACCTTCCAGCCATTGTTCTCACCTGTTTGTACCAGCAATCATTCTCACTAGTTTCATGTCTTACTTTTAGCTTATGAACAAGATATCCTGAGTCCACCCAGCTTTTACTCCCATAAAGCAAAGTTGGTCTGAAAAAACACTGATGTAAAGAGTTTTGTCTGGGAGCTGACCTTACAGAATACTGCTGATAGCAACTGTAAGCTCATTACATTAGCTTCACTGCACCTTTATTCTCTCTTACTATTATACCATCTTGGAAGAAAAAAAAAATATTTGAAATTATCTATTGCAGCTTTATATCCCCAATCTGACAATTCTCTTGGATTTCTTACCTAATGACATAAATTTAGCCTTAAAAAAGTTATTTTTCACACCATACTCATTGCGACGTTTGCTTCAAGAGTTTATACAGTAGCCACAGAAAGTATTCGTACATCAACATTTTAATGTATACCTTTTATATTAAGCACCATGAAGTAATAAACACATCCAGTGAAGCATATGCATAAAGAAAGGACACCTCGCTGTACATTTGCTACGAGATTTACAGCGCTCAACGTATTAAACTAGTCTTAACACAACAAAAAGTATTTGTACACTGCTAGGTAATTCAACAACAATAAAGGTGTTTTAATTTAATCCACCTATTCAATACTTTTATTTTCACTTATAGTGGTTACATAAATAGACTCACAGTTAAATGGGACATGTTTCGCCCTCAATTAAGGGCATCTTCAGCCTAAAAACAATCATCCAGAGTACAACTAATATTAAAAGTAGAAGCTAAAATATTAGCCAGTTATTAAAATTCAGGACATAAAAATGTGAAAAATAATACAATATATAAAGATGCTAATGGAAACACTGTCAATGATTAAACTATAATCTTGTTGGAGACAAACTACTTCCATTAAAATTCCAATTTAAACAGTTCATTTAAGATGTTGGTGGAAAACCAAAGTAGTAATAATATAAAGCCAACGACATGAGGGCATGAACACAAGCATAAACATGATTGTCATAAATACAATATGTCCAAGGCCGCTGATGAAATTCGTCAGCATGAAGTGAGACAGAAGCATCAGTTGAAAAATTTTAAGTGGCCCTTAGCACCGGTAGGTAATACTAATGGCTGAAACCTTCCCAGGAAATGTCAGTAGATACTGAAATAATGTTTTCTGTAAGAGAAGGAAAAGATGTAATAAGTTGAACATAAGGAGAGAATTCGGATTACATAAATTGAAACAGACGAGTCCAAGCCATAATATAACCCAAAATAAGGTAAATGAATTATGGCTCAAAAATGAAATCAAGGCATATTACAGGAAGAAATCCAAATTGAATTTGCAATTGTGTAACGTTCACTTAGCGGGTACACAGGATTTAGCCCCATTAGAATGGCAGTCATTTTATTAACACATGGAACACTAACATACGCACTTAGTAAGAAACAAGATGCATTGAATGTCATTTGATAGAGACACAAATACGTCACAGTAAACAAACGAAACAAGAACAAATTAAAGGCCCATTGGACACTTACTCCCACAGTAGTTAACTTGACCAAGGTACGATTAACGGAAGGAGAGAATGACCTACTTAAAAGGGGTCCAAAATACAATTGGCCTAATAAAGATAGAGAAATAGACATCATTAACACAGTTGCAGAAGCGGAGGCGAACATATCAAAACTCCCACGCGATGTACAAGACGAAGTAAGATTGGAGTTAAAGAAGAGATTACCCAGATTAGCTAAGGAGATTATACCAATTTTGATCCTAAACAGAAAACGGTAAAAAACATGAAATCAAATATAATATTATAGTAACCAAGGCTGACAAGCGGGGGAGCAATCGTTTTGATGGATAAAGATACATGTATCAAGAAAACAAGATTTTTTTTGAAAACAAGTACATATTAGTGACTAAAGATCCATTAGCTAAAATTCAACGCAACTTGAAGGCGTTACTTAAAAGATCCACATCTCTCTTTACTGAACAAGAACAATTAAAACTTATCAATATGAATCCTAGGCTCCCAGAAACTAGAGCTTTGCCTAAAATACATAAAAAGATATTCTGATTATCAATTGTCAAAATTCTCCCACGTATAAGGTCTCCAAATACATTCATAATTTTTTGAAAAGACATTACACTTTTAATAATAAACAACCATTAAAAAATTCCATTGACTTGTGACATTTTGCTAAAATGTGGCGTGCATCCAAACCAGACGATGTGTTCGTATGACGTGGTGAATATATTCCGACAAAACTGTTAATATCATTCATGATAATATTTGTAAACACAGTAATCTTAGTAAAATGGAAGTAGAAGAATTCACTAGATTGTTAAATTTCGTATTAGACAATAATTACTCCTCATTTAACAATATTTATAAACAGAATGGATTAGCAATGGGTGACCCAATATCGGGCATCCTTACCGACATATTTATGGATTCAATCTAACACAATGAAATAATAGCAAAAATTAAAGGAATTGATTTATGGTTGAGATATGTAGATGATACGTTTGTAATAAACAAAGATGTCACTAATAGGCGAGAAATCTTAAATAAGTTAAATGAAATTGAACCTAATTTGAAATTCACGAAAGAGGACAAAGTAGATAACTCATTGAATTATCTAGATGTAACAGTTACACGTAGGGTTAATACTTCATTTCGAAGTATTTAGAAAACTGATACAATCATCTACAACTATAAACAATTTTTCTTTACACCTGAATTCACATAAACAGGCATCTTTTCACAGTGATTTATAGAGCACTTAGAATCCCTCTATCTCCCAAAAATTTGAAGAAAGAATTAAATTATATTAGATACCTCTCTAAACAAAATGGTTTTAAAATAGAAATGATCAAATTAATCAATAAAATTAAGAACAAGTTATCCACAAATCTGATACCAGAAAAAAAAAACAAAAAACTGAGTATGCTACATTCACTTTTAATAATCCAGCTATACACCAGATTACTAATTTATTCAAGAAAATTTTAATATAGCTTTTAGAACTACTAATACTAACCAGTTCATATTCTTTAATCATAAAAAACTTAATGATAAAAATCTTTATTTGGGATCAGGAGTATACAGACTCAAACGTACTCAGTGAAATTTTTCATATGTTAGACATAGTGGGAGAAGTTTTATGACAAGATACATGGAACATGTTAATGCAGAAAAACATAGGAAATACTCAGCAATGAGTTTGCATATGAGGGAGACTGTCACAGATTCAAATCCATAGAGAAAGACCTAGCGATAATTAAAAACATAGAAAAAGGGAGAATGTTGAACGAATTAGAAGGTTTATATACCTATTTAGATCAGACGTACAATAAGCAACAGAAACTTAAATGAAATCAAACAGTAAAAGTATGTTACATGAATTACTGCCGAAATTATTAAAGTCAGTCAGTTCAAATAAATTTAGGATACAGGTACCTAATATATTTAATTCTTCATACTCTAATACTCCTCCCATACCTACAGATATTAGGCCTACTTCCAACAATACGGTTGACTCCGCCCCATTGTCAGCCTCGTCACAATTGACTCCACCCATTCTCTCCTCCGTTTCACACTCCCCTATTCCTTCCCCTCAGAGTTCACTGCCGCCTCTGCAGCACATTTACAACACCAGACTCAGAGCCAACAGAAGGGCAGCAACCAACACAACAGTAGATAAATAACTTTCAACTAACATGTAAGTCCTCATTTGTTTTAATTTATGTAATCCGAATTCTCTCCTTACATTCAACTTCTTATTACATCTTTTCCTTTTGTTACAGAAAACATTATTTCAGTATCTACTGACATTTCCTGGCAAGGTTTCAACCATTAGTATTACCTACCAGTGCTAAGGGCCACTTACAATTTTTCAACTGATGCTACTGTCTCGCTTCATGCTGAGGAATTTCATCAGCGGCCTTGGACATATTGTATTTATGACAATTATGTTTATGCTTTTGTTCACGCCCTCATGTCGTTGGCTTTATATTATTACCACTTTGGTTTTCCACGAACATTTTAAATGAACCGTTTTAATTGGAATTTTAATGGAAGAAGTTTTAGTCTCCAACAAGATTATAGTTTATTCATTGACAGTGTTTCCATTAGCATCTTTATGTATTGTATTATTTTTCACATTTATATGTCCCAAATTTTAATAACTGGCTAATCTTTTAGCTTCTACTTTTAATATTAGTTGTACTCTGGATGATTGTTTTTAGGCTGAAGATGCCCTTAATTGAGGGTGAAACATGTCCTATTTAACTGTGAGTCTATGTAACCACTATAAGCGAAAATGAAAGTATTGAATAGGTGGATTAAATTAAAACACCTTTATTGTTGATGAACTGTAAATTTTCAATACTGACCAAAAATGAGATTTATAACATGTAACACTGCTAGATAATTCAAACACTTGCCGAAGTATTTGTTCAAACACAGCCTTAATACTTTGTATGCATGCCGTTAGCTTTGATGACCTGTTCCAGAAGTCTTGGCATTGAATTAAATAAATGTTTGGTGTACTCTTCAGATATGTTGGACTGTGCATCTGAGAGCATCTCTTTAATATGTTCTTTACTAGTAGGATGGTGTTTTTGTACTTCTTTGCCTAGATGGTCGCACAGGTTATCTTGGATTGAGAACTGGACTCTGAGGTGGAGTGAGAAGTATTCTTGAGTCATTGTACAACCATCACGGGTTATGGCACAGTGCTTAGGATCATTGTCCTGTTGGAATTGGAAGATTCCTTCTAGATTGAACTTGTGTGCACTGCTGCTTAAATTATGGAACAACACATCTATTTACTTCCTGGTATCCATAATACCATCAATAAATGCCAGGTTTCCCACTCCATTTACAGCCATGCAGCCCCAAACCATAACACTCGCTCCGTGTTTTACTGTGGGGATTACGTATAAAGGTCCACGTTCAGTGTTTGGCTTCTGCCATACATTACTGCTCCTACCAGTTGCAAACTGTGTAAAGTTTGCTTCATCAGAAAAATAATGGTGTTCCAAAAGTTCATAGTCTTTCCACAATACCCTTTCGCAAAATCTAGGCGAGTCTGCCGATTTCTTTCACCTTTAAGTGGCTTCTTTCATTGATATCTACTGTGCAGGTTTGCACTCTACAATACATTCCTTAGAGTCTGCACACTTACCGTTTTGTTGGGCCTTGAAGCGAGTTCTATAGCACTTTGGAACGGTTCCTTTCATGCCGAATGCACAATATTGCGTCGCTCCCGTATTGTCAGCACTTTTGGATGACCAGATCTAGGTTTGTTTACTGTTTGTCCACTGTGCTTGTATTTAATAACTATTGAACTCACCGTAGTAAAGCTAATGCCGAGCTGTTTTCCATATTGATGATAACTTACCTTGCTTACAAAGTATTTTCTAGTTGACTCAATGAAGGTTCTGTCTTCTTTCGCCCCATACTAAATAACCTTGCAGCAACAACAGCACAGTGAAGACTGAATAGATAACCCCTCCTGCAGACACAGCAGCGTAAACCTGTGCGACTACTGATTTAACCTATCACAAAGACCGTACATCCGCACTGTACGAATACTTTCTTGGCGGTACGATCGGCAGTTTGTATACAGTATCATGCCGATCATGTTACATTTTTAAACTATCTGTATGTTCTGCGTGTATATCTGACGTCTGTCATGCCGTTTATAAATCTGACTTCATCTCGTAAGTCGTAATGATGTTCCATCATTTTCCATAGGTGTACGAATACTTTATGTGGCCACTGTATATTTGGCCTTTTTAAGTAAATTTTGGAATACTTAAAATTGTATTAAATTTTACCATCAAAAATTGTGGGACACCCTGTACCACACGTGTTGATTTTTCTGGGGCTTGCACAAGATAAAAGTTTCGAGAAGTTTTCAAAGACAAGACCAGTGTGTAATAGAAAATGTAAATTTCATTGGTTTAAATTAATCGAAAGGTAACTTGTGTGCTCATTGGTCATAATTTTGCTGTGGCGTTTCCGGTTACAGAATCTAGCGCGAGCTCCCTTCAGGAAGCACGTTGCAGGGTGTTTGAATTCTGTCTTCATCATGTAGAGCTGATGTGTTGTCCGGGAGCTCTGGCTTTTCTTGGGTCCTAATGTAACTTTCTTTTATTTCACTTTTTAATTTGTCACAGGAGTTTACCCGTCTATTTTTCTATCAGAAATCAGTTGTAATTTTTGTAAAGAGGTTTCACATCCATGTTCATGTTGCCATGAGGCAAGCTTTTTTAACAGTTTTGTAACTTAATTTTTCATTAAGCTTGACCTTGGTAATTGTGATTTCTTTTAACATGTTTTCCAAGGACTCTGTTGTATTTTATTTCTTTAGTGAAGGTGGTCGCTTCACAGTTAAAGTGTTTTCCATGAAGGCTAGCATCAGTAAGATTGCAAGACTGGAATTTCAGGGTTTGTTATTCTATTTTGGGTTTTATGTTAACTGTAGTGTTCATTATTTCCTTTTTTAGATGTTTTTATAATAAACAAGTATTTATGATAAGTAGATATTATCTAAATTATTGTTTGAAGTTTTGGCCATAAAAGTTCTTCGATCCACAACCTCGTAGTGTTCCTTGCACTGTCCACTTCCTGCCATTAGTGTCCATGTATTTTACCTTGTTTAATTTTTATTTTATAATATGTTTTTAACTATTCTAAGTTGTACTTAGTGTCCAAATTGTAATTGCTATACTCATTGCACCAATTTCTATGTTCCAAGATATTAGACTGCAGGCTTTTGGCACAATCTGCCATAAGACCAAATTGTCAGCACAGGCCAGACTCCTTACTACATTTTTACCTAACTGAATCCCTCCCTGCCACTTAACACCTTTCAGCAAATCCATGTAAACTATGAACAGATGTGCAATATTACAGCCTTGTCTAACCCCTTGCAAGTAACCTGAACCAAGAACTCAATCTACGATGAATTTGCACTCCAGTCAAATGGTCAACATAAACGCCTTAGATTCATTTCAATTATCTATCTGTAATCCCATAGTCTCCCAGTAGGGCAAACATCTTTTCCTTCCAGGACTGTCACAAGCCTTCCCTAGATCTACGAAACAAACTTAACCCATATGCATCCACCCGCCCTTTGCTCTGACATTGCTAGGAATCCGCCAACTTTTTAGCATGCAACCTGGGTGTTGCAAGCTTTCGGTTAAAACAGTATAGTGGGTGATCGACTGCGCGTATTATCACGGGACCTGTTTTATATTATTGAGAAATTCCACACTATTGCTCATGACACCAAAAAAAACTTTACAGAAATAAAACACATAAAAATCCCTTTGAAATCTTAATTTTTTCATTACCTTATCTCACCTCTGAAGTTCTTCAGTGTGTGTTATGGCCTTAATTATAAGGTACGAGCCTAACATTTGCCTGATTTGAAATAAGGAAATAATAGGAAACCAATACGACATGAGCCTAACATTTTCCTGATTTGGAAATAAGGAATTAATGGGAAACAAATCACGAGTAAGTGAATGAAGGGATTCGAACCTATATTCCAAATACGAACTTACTGCCGTATGTCTGTCTCGGTGTATTATTATGATTATTATTATTATTAAGATTATTATTATGATTAAGATTCAGTCTGAGGATCAGTGGTAAAGTGTTCACATCCAGGTACCAAGATCGTAGGTTCAAATCCGGCAGTCGCAATCGGATCTTGAGGGGCGGGAGAAAGTTCATTCGGCATTCCATGTCGTACGATATTACTACGCGAAAGATCTCTGGTGATATATTTCGTTTTCATTCATGCACAGGATCACTAATAACTTCTTCCTCACTAACACTGCTGAAATCAGAGCCTAAAACATCAAATATGCTTTGAATTTCGCTATTACATACTGCGTATTTCGTGCGAGCAAGCAACTTCGTTCTCAGTCAGCCATCTTGCAGATTTCTCGATCGATATTTTAATCAATTCTCTTTGCCAAAGTTGCATACCAAAGCACTCTGGTGACACTTTGAGACATCAAGAACAGATTTCAATTAGAAATGTTTCCGGAAAATACCAACAGATGTCACAAATGTCTCCAATATGTGACCTTGCATCCCGGCGTACCAGTCCGCTTGTGGAGTCCTGGACCAGGCGCTCGAGCGCGTACCAGTCCACTTACGGGTGCATAGGGGTTAACTGCCTAATCCTCTCATAGCATTTTTTAATTACCTGGTGCATACTGAATATCTGAGCCTGACAGCCCCTCCATGGTCTAAAACCACACTGGTTTTCATTGAACTTACTCTCAACCATAGGTCACACCCCCACTGCCAAGTTGCCAGTGAACACCTTGCCTGGTATACTGGTCAACAAGATACCTCTAGTCGTTGCAATTCTTCCTGTTTTCTTGCTTAGGTATAATTTCTGCTTTTGTCCAGTCAGAAGGTACCTTACTAACACTCCATGTTAATCTTATTACTCTATGAAGCTATTTCATTCCTACCTTCCCTCTGTATTTCACCACTAACTTCACCTATTCCTACCGTTTTGTAACAAATCCCTCAAGTGTAATTTTACCAACATCATTGCACTCCTCCCCACAAGCTCAGTTGTCCATGACATCACCAGAAAGATTTCCTTCTTCGTTGAAAAGATTTTCCACCTCTCTAGCGATTTCCTGGGGTCTATGAATTTACCTGATTTACCAAAAACACCATTTCCTTTTCCCTGTCCTTAAGATTCTTTATTACTGACCAGAAAGGTTTCCCCTTTCTGTTTGACCTAGCGTTTCCAGCTTATCAAAATCTTCCTGAGACTTCTTGGATTCAAGAACTAGAAGTTTTGCTCTATTTCCATCTCCTACATAAAATTCCCTGTCTGCATCAGCCATTGTTTGGAGCCATTTCTGATACGCATTCTTTTTACCCTAGAATGTTCAACACTAATTCAAGAGAGGAATGAAGCTAGGAAAAGAATGCTTCAAAGGAGGACAAGGTAAGCAGCAGAAGAGTACAGAGAGAAGCAGAGAAGAGTTAAGATATGCAGACTCAAAAAGAGAGCTTTTTAGAAAAAGAGAATTGAAGAACTGGATGAAATGAAGGATAGAAATGAGGCATGAAAGTTTTAAGAGAGAACAAAGGATCTTAAGAGAGGATTTTAACCAAGAGCTGTTTTCTTTAAGGACATGGATGGAAACCTCATCGGTGACAAAAGCAAAGTGCTCAAAAGATGGCAGGAGTATTTTTCCAAGGTACTCAATGCAAATAATGAGGATGATAGAGAAGAGGAAAACATCAGTGATGATTGGGAAGGAGGATTGAAGGGTTAATAGAGCAGCCAGATTTAGGTCAGAATAGCAATTAAAGCATTAAAGAATAACAAGCCCCAGGTGAAGATGGGATGGAGACAGAACTGTTGAGATATGGGGGAGAAGGAGTAGAGAAGGCTGTTCATGAGTTGATAAAGGAGGTTTGGGTGAAGGAGGAAATGACCAAGGATTGGACACTGGGCATAATATGTCCAATACATAAAGCATGTGGAAATTACTGAGGGATTACTCTGCTGGATGGAACGTACAAAGTTTTCAGTAAGATATTAGCCTCAAGACTGGAACCATGGATGGAAAGGAACCTAGGAAATTACCAAGCAGGTTTTAGGAAAAAATCACTACACTGGATCAGATTTTTATATTGCAACAATTACTGGAGAAGTTTTATGAGTATGACAAGCAGTTGCACCAGCTGTATGTTGATTTTAAACAGGCATACGACAGTCTAGATCAGGGCCATCCAAACAGCGCTCCCCAAGCGCTAGCGCTCTGGCCGCGCTCCGAGCGCTTTGGGGAAGGTAGTGGTGGGAGAAGCTTGGCTGGCTGAGCGAGCGGTCTGCCCGCCGCGCCGAAGAGAGCAGTCGATCTATCAGTCGTAGTCTAGTCTACAGTGACTCTATACATATAGTGTAGTGTCACTGTAGTCTAGTCCAATGCGCTTTGTTAACAACGTGTAACTAAATAACTAAATCAGTTTCGCAGTTGTCAAGGCTGAACACCTTACAAAAAAAAAAAAAAGGAGTGGTGAAGCAGCAGCCTTCAAAGCAGAATGGGAAATTTCATTTTTCTGTACAGCTTATAAAGGGCATGTCAAATTTTTAGTGTGCCACCGAAATTTAATCTGTTTTAAAAAGCACAATTTGGAACGGCACTACAGTGCCAACCACAGGGATGATTACGGTGATCTGACAGACGCCAGTCGAAGTTGGAAGAATTGAAAGAAAATTTCAAGCAGCACTGTTCTGTAAATATTATTGTTTTAATTTTTAAATGCTTGTTTACAAACAGGAATGAAGAAATGATTGAATTATCTGAAGAACACTAAAGTTGTGACTTGCCGTATTTTTGTCTGACAGATGATTGAGGAGAGCGAGGTTGGTGGACCCATTTTACGAACAAGCTACAAATGTTCGCCGCGAATTGCCAAAGCTGGGAAACCCTTCACGGAAGGGAATGTAACCAAGGAGTGCCTAATGGATGCGGCGGCATGTATTTGTCCGATGGAGCTAGTTGAGTAATTTGATAAAATCTCTCTTCCTCCACAAACTGTGGCTCGCAGAATAGACGACATGGCCGTTGATATGGAACAGCAATTAATGGAGAAGGCAGCAAATTTTGTATCATTTTCCATCGCCCTCGACGAATCAACCGACATTGCGGACAAAGCTCAGCTCGTTATTTTCATTTGAGGGGTGGATGACGATCTTCGGATTACCGAGGATTTCCTAGACTTAGTAGCTCTCAAAGACACCACTATCGGTTTCGATATTTTCCAAGCAGTGGAGGGTGTTTGAGTCAATGGGATTAAAATGGGAGCGGTTGACGAGTGTAACAACGGATGGAGCTCCTGCTTTACGTGGTCTACGCACGGGGTTCCTCAGCTATGTAAAATTAAACATGGCTGAGAGCAGTAGTACCCTAATGGTGGCGATCCAGTGATTAATACACCAGGAGGCAATCTGTGCAAAAGTCGCCAAACTTAAAGACATAATGGGAACAGTTGTGCGAATGGTAAATTTTCTTCGCTCCCATGAACTCACGTACCGTCAATTCAAAGAGTACTGGGCGAGTTGGCCGTGCGGTTAGGGGCACACAGCTCTGAGCTTGCAATCTCGAGACAATGCGGTTCGAACCCCACTGTCGGCAGCCCTGAAGATGTTTTTTTGTGGTTTCCTGTTTTCACACCAGGCAAATGCTGGGGTTGTACCTTAATTATACCTTAATTAAGGCCACGGCCGCTTCCATCCCATTCCTGGGCCTTTCTTGTCCCATCGTCGCCATAAGACCTATCTGTGTCGGTGCGACGTAAAGCAAGTAACAAAAGAAAAAAAATCAGAGTTCTTGGGTGACATCGAAGCGGAGTATCCGGATATCCCGTACCATGCAGAAGTAAGATGGCTGAGCCACGCAAAGTGCTTAATCAAGCTTTTTGTTTGCGGAACGCAATAGATGCCTTTTATGACATGAAAGGGTGGCCCGAAGTTCTTTTGCGTGATCCTAAGTGGTGGCGGACTTGGCCCCTTTAAGTGACTTTACTGCCAATCTGAATACTTTGAACACTTCGCTTCAGGGCGACAAGCACATTATCTCCGATTTGGTGGAAAAAATTCAAGCGTTCGAAAGAAAATTGATTTTGTGGGAAAACCAGTTGCGTGCAAGGAACACAGGACATTTTCCATTGCTTGAAACAGTGAAATACACTGTCGACTTTGATGAGTATTTGCAGGTAATTTGCCAATTACAAAAAGAGTTTGAAAAGAGATTTTCAGAATACAGAACTCCAAGCGGTGTTAGATGTATTCCTTCGACCATTTTCTCTTAGTGCAGACAGTGCTCCACAGCTATTTCAATTAGAGTTGGTTAAACTGCAGTGCAATGTTCGTCTTAAAGACGGCTTTGTAATGTCACGAAGTTTAAAAGAATTTTGCAGCGGCTTTCCGCAAGAAGAATACCCCCTTTTGTATATTTTTTTTCTAGTTGTTTTACGTTGCACCGACACAGATAGGTCTTACGGCGACGATGGGACAGGAAAGGGCTAGGAGTGGGATGGAAGCGGCCGTGGCCTTAATTAAGGTATAGCCCCAGCATTTGCCTGGTGTGAAAATGGGAAACCACGGAAAACCATTTTCAGGGCTGCCGACAGTGGGGCTCGAACCTATTATGTCCCGAATACTGGATACTGGCCGCACTTAAGCGACTGCAGCTATCGAGCCCGGTCCCTTTTGTATAAACATGCATGTAAAGTTCTGTCAATGTTCGGCTCAACGTGCATTTTTGAGTGTCCCTTTCGGTTCTTAAGTTTACCAAAAGTAAACATTGTGCAACGATAAGCGATAGAAACTTGCGCAATTGTTTAAGAATAGCTGTGTCCAGATAATATATTGTAGGCCTACTCAGTTTGGAGATGATTGTTTGCTCCAAAAGTAAAAGCTTGTGAAAACGACTGATCAAAAGTCACTCAATGTCTGTACTATCTGTTCATATCGGTAAAACGTTGTTGAATTTTCCTCTCAGATGTGTTCAAATTTCAGTTTTGAATAAATCACATTACTGTATTCTTTACTTAGCACTTGATTTCGTTTCCTGCATATTCCATACGTCGGAGTACCTTTCGATTTGTAAATGCGGTATATTTTTACGGCAAAATAGCCCTATCAACATGTCAACAAATCCACAAAAGCCGTCGGACACAAGACTGTACGTACGTATCTAGTCAGCGCGGTCCGAACATCGTCTGTCTCAGGTCTCCTCACTGCCACACTGTAGTGGTGGTAGGGGAAGGAGCGCTAGTCTGACTGCCCAGTGCTCCCCGAGCGCGGGCGCGCTCTCGGAGCGCAATGGCTGGATGGCCCTGGTCTAGATAGAGGCAACATTTATAAAATTATGAGAGTTTGGAATCCCAAAGAAATTGGTTAGGTTGACAGAAATGACCTTGAAAACAACAGTAATGCAAGGTGAAAGTAGAACAATCAATACTGGGACCAATAAATACTGATCTGCATTTAGGGCAGTCACCCAGGTGGTAGATTCCCCATCTGTTTTCCTAGCCTTTTCCTAAATGATTTCAAAGAAATTGGAAATTTATTGAACATCTCCCTTGGTAAGTTATTCCAATCCCTAACTCCCCTTCCTATAAATGAATATTTGCCCCAGTTTGTCCTCTTGAATTCCAACTTCATCTTCATATTGTGATCTTTCCTACTTTTATAAATGCCACTCGAACTTATTTGTCTACTAATGTCATTCCACGCCATCTCTTCGCTGACAGCTCGGAACGTACCACTTAATACCAATATAAATGGTCCGTTATTGGAGATTATAAATTTTCCAGCTAACTCATTCTTGGTTGCCAGCGTTTCGCCTTTGTGTGCTAGGGTGGGCTCATCAGTTGGTACCTAACACACCTACCAATATGCTGGCTAGTGCATACCGTGGAGGCCACTGCATAGGCTAACTGGAGCCACCGGCAGTGCCAATGCACTAAGAGACTGTCTCATTACCAAAAATTGATGCCTGCTTGGCCATCAGATTCCCTATGGGAATCAACATCTATATCAACATACCACTTAGTCAAGCAGCTCTCCTTTCTCTCAATTCTTCCCAGCCCAAACTTTGCAACATTTTTGTAACGCTACTCTTTTGTCGGAAATCACCCAGAACAAATCGAGCTGCTTTTCTTAGGATTTTTTCCAGTTCTTGAATCAGGTAATCCTGGTGAGGGTCCCATACACTGGAACCATACTCTAGTTGGGGTCCTTACCAGAGACATATGGCCTCTCCTTTACATCCTTACTACAAACCCTAAACACCCTCATAACCATGTGCAGAGATCTGTACCCTTTATTTACAATCCCATTTATGTGATTACCCCAATCAAGATCTTTCCTTATATTAACACCTAGATACTTACAATGATCCCCAAAGGGAACTTTCACCCCATCAACGCAGTAATTAAAACAGAGGACTTTTCCTATTTGTTAAACTCACAACCTGACTTTTAACCCCATTTATCACCATACCATTGCCTGCTGTCCATCTCAACATTTGAGGTCACGTTGCAGTTGCTCACAATCTTTTAACTGATTTATTACTATATAGAGAATATCATCGGCAAAAAGGCTTACCTCTGATTCCATTCCTTTACTCATATTTATACATATAAGAAAACAAAGGTCCAAAAATACTGCCTTGAGGAATTCCTCTCTTAATTATTACAGGGTCAGATAAAGCTTCACCTACTCTAATTCTCTGAGATCTGTTTTCTAGAAATATAGCAACCCATTCAGTCACTCTTGTCTAGTCCAATTGCACTCATTTTTGTCAGTAGTCTCCCATGATCCACCCTATCAAATGTTGAGCTTCAGTGGAATAACCTTTCCTAAAACCAAACTGCCTTCTATCGAACCAGTCAATTTCACAAACATGTCTAATATAATCAGAAAGAACTAGAAATTTCCCGCTGGCTCCGCCCGCAATGTACAAAGTATGTACAGATGTATTTGCAAAGTTTCGAGTTAACCTGGATCTGCCCAGCGTGCCATATATGGCACGTCAAACTACACCGTTTTCTTGGTATCTTATTGGAACCGCGTGCTCTCATTGTTTACTGCGGTATTGTGTTCAGAGAAGTCCTGCCTAACATCTTATGTGGTTTGTTTTAGTATATCATTCTGTTTGGTACGTTATAGCTAAATAAAAAAGAAGTCTTGTTTTCACGATTGCCAGTAATGGCTGCATGTTTGAAGTAATTAATTCCTGCTTTACTTCTATAGTTATTTATATGGACCCTGCTGTGCTGTATTTTTCTCTAAGGTGCTTATATGTGTGGGGATTAGCTAAGATATGTCTTGGTGATGGTTGGTGTCCTTTCATTTGAAGTAGAAGTTTGGTGGAACTTATCTGGCACGCTGGGCGGTAATGCTGTCTTTCTGCCTGGCACAACTCAGCCTATAATTGTTGTAGTTCTGATGTTCCTTTCTGTTCATTTCATTCTTCTTTATCAACCTAGCAATGCATAATGGTGTAGGCTGTAAGTTATGTTTTTATTGAATAATTTTTAATCACGCAGAGTAAAATTTTCACAAAAATTGACACTACATTGCGGTTTTCTTGCTGAAATGTATCTTATGCAGTTATTCATCCTATCTCTTCACGTGCTTCACATTTATGGGTTCATGCGTTTTTCTAGGAGAATTTCATTACGAGTAGTATTCTCCTTGTTGGAAAACGATGAATTTTCCGCCATAGGAAAAGTATTCATCGGGCCTCTAGATGCTGTAGTTTTGTCGGATGAAGATGAAGGTGGCTTTGCCGACAATTTACCTGATAGCCAGCTTCGAGCGAACTCAGAAAAAGTGGTGGTGGGCAATATATGCCTGGCTCGTCGATGCATGGCAGCTGAAACACATGTCTTGAGAAGGTATTTCTCATCTTTATTTTCGGTGAGCATTTGTCCAGATTTATCTCACATGCTACAAAGCTGCTCCCTTTTTCAGTAGATCTCATTGTTTTGGACAAAATTCAGTGCAGTACGATGGAATGCATCACTGACCTACAATTCCAGGAGCGAAGGGAAAATTGCCTTGCTAGGCCTAGAACCCAGTGTACCATGTGCAATATAGGTTTATGTGTAGACTGTTTTACTGATTATCATACGCACAAAGGTAATAAGTATTGTGTACTCGCCTTTCAGAACATCACCGTTAATGCACTACTCACATTAACATATGACTTATCTCTGTACATACTGCTAGTATAATTCCTCATACAGACTGTCTGATTGCCTCAACATGTAATAAGTGATTAGGATAGCTTGCGAGATTTCAGCATTATTATTTAAAATATAAATTCATTTCCTCCTACTATTAACAACTCAAGTCATTTACAACCCCTATAAAATCATCTCTAGCACAATTAATCAAACATCTAGGTATTTTTAATAGTTATGGAACAACATTATTTTTGTAATATGTGCAAATATTGAAGAAAAACTTGTATACTGATGATTTACAAAAGAAAGTATTGGATAAAAGCATATCGGTAAGCCAAATGCAGAATAACATCCAAATTCCCGTATGTGAAACAAAAGACAGCACTACCGCCCAGCGTGCCATTTATGGCACGGGCCTTTTCTCGGAAATTACATGTCGAATAAATAAAATTAAAACTTTTTCAGGATCTTCATATGCACATTATCCAATGCTAAAAGTTACAAGTTGATTCTCAAAGAATAAAATTTTGGGCAGATCCAGGTTAATGAAATAAAGCACATGATCTGCTGTGGTAATAGAATGTAATATTATGTCAACAAAACACTTGAAAATACATCAC
Organism: Anabrus simplex; assembly: GCF_040414725.1. Lineage (NCBI taxonomy): Eukaryota > Metazoa > Arthropoda > Insecta > Orthoptera > Tettigoniidae > Anabrus > Anabrus simplex. The sequence continues at coordinate 97,975,825 of NC_090268.1, read as the reverse complement.
ACAAAGAAATTGAATTAAACATTCCTTGGAATAACACTATGCGCCGAACTGTCAAAAAGTCCTTCAAAGATCTTCGTCACGGAGACAAATGTACTTGTAACTTTTCTCAGAATATACCAATTTAAGTAGTTATTACCTCAAAAGAAAGCATTTGATCTACTGAGTGTTTTTAGACCAAACAAACTGTATCTCAATTACAACCAAAGATATGATTGCTCCAATGAAAAAAAAATGTTGAAGAAATGAGACGTCAAATTGAATGAGCACGCATAATTTCTCAGAATCGACCAATTTAAATAGTTAAGAGCTGAAATGAAAGAGCCTGATCCACTGAGTGGTCTTAAGCCAAAATGAACTCAGTACCTCAATGAGAACTGAAGATATGATTGCTCCAAAGAGACAAAAAATTGAAAAATCAAATAATTTGAGGAAGGCAGACGTTAAGTGATTTATAGTACCTGATGACAAATCTGTGCATGAATACCTTTCAGTTAAAAAAAGAATGAAGGAAATCAACCGGATATAATGGCTGGACTGACTGACTTCAGTTTTCATAAATTTTTTTAATATATAGATGCCTTTCCAAAGCTTGCATACAATGCATGTCAAACTTGCTGACCTATAATTTTCAGCTTTATATCTATCACCCTTTCCTTTATACACAGGGGCTACTATAGCAACTCTCCATTCATCTGGTATAGCTCCTCCGACCAAACAATAATCAAATAAGTACTTAAGATATGGTACTATATCCCAACCCATTGTCTTTAGTATATCCCCAGAAATCTTATCAATTCCAGCCGCTTTTCTAGTTTTCAATTTTTGTATCCTATTGTAAATGTCATTGTTATCATATGCAAATTTTAATACTTCTTTAGCCTTAGTCTCCTCCTCTATTTGGACATTAACCTCGTAACCAACAATCTTTACATACTGCTGACTGAATACTTCTGCCTTTTAAAGATCCTCACTTACACACTCCCCTTGTTCATTAATTATTCCTGGAATGTCCTTGGAACCTGTTTCTGCCATACATACCCTTCCATTTTTCACTAAAATTTGTATGACTGCCAATTATGCTTGCCTTCATGTTATTCTTAGCTGCCTTCTTTGCTAGATTCAATTTTCTGGCAAGTTCCAATTTCTCCTTACTTCCACAGCCATTTCTAACTATTTCTTTCCAGTCTGCACCTCCTTCTTAGTCTTTATTTCTCTATTGTAATAAGGTGGGTCTTCACCATTCCTTACCTCCCTTAACATTCCTTACCTCCCTTAAAGGTACAAACCTGTTTTTGCATTCCTCAATTTCTTTAAACCCATCCCAGAGTCTGTTTACATTTTTATTTACCATTTTCCACCGATCATAGTTACTTTTTAGAAACTGCCTCATGCCTGCTTTATCAGCCATATGGTACTGCCTAATAGTCCTACTTTTAAGACCTTCCTTTTTATCACATTTATTTTTAACTATGACAAAAACAGCTTCATGATCACTAATACCATCTATTACTTCAGTTTCTCTATAGATCTCATCTGGTTTTAGCAGCACCACATCCAGGATATTTTCCCCTCTGGCTGGTTCCATTACTTTCTGAATCAGCTGTCCTTCCCATATTAACTTATTTGCCATTTGTTGGTCATGCCTCCTGTCGTTCGCATTTCCTTCCCAATTGACAACTGGTAAATTCAGATCTCACGCTACAATCACATTTCTTTCCTTGTCGTTTCCTACATAGCTGATTATCTTATCAAATAATTCTGAATCCATGTCAGTGCTACCCTTTCCTGGTCTGTACACTCCAAATATATCAAATTGCCTATTATCTTTAGAAATGAGTCTTACACCTAGAATTTCATGCGTCTCATCTTTAACTTTTTCATAGCTTACAAATCCTTCTTTCACCAGAATGAATACTCCCCCTCCCACCATTCCTATCCTATCTCTACGATACTCCAGTTGCAAGTGATAAAAATCATTGTTATCCATATTGAAGATGCTGAATGTAGGATGCTAAATGGTTTTTGTCACCTATTCAATACATATAAATTGTACATTTAGGAATTTATTTTAATTCCGCTTGAGACATGTTTCGCCCTTCATTGAGGGCATCATCAGTCAAATTACCTTCTCAAGGCAAAAATCAGGTACCTGGTTAGCATTTAATGTGCACAAATTAATACACATTACAATGGGAAAATTAAGTAATGTAATGTGTATTAATTTGTGCATATTAAATACTAATCAGGTACCTGATTTTTGCCTTGAGAAGGTAATTTGACTGATGATGCCTTCAATGAAGGGTGAAACATGTCTCAAGCAGAATTAAAATAAATTCCTAAATTTACAATTTATATGTATTGAATATGTGACAAAATAAACCATTTAGCATCCTACACACTCCAGTTCCGTGAGAAAATTTCTGCATCCATTATATAATTTTTCAGCCATGATTCAACTCCTATTACAATATCTGGTAAATATATATCTATTAAATTACTTAATTCTATTCCTTTCTTTACAATACTTCTACAATTCAACATAAACAATTTTATGTCATCCCTACTTGATTTCCAGTTCTGTTACCTTATCACTGCTCCCTTGGCCACCCTGTTTCCCTGAATGTACCTCCCTATTACCCTTCTAAATAAATTTCCTAACTTATACGTACCACTGCGGTGTAAGTGAAGGCCATCTGAGTGCAGATCCCTGTCTCCTACTTACCCATTAGGATCTAGAAATTTCACTCCCAGTTTCCCCCACATACCCACTCCATAGTCTCATTTAAATCCCCAATCACCCTCCAGTCAGTATCCCTCCTACACAGTATTCCACTGATAATCTCCGCTTTCTTAAACTTCACCCATGCTGCATTTACCAGATCCCACACATCTCCAACTATGTTGGTACTTATATCAGCTTGCCTTACGTTGTTGGTACCAACGTGAAACACCACCACCTTCTCCTTCCCCTCCTCCCTCCTACTTTCCTCAACATCTGCCTCAACCTAATTCCTGGATAACATTCTATCCTGGTTCCCTTTCCTCCACACACTTTCCCCACATGTAACGATGGAATCCCCCATGACCAGAGCTTCAACCCTACCCACCTCATTTGATCCCCTCCCCTCCTGGTCAGCCCTATCTTTCCTGATAGCTGCAGAAGCTACTTCCTCCTTCCTTTTCTCCTTCCCATGACCATGTTCCACCTGTCTTTTCCTATCCTCTACATTTTCCTTTCCTACCTTTTCCCTTCCTCCTACTTCCACACATCTCAGCAACAGTTCCCCGTCCCTCATCTTCCCTCTGTTCTACCTGGAGTGACTCGTCCGATTTCGCACAGAAACCTGTCCTGAATTCTGATCCTGAATAGAGTCCTTAGCCTGCAATCTCCTTCTCCTTAGAACATAAGACCACCTGTCTTCTACAACTCCCTCCTTTCCGTCCCCTCCCTCTTGTACACCTACTGTAACCTGTAGGTTGTTTGAGGGAGTCCTATCTTCCTTCCTGTCTTCTGTGAGAAACAGGATCTGTCAGAGGCATTTTTAGTGTAAAAGGGGCTGAGACAGGGGGATGTTATCTCCACACTCCTATTCAATTTAGCACTGGAAAAAGCACTCATCAACCCAGAGGGAACCATCCTGAACAGATTAGTACAAGTGATAGCATATGCTGATGATGTGGCAATTATTGCACGAAATGAAACAGCTCTTGAAGAGAACTATGCTTTGTTAGAAGAGAAAGCACGGGACTTAAGGCTAGAAGAGAATGTAAATAAAACAAATATGAAGATGGGAGAGAGAGGGAGCAAGAGAAAGGTCCACAGTGAGAATAAAAGGGAAGGAATCAGAGTTACAACTTTCAAATATCTAGGCTCAATAATAACTGCAGACAATAAAACCTCTGTGGAAATACAGGAAAGGATAAGTGGGAACCGATGCTTTTATGCCTTGCAAAATATGTTTAAATCTAAGAATGTCAGTAGGAATACTAAAATAAAAATATACACAACAGTACTAAGACCTACAGTGATGTATAGCTCAGAATGCTAGGTGATGACTAAGAGAGAAGAACAGTGGTTGTTACGGTGGGAAAGGAAGATTTTGGGAAAGGTATTTGGAGCAGTTAGAGATCAGAATGGATGGAGAATGAGGACAAATGCAGAGCTGCAAGGATTGTTTGGCCAGCCAGATACTGTTAAAATTAAGCAGGGAAGAATTCAGTGTGCTGGTCATGTTCAGAGAATGGCAGAAACCAGTACTGTCAAAGTCTTTATAGGAAAACTGGAAGGAAGGAGAGGAAGGCCCAGGGAAATCTGTTCAGGATGGTTCCCCTGGGTTAATGGGTGGTTGGCATATTACTTTTTCCAGTGCTAAATTGAATAGGAGTGAGAGGGAACATCCCCCTGTCTCAGCCCCTTTTCAACTAAAAATGCTTCTGAAAGATCCTGTTCCACTCACCTTGCATACTCTATTGTTTTCAAGGTCATTTCTGTCAACTTAACCAATTTAGAAAGATGGGAGTTAAATGCTGGAGAAGGAAAGCCAGGGACCAGGACAAATGGAGGCAGGTGATTAAGGAGGCCAAGGACCTACATGGACTGTAGCACCAACCAGTAAGTAAGTATTCTTTTTATGCTTACAACCTGTTCTCACTTTATCATTCCACAAAGATGTTTGATTTACCTTATCTTTACATAGTTGTTCCTAGGAATTCCTTTGCTGTTTCTCAGATGGAATCCTTGTATGCCACCCATTCCCTTTCTTGAACCTGCTTACTGTCCATTGTTTGGAACTTTTCACTGATATCCATGTACATCTAATTTTCTCATCCTGGAGATTTTCTACCCATATTCATCTGCAGACTGATTTGACTTCATCCTAAGCCTAGAGATAGTTCACTACAAATGAGATAGTGGTCTGCATCATCAATAAGTCCCTGGAATAGCCACACATTCCTAACAGATTTCCTGAATTTAAAGTCTGTTATGATATTGTCTATCATGGATCTGGTACCCCTACCCTCCCATGTGTAGCAGTAAATAGCCTTATGCTTGAAGAATGTATTCATAACTGCTGATCCCATACTAGCACAGAAATCCAGCAATGATTCCCATCCCTATTAGCTTCCATATCCTCCCCACATTTTTCAACCACCCTTTCATAACCTTTCATTCTGCTCATATTTTGAACTCCCACACTGAAATCTCCCATTACTGCTATCTTATCCTTGCTGTTGACCCTGACTACAATGTCACTCAATGCTTCACAAAACTTGTCAACTTCATCCTCATCTGCACTTTCACCCGGCGAGTACATGGAGACAGTTCTTATCCTAATTCTTCCAACCATCAAATCAATTTTGTATTTAATAGTTTGTGCTTACTGTTCATGTATATTTAATCTTTTTATTGTTTTGTGTATATTACCATATGCTAATAATAATTTGCTCATTTACATGCCTACCAAACTATATTTCATGCAACAGTATTCCTGATGAATAGCCCTACTCCACACTCTGCCCTTCCCTTTTGAACACCTGTCAAGTACACTTCCACTCTTATCTCCCTGTAACTGAATATCCAACTCCTGAACACATCCAAATGCATCCTATTTTCTGACTCAACCAGTTCCTTCTTCAATAAGCCCATTCGTATTGATAGCTCCACTTCGTTTGCAAAATTGTTTCCAAGAAGTACTTCGCCTATGAAATGGGAGTGAGACTCCATTACTGATAATTCTTACCATCCTCTTCATTAATTAGACAAGTATAGTGTAGATTTCTCAAATTATGTCCAACTTGACAACTTTCTTACAGAATAATTTCTACCACCACATCTCAAACTTATCCTCCATTAGAAATCTTATTTGCCCACATTAACATCAACAATCTATAATACAGTATATTTTAAAATCTTTTTCCTTTTAGCATCATTTCCCACTTCATTTTTACTTCTTTGAAAGATCATGTTCTAAATTGGTAACATCAAACTACCAATTTCAAGATAAACAATTTGCTTACCATTCCTTTACACTTCCCAACAAAATGTGAGCAAACACGGGCATGGCAGAATGAGTAACTTTGTACCTTGTCCTATGCTATGATCTTTTTAATGAGATATGTTTTAACCTTGCAGTGCTCACATTCCTGTGAACAGTTCTTATATTTCATTCCCTCATTATGCTTGATTCAGTACAGAAGTGTTGAAACAAATAAGTGACGGGAGTATTCCTTGTTTCTAACGTAAGTATTTTAAGAGGGCTGTTGTAGCTAGGATGTAAATTTTAGGATTTTATGCCACTGTTTGAGCTTCTTGGTAATAGAGTTAATGCTATGTTGCAAGTTAAGGATCTTTCTTTTTAAAATGGATCCTTATGGGAAAGAGGCTGAAAAACTGCAGCAAGTGATGAAATGAAATGGCGTATGGCTTTTAGTGCCGGGAATGTCCAAGGACAAGTTCAGCTCGCCTGATGCAGGTCTTTTGACTCCTGTATGCGCCCTGTGCATCATGATTAACGGAGCTCGATAGCTGCAGTCGCTTAAGTGCGGCCAGTATCCAGTAATCGGGAGATAGTGGGTTCGAGCCCCACTGTCGGCAGCCCTGAAGATGGTTTTCCGTGGTTTCCCATTTTCACACCAGGCAAATGCCGGGGCTGTACCTTAATTAAGGCCACGGCCGCTTCCTTCCACTTCCTAGGCCTTTCCTCTCCCATCATCGCCATAAGACCTATCTGTGTCGATGCGACGTAAAGCAAAATAGCTAGCATCATGATTAGGATGAATTGATGAAGATGACAAATACCCAGCCTCCTTGTCAGCGAAATTAACCGATTATGGTTAAAATTCCTCACCCCGCCAGGAATCTAACTCGGGACTCGTGTGACCAAAGGCCAGCAAGCTAACCATTTAGCCATGGAGCTGGACACAACTGATAAATGATGTCTAGAAGAATCAAATTTATATAGGCCTAGTGATTGTGTTGATGAAAGTGAGGAAGATACCAATAATGTTGAAATTCAGAGCAAGAACTCAGACACCCAGCAAGTCATTTCTAACAGTAATTAGAGGGGTGATGGGAGCAATTGTTTTCCACATGGTTCTGTATATATTAAGTTCATATGAAGTCACACAATGGAACAAAAGCACACCATGTAAAACGTATGAACAGTGTCAGAAAATATAACAAAGAATCTAACATGGAGGCCATAGCAAGGGAATTTTAAAATCCTCTTGAAATTTTGAAGTACTTTTTCAGGTGAAATAATTAATACAATAGTAAATAACACTAACATTATTATTCAGCTTCAGATATAAACTTGATATGGACAGTAATTGCAAAGACACTAACACATCTGAAATTCGAGCTGTAATTGGCTTGCTGTAACTAGTGGGAATTTTGAAAGCTGAGCAATTTAATGTGTAAGATTTGTGAAGACATAGCAGCATAGAAGTAGAAATATTTAGACTTATGTCCTTTTTAAAATTCAGTTTTCTTCTCACATTGTGTTTTTAGAAGCGTGATTAATTAGCTCCAATAGGGAACAATCTTGAACTACTTGCTAGCAATTTCAAATCTGACTACACTTTAATCTGATAGATGGAAATTTGGAGGCAATTTGAGGAAATTGTCAGTTTAGGCAATATATCCAAAGAAAGCCGAACAAATCATCTTAAACCAGGCCCAGTTTTCTGCCTTCAGTGAATGAGTACTCACTTAATTCTGTCAATGTAGGTGTCTTCCATAACCTGCTGCAAAACCAGACCTTGCCCAGCTAGATCATATCTAATCTGATCGATCCATCTCTTCCTTGGCTGACCTCTTGATCTTCTGCCTATGAGTTCCTTCCCAAATCATACTCTAGCTATTCTTTGTGCGTCCATTCTTTTTAGATGATTTCTTATTTTGTCCCTCGTTCTCTGAATTATACTTAAGAACTTCATTTCCACTGTTTTTAGTTCGAGATTGCTATTGTTTTGATTGTAGGTTTGTAGACTGTGATAACTGGTACAAAGAAGCTTCTGCAGGGTATTAATTTTGATCTTAGAAAATTTATTTAGGATAAGAAAGTTCCATTAACAGGATTACAAAACTGGGCTCCATTCTGTACCAGTACTCTGAGAATAATTTCTGAAAATCATTGCTATCTCTTGTTACTACACTGCCAAAATAGCAGAACTGATGTACTTATTCTAACCTTGATCCACCTAGAGTGATGTTAGTACAGATGTTCTGCCAACTAATAGGCAACACCACCATTTTGTACTTTCTTACTGAGAGACCAAATTGCTTGAATATAGCATTCCAGTCATTCAGCTTCTGTTGTACTTCAGCCTCATCACCCCTCTCACGTCTGCAAAGGCAAGACCTTGAACAAAACTCAGTTGAGTCTTAACTCGTTTAGTTATTTCGTCTGTTAGAGTGATTAATAAAGTGGCAATAGTGCACTGCCTTGTTGTACACCCTGCCTAGTCTCAAAGCACTCTGAATATCCATCACCTGTTTGGACAATGTCGCAATGTTCATACAGCATTTTGACTATATAGAATACAAAATATTTACTTTATGTGTTGCCACGATATATTACACTTTGGATATGGATGTCTAAATTAGAACATAACCTGATGGATCACCATATTCTACAAGTAACACAAAGACTGTAGACTTCAGTCAAAGACATCAAATATCACCATAGACAACTGGAATGTGACTTAGGTCTATAATAGGAACTAGGCAATTTCCAGGGATCACACAACTAGAATGTCTAGATGGGTCAAACATGTTTGCTTTCAAGGAGTTTTTTTTTATTTTTTTTTTTTACATCAATCATATTCCCAAGGAGGGTAAGAATGTGTTATATCCCAGCTCAGTCATGATTATGCCATTGACCAAAGAATTGGCAAGATTTGCTCTGTATACAGTGTAACTATGACAAAAAACAGATTGCCTAATATAATTTTTTACTCCATGCTGGAAGTTAGGGAACTAATTGTTTGGTAATAGTCACAGCAAGTAAGCCTGACAACACTACAGGAGTCCTTTGTCGTTTGTCATATGAACTTGTTGCAAAAGATGTGGGAAACTAATCTGCCTGAATTAATCTGCATTGCAACATTCAACTGAAGATCTGTGAACTCCATTTTATCACTTTTTCCAATATTACTGCCATCTTGTGACTAAGAATCTAGTTTCAGTCTTTTGTCCAATAAAGGGAAGGAACCTGTTAAGTTTCTAGATATGAAAAACCAAACCCGATGGCTCTTAATGCCCTTGAAAGGGCTTTGGCCTGCCCAGTGACTGCTGCTCAGCTCGAAGGCCTGCAGATTAAGAGGGGCCGTGTTGTCAGCATGACTCATCCTCTCCATCGTTATTCTGGGCTTTCGAGACCGGGGCCGCCATCTCACCGCCAGATAGCTCCTCAATTCTAATCACGTAGGCTGAGTGGACTTCGAACCAGCCCTCAGGTTGAGAGAAATATCCATGACCTGACCGGGAATAGAACCCGGGGCCTCCAGGCGAGAGGCAGGAAGCGCTACCCCTACACCAGGCGGCCGGTTACTACATATGAGCGATTGTAAAAACCATACACAGGATAAGAACATGGTGTTATAAAGTTTTAATAATGCTCTCCTGTAAAATTATTAAAATGTGGCTTCACATGTTCTTCCTTTGGACCCTTCATTTACAATGGATAGGTATCAGACATATCAGACATGCTTACTGTTTCTTGTGCCATTTTTCATGCCGATATCAAATCCAAAAATCATTTTGCTCTATCAGTCAGGTTTTGAAGATGTTGACAAACTTTTTCATGAACAACGTCCATCGAGAACTGTTTTCATAGTTTTTCCTTTATTTTTCATACAAAGCCAAACAATCTTGTTTGCTTCTTTTTTTATTGTCCATGAAATTGGACAATGTGGTGTCCAGAGGTTGCACGAATTCACCAAATCTGTTTTGCTATGTGTGAGGCTATGTAACAAATCCAGTATGTGTCATGAGGTATATTTGCACTAATCTTAGCTAAAGCCATATTCATTAGTACTCTATGTAACAATCATTACTCTAGTGAAACATGAGTTGTTTTCCTTGTTAGAATGTTAAAAATATGTAAATGGTTGATGTTATAGAACTCAAGAATAGTGGGTGATAAGAGACAAATGGTTTGTATTGAAACTGGAATGCCCTGTCGACATTCGTCGCCAAAGTATTTCTTATGCAACTCGCCCTAACTCCCATTTGCTATGGTTTGGAAAGACCTCCGAGTGCTCCGGCAGCGGATGTGGCAGCGAAGCAGGTGATCGTTCGCTGCGGGGAACCAGCCAAGGCCAAGTGACGTCACGATCGAACATTCTTTTGCTTCTATTGTTATCTTCAGAGTGGAATGTCCGATCAAAATTTGAACCACATCATGTAGATCCTTACACAGATAATGTACCAAATTTCAAGAAAATTGGCAGAAGAATAGCTGAGTTATTGAAGAATCTTGTATTTGAAACCTCACAGTCCGACCCACGCGTATAAAAGAAGCGTGCTGGCTCAGTAGAATTCAGTGTGTGTCTTGTCCCAGCTGCCACGTCATGCAGGTTAGCTGTGGATGTTGATACTCTGTCCGGCTGAGTACCGATGATAGGACGTGAGTGATACAGTTACATTTTGTAAGTGTTAGAATTGCAATCTTAGGACTTGAACTTCGTGTGAAATTGAAGACAAATTATCACAAGTTACTGATAGTGACTAACTTGTACAAACAGTAATACAAGAGTGATAGAATTGGTTTCATAAAGTGTCTAACTGGAAGGGTTTAGGTGATTGATATTTTAAACAGTCACGAAGTACTTATGAATTTCATTTCGTAAAGACTGTACCTTAATTTAGTTTATGGGACTGTTCCACATGAACTTTTCTCAAAAGGCTGTGCCTCAGTAAAACTTGGGTTTCTTTTTGTAAGACTGTGCACTTCAATTCATAAAGACTGTGCCTCAGTAAAAACTTAATCTCTTTCCTTAAGATGGTGTATCTCATTTGATAAGACTGTGCCTTTGTGAAAACTTAGTTTCTTTCCATAAGCCTGCCTTCATGAAAGAACGTAATTTCTTTTCATAAGATTGCGTGTGCTCTTAACTTGAAGTCATAGAACTTTACATTTATTTTTTCTTGTTCAAGCATTACATAATGCTGTGCCCAATTTCTATAAAATAATTTTCCGCCTTGTCAATACTTTATACACTATTCTATTTAATTACCGTACATGTTTAGTTTGGAGGGCCAAGCGGCTGTTAAAAGGAACTGTCCTACTGACAATCCCTGACAGGTATCAGAAAAACTATTCTAAACAGGGCACGTGATCACTTCGGACTCCGACGGGTGTGGACACAGGACGGCCGCATTGTTGTTTTGAAAGACAATGGACAGAAAATGTTTGTTAGCAGCATGGCACAATTAATAAGCCTTATGTGAGCGACGAGATTGACTAGGAAAAACAATGAGTGATAATAGCGTATAATGTTTGTGAATTTGAATGTGGTTGTGTGTGCGAGAGTGATTGTGTAAATATTTCTGGAGGTGCTTATGAAACAACTAGGGTGAGTAGTTTGAATTTTTCTGTTGACAATGGCGAACGTAAATGAGTCAATTATTTATACCGAACAGCATCTCCGTGATGTCATTGACCCTATCCCTCTTCATTGTCGTCCCCCTTCACCCTTACCTTCCCCTTCACCAGCCGTGGCAGGAGACATTCTTAAGGAAAGGTTAGCTCCCCACCAACAATATTTTCAGTGTTGTCATATCAATGCACAATCGCTTCTTTGTCACTTCGACGAAATACAGGCTCTGTTTAGTAACAGCAACTTGCATTGTATTTGTGTAACAGAGACATGGTTACAGCAGTCACTCAAATCTGATCTCGTAAAGCTGAATAACACGACGTTACATCGCCTAGATCGTGTAAATCGTGTAGGGGGTGGTTGCGCTATATATTGCCGTAGCGACTTAAAAAGTAAAATAATTATGACCTCAGATCCTAAGACTCCATTTCGACCTGAATTTATGTTTGTTGAACTCTTGGTTAATAATCAAAAACTACTGATCGGAGTGGTATACAAGGTGCCGGACATACGACACATATCTGACCTAGAAGTGGCATTATCGAAGTTAACTCTGCTGTACAAAAACATAATCATTCTTGGTGACTTCAATACTAATCTCCTAGTTACAAGTAACGAATAAACATACTTACAAAACTTATTCCATGGCATGGATTACAATATACTGACACTAGACGCGACTAACCATGTTCACAGAATAAACCACACGTCTCACACACTGATTGACCTTATTATAACAAAATCCGCAGAAAGTGGTAAAACATGGACAGCTTGCTGTACCAGGTATTTCGACCCACGATCTCATATACTTATGTTACTCTCTCAAGGCACCAAAGTACAAAACCAGGTACATAATGTGAAGGGACTTCAAGCATTTTAATACTGAGATAATACGAAATTAAGCATATCAATTGCCGTGGAATGACATTCTACTGACTAATGACATTGATAAGGTTGACAGACTGAACTCTTAATATTAGGACTGTATGACAAACACGCTCCGAAGAAGCAAATTCGAGTTTCTCACCCTTCGTCTCCTTGGCTAACAAATGAAATCAAGTCAGTCATGGCAAATCGTGATTCTTGGTATAGGCGATTTAGGCGAACTGAAAGCACTAGTGATTTCGAAAATTACTGTATTCTTCGAAATCAAGTTAAGAAATTAATTCATAACAGCAAGTATAAATATATCCAAGAGATAACAAACAGACGAAATTCAGCACTAATATGGAAACATTTGCATCAGATGGGTATAGGTTGCAGCCTGACCATGCAGACACCCAGTATACCACTTGATCTAAATTCTCATTTTACGAAAGCAGCATACACTAATGATATTACTGACAATGACTATGATGCTAACTATACTAATAATAATAGTAATAATAATCATCATCGACCAGTTGATGACCTAACTGATGACGATATTAACGCCATAAATGGTCATTTCCGAGTAAATCAAGTAAAATTCACTTTCAAAAAAGTTGGTGCGAACGATGTGAAGCATGTAATTTACTCCCTCAAGTCAGATGCTCCAGGTAATGACATACCATTAACTTTCATAAAAAATATTATTGGTGCCATATTACCTATTCTGATGCATATATTTAATCATTGCCTCGTACAGGGAGTATTCCCAACTGTGTGGAAGCACGGTATCATCATTCCTACTCCTAAGAAGAATTCTCCTAGTTTACCATCAGATTATCGCCCTATACCCATTCTCCCACCCCTTTCCAAAGTACTAGAACGCTTGGTACACGAACAAGTCCTCACTTGACTAACTTCTCATTGCTTGACCCTTACCAATCTGGTTTCAAGAAAGGACACAGCACAACGACTGCCCTACTGAAAGTAACCGATGATATCCGACAGGCAATGGACACTCGACAAGTGACTGTACTGGTTCTACTTGATTTTTCTAGTGCTTTTGATACTGTTGTTCCTCAACTGCTACTTTCAAAATTGGATTCATTAAATTTCAGCAAGACGGCAATAAACTTTTTCAGTTCGTACCTCAAAAATTGCCATCAGTGTGTCAAAGTAAATAATAGCAGATCTGAGTGGCTTAACAAACCCCTCGGTGTCCCCCAAGGGTCTGTACTTTGACCATTGCTGTTTGCAATTTACTTACATGATGTTGCCAAATCGATTACACATTGCAAGTATCATCTTTATGCTGATCTGCAGATCTACTACCACTCAAGAACTGATAAAATTCAGAGTGCTGTAGAAAAAGTTAATGCTGATTGAAGTCTCATAAGTAATTTTGCTTTGAGTAACAATCTCAAAATTAATCCTCTTAAAACGCAAGCAATAATCATGGGTACTTCGAAAAACTTACATGTCTTAAAACAATACGAAATTCCTCCTGTAGCACTAAACAAGACCATTATTCCATTTTGTGAAACAGTTATGAATCTTGGTGTGGCTATAAGCGAAATATTGAACTGGTCGCAACATGTGACGAAAGTGTGCCAAAAGGTATATCAAAGCCTGCATCCTCTGAAGCGGTTTAAAAATATATTTCCTTGGTCCTTGAAAATAAAGCTTATTCAATCACTCTTGTTTCCAATTCTCGAATACTGTGATACAGTTTTTATTGATATCAATAACGAGCAAAGCATGAGACTGCAACGTGCCCAAAATGCATGCATCAGGTATGCATTCGACATACAACCATACGCCCATGTATCCCCATTCTATACACAATTATCTTGGTTATGACTGAATGGCAGACGTAGACTCCATGCAACTACTTTGGTGTATCAAGTGCTTTCTGAAAACACTCCTTACCTATCCACCAGACTTTGCTACCTTAGTTCCCTACACCTGTTCAATACCCGGTCGGGCTGTACGCTAGAAATTCCTGTGCATCGAACCGCAACCTACAACAGATCATTCACGATCACCGCCACGAGCTGGTGGAATGAACTCCCCAATGACATCAGAGAAGCTAAATCTAAGACAAAATTTAAAATCCTTTGCCAGCGTCATCTTTTAAGCACTTCCAGTCTTTCTTGAGTGTGAATGGGATGCATGAATGAGAGTGAATATGGTTGTTTATTGCTATGTGTTCCTGTATATAATTTAGTTATACTTCACTCACCTTAGTTTAGTTAGTGGTACTTTAGTTGCTTTAGTTATACTTTAGGTTGTAAAAATTTAATATGTTTAAATTTTATGTAAAAATTACATTGTATATACATGAAGTGGTTAAGTGTAAGAAAGGGCCGGGAGCCCTAACTTCGCCACAATAAAGACGCTTTAATAATAATAATAATAATAATAATAATAATAATAATAATAATAATAATAATAATAATAATAATAATAATAATAATAATAATAATACATGTACATGTTTCGAGAGCCTCTGCTCTCTTCCTCAGCGGTGCCAAATACTAATTATCTTAGGACTATGGTTCATTGGTATAATATTTCAATTATGTATTAAAATATATGAATTTTAAATTAGTTACAATATTACTCCAAGTTTTTCTTTTGCCCATTTACATTGTCTAAAATATGTGACAAATGACAATGTAAATGGGAAAAAGAAACTTGGAGTAATATTGTAACTAATTTAAAATTCATATATTTTAATACATAATTGAAATATTATACCAATGAACCATAGTCCTAAGATAATTAGTATTTGGCACCGCTGAGGAAGAGAGCAGAGGCTCTCGAAACATGTACATGTACGGTAATTAGAATGAAGTGTATAAAGTATTGACAAGGCGGAAAATTTTTATAGAAATTTGTATATAAGTCAATAAGGAAATGGTGAAAATAGTCAATGCTGTGCCAAAGTAATGGTGTTCATTTCATTTTTTAAGACTGAACCTTAAAGTCATAGAAGGTTCCAGATTATTGTATTACCCCATTAACTTCAAGTTCATCGATGAGTGTATCGGACTATAATCACTTTCATATTTTGAACTGTGCTAATTTTCATCACCGTCAAACTGAGATACTGAATTTATTTTAATTTCTCTCAAGTGTTTGTACCTAACCCTATTAACTGTGGAACTTGTGAATTTTCGAACAGTGTCGTGTAACAATCTTTAGTGCAGTGCAGTAGAAAAGTGTTGTATCAGATTCCTTTGACATTCTGTGCAGAGTCCACACATCTCTCTACTCCCTTCATGGGATTTTGGTGGAATAAAAATTAATTAAATATTCCCCGCTGCACGCAGAAATCAACAGACGTCAGACTCCCAGGTTCGAGTCTCATCCGAATTGTACCGGGCGGTACACCTCCACGCCGATAATTCAAACATTGCGCCAGTTGAAACTCCTCTACTGGAGGAAGCCTGAACTTTAACCACCATGTTAATTCTAAAGTTTCTCAGAAGATGTCGCTATTGTAAATTTTGAAGAGTTCTCAACTGTGTCTTTCGATTTATATTTGTTTTCTCTGTAGTGAGAAGTGTGAACATTCTCTTCTAGATGGCACTACTGAAGAACTACAATTGTGCACCCTGGTGCGAAGTGAAGGAACTTTTTTGAGAAATTTTGTGTTCATAAGTTTGTTCTTTGTTAAATTTATTTCAGTGGTTTTTTTGGGTTGGTAGTATAACCCTTCTCTTTCCGCTTGTTTTGAATTTAGCCAATCCCAAATTTCTTTAATTTTTGACCAATAATGTGTGTCTTCTCCGATATGGATATGTTGCTTGATCCTAGCCAATGAAGTTGAGGGGGGTGTGGGTTCTCATTCATGAAAAGTCTAATTTTCCGCGAGGATATATAAACTGCTGATTTTCTTGTCTCCTGGCCACTTCAGTAACATCTTTCTTAGTGTGATTATGTAGCAGGGGGTGGGAAGAGCCTCTTTCTTCTGGCGGCAGTTCATCCATCAGGTAACGGCCTTTTAATAACTTCTTTGCTTGCTAGCTCAGCAGTTTAACCCTCGGGGCAGGTTCAAAACTTTTATCATGTAACCTTCCTTTAAAATGTAAAAGACACTTGGTATAAAATTCCGTCTAACTACAAATTGGGATAGAGAGTGCCTAACCCTCTCGAGCTCCCTCTCATATTGTTTTTGAGGTGACTACGTTTTCACAACAGTTTTTCTTCGTTTCATAATGTAATAAAGTTTTCCTATCATGTCACCTCCGTAGTATGGGATTAGCCCTTGCATAAGCGGCCTAGAGCCAAATAGGTTTTTAAAAAAGGTGTATTAGGAGTGCAAGTTATGCCTCCACTCAAGTTGGGATTTTGGGGCCATGTAATTGACCTGTTTCTTTACTTAATAGGCCTCAGTAGATTGGGTATTATTACCCCTGTTCTTATGTGCCTGGAGGGCAGCTTAAAGGTGGAGTTTGGTGTGGCCTTTGGATAGGCTTGAACTTTAAGAGCGGGTTGCTCTTTCTTAAATTTGGTTTCTGTGTGCCTCGAGCAGGCTTAACTGGTAATTGGGAGCTAGTGCTCCTTGGCATGATTGGCGTTTTCTGCCCCTTTGTTGAACCATGTTCATAAGTAAAGTTGAGCTCATTGCTCAGGGATTGTGAATCTGGGGCTCGAAGCCCAAAATCATTAATAAACTGTAATTGTACATTCTTAACTTGTGGATATACAACTGTGTTCCTGTAATACTTGTTATTTCTTGATCTCGAAAAGAAAATATAACCTTTGTTAAATTTTAATTTCGTAAGTTGAGACCTATTCATCCCAGCACCTTCTTTCACCTCTAACTACCACGGATAACTCCGTAACACGAACTTAGAAGGTAGTCAACCGCCGTGGGATAACGCAGTGCCATGGTGTTGAGGAGTTCTATGGTGAGGGGGGGAAGGAGTTTGACAATGTGGGACATCACTGACGCCGAGGTACGACGTCTCTCCCTACCTCTACCTGGAAATTCAAAATCTCAACTGTTCACCTGTAAAAGGTGATATAATTTGTCGATTTTTAAATAAACACAAGTTTAAACTAAATAAGAAATTATACTACCCATCTCTCTCTGACTCTCTGAGTATGGCCCGTACATGCCCTGGCATCAATCCAAGCTCTCCACTGAACTGAAGTATGGTCATTCCTGTTGCAGAATATTTTCAATCAACATGTTTCAGTTTAGTATCTCACACCTGCAAAATTCTAACATTGTTTACAGAAGAATGGAAAGAAATTGAAACCGAGTTGGGAGAAGATCAAATTAGCTTCAGAAGCAATGAAAGAACACTTGAAGCAATCCTGACTATGTCTGATCTTAGAGGATCGAATTAAGAAGGGCAAGCCCACATACATGGCGTTCATAGATCTACAAAAGGCATTTGATGATGTTGATTGGACCAAGCTATTTGAGATTCTGAAGGTGATCAGGATCAGGTACCGAGAAAGAATTATCAGCAATCTATATAAAAATCAGTCTGCAGTGATAAGAATCGAAGGCTGTAAAAAAGCAGCAGCAATCCAGAAAGGAGTGAGGCAAGGCTGCAGTTTGCCCCCCCCCCCCACCTCAATGTTTATATAGAACAGGCAGTAAAGGAAATCAAAGGGGAATTTGGAAAGGGAATCAATCCAAGGAGAGGAAATCAAAACCGTGAGATTTGCTGCTGATATTTTATCCGAGACTGCAGAAGATCTGGAGAAGTTGCTGAATGGTATGGCCGGAGTCTTGGGTGAGGAGTACAAGATGAAAATAAACAAGTCCGAGACAAATGTAATGGAGTGCAGTCGTATGAAGTCAGGTGATGCAGAAAATATTACATTAGGAAATGAAGTCAAAGGAAGTAGATGAATATTTGTACTTGGGCAGTAAAATAACTAAGGACATAAAATAAGTAAGGAGATAAAATGCCAGGTAACAAGGAAGGAAGGCCTTAAAGAAAAATTTGCTCACTTTGATATCGATATAAGAATTAGAAAAATGTTCTTAAAGACTTTTGTTTGGAGCGTGGCAATGTATGGAAGTGAAACATGGACAATAACTCTCTTAGGTGTTACAGAAGAATGCTGAAGTTGAGGTGGATAGATCGAATCGTGAATGAAGAGATTCTGAATTGAATTGGTGAGACGATATTGTTGTGGATAAATTTGACGAGAGGAGATAAAATGATATGACACATCGTAAGACACCCAGGACTTGTGCAGTTTGTTTTTGAGGGGAGTGTAGGGGGGTAAGAAAGGTAGACGTACACCAAGGTATGAATTAGACAAGCAGATTAGAGCAGATGTAAGATGCATCAGTTATGTAGAAATGAAAAGGTTAGCACAGGACAGGGTGACATGGACAGCTGCATCGAACTAGTATATGGGACTGATGACACATGTTTCAGTTGTCTTAGAACATGCCTTGGATACCAAGATATCCACAGCAAGTCATTTTTTGTTGATCAATAATTATTCTGTGGCTGTCTCCTGGATCATTAAAGTGAGTATTATTTTAACATTGTTCTGTAGCAATTCAACAATGATTGTTGTATTAGAATGATTCAAGAACTTTAAAATTAATTGTTCTACCATGCCTCAAAAATGCATTATCTGTGTTAGTTTCATGACAAATCTAAATCTACATGTACATGCCAACACAGTCTGGCATGACTACTCTGCACGAAAGATAGTCTGAATACTGCAGGGTTAATATGAAATTTCCCAACACATTTTGTCAGTAAACTTGCTTAGTTCTACTGTGTTATGTTACGAAAGCAACAGGCAGTTTTGATGTAGAATACATCTATAATTTTGCAACTGTGCTTCTGATGATGATGATGCTTGTTGTTTAAAGGGGCCTAACATCGAGGTCATCGGCCCCTAATGGTACGAAATGAAATAACAAAAGAAATCAAATTCATCCACTGACCAAAATAAAATAAAAATGTCGTGAAGAAAGAATTGATGGACATGAACCAAAAAAACAAAAAACGAGCAAACAAAAAAACAGTGGATCCTATTCAAAAAAGGACATAATTAATGTATGACTGACCAAGGGACCACTCATAAAGCACAATCCTGAATCGAGAATGCTTGATGTCGATAGGGGTCCAAAATCCAGATCTAAGGCCCCTCAGAATGGTACCAACTGTGCTTCTAAATTTACTGATCATCTCCAATAATTCTCTTTCTGTACCAAGCTGTGTAGCCTCATTTAGTTCAATATCTCTTATCTTTTGATCTACAAAAGAAATAAAATTGTCTATTCCTCTCAATATTTTTTAATTACATGTTCCGAGTATGCCCCCCTCCCCTGCCATTGTTCCCACATTTTGGAAACGGCAACCACTCTCATTGCTTTCGGTTATGTTATTTCTAACTTACAAGTTATCCTGTATACCACCAGTTTTCACTTCCATACAGCAAAGTTGATCTGAAAACAGACTGATGTATCAGTCACCAGTGATCTGCATTTAGGGCAGTCACCCAGATGGCAGATTCCCTATTTCTTATGTACCTAGTTTTTCTTAAATAATCACAAAGAATTTGGAAATTTATTGAATGTCTTGCTTGGTAAATTATTCCAATCCCTAACTCTCCTCCTATAAATGAGTATTTGCCCAAATTTGTCCTCTTGAATTCCAACTTTTTCATATTGTGATCTTCCCCACTTTTAAAAAACACCGTTCAAACTTATTTGTCTACTAAAGTCATTCCATGTCTCTCCACCAACAGCTTGGAACATACCACTTAGTCAAGCAGCTCGTCTCCTTCCTCCCAAGTCTTCCCACAAGACTCCTACAGCTATTCTTGATATGTGTAGAGGTGGTTTTGAGGATTTTGTGTTGAAAAACATAGGTCTGGGTTGTATTCTCTGTTCTATCTGAACGTATGTTTTTTGCATTGAAAAAATAAAATATCAGGCTCAAGTTGCTCTTCTCTGCCCATTCTGCAAGTGCATTACAATTCTGATTGCTGGTATTATATTTCTATATCACATGGTGGCTGTTAATCTTCCACATAGATAGCCAGGTAAGGGAGTGGAGGCAAGACTTCAGGCAGCAATTGGACCAGTGGTGGTTTGTACATATTCACTACTATCTCTTCAGTTTTTATGGTGATCTAGATGTTCTTAGTGTTAACACTTTCTAGGCAGGCATTTTCTACATTGCTACGTTGTACAGCCATATATAGGATGGTATGTAGCACCGAGTACTTATCTTGATATTCTGCCTCTTCATCTAAGGCGATATGTACTGTCACTACGAGTTTCTTGGATAACAGCAATGTCAATATTTTCTCTGAAGATCATGGACAGTGTCACGTTGTGATCTGCTTGATCCTTCTATGTTGAGCTGTCATATTCTAGGCTAGGTCCAACATTCCTTATTTTGTGGCTCTGAAAAGAGCCATTTAGTTGCAAGTTTGCTTCCATGTTTATTGTAGCTAGAACAATTTACTAAAAAGATAAGTCTGGCTGCCTGATCACTGCTCGCTTAGCACCACCCAGGTGTCGTGGTTAAACTACCTGAGCACTACCTTCATTACAACCCCTAAATACTCCCATAACCATGTGCAGAGATAATCCTCTATGTTATTACTCCAGTGAAGATCTTTCCTTGTACTGTATTAAAACCTAGGTACTTACAGTGATCCCAGAAAGGAAGTTCCTTCCCACCAACATAGTAATTAAAACAGAACTTTCCCTATTAGTGAAACTCAACCTGACAACCATGTATCATATTGTCTGCTGTCCATCTCAACATTGTCAAGGTCTTTTTGCAGTTACTCACAATCCTGTAACATTACCCTATACAATATAACATCTGCAAAAAGCCTCATCTCTGATTACAGTTCTTTACTCATATTTATACCGTTGAACTTGCCCTGACAGACACCTCCCTCTATGGACATTTTTTCCATGGAACCGATTTTATTTTACATAAGACGCATCTTAATCATTTAAGTGGATACCTCAAATATGTCCCAGGCTAATTTTTGTGCTTTAGCTAGCTTGGTTCATATTTTTATGGAGAGGTTTTCATTAGGTTATTCTTGTGGGTATTCGAATTGAGTTAAAAATTTTTGACTTTATTACTATCTATGCTTATTTCTTGTAATGATTATGCTTTTAGGAACAATTTCTGTCTTTATGAATGATTTCATGGCCAATTTTTGATGCAATATCGTGAAGTTCAGATATCTGTTTTAGCTTTGTCTTCATAAGCCAGTTAGTAATAATCAGTTCTGAAAACAAGGCAGTTTGTTTTGATATTCCTGACTGTTTTTAATTTGGCAGGTATTTCCTAAATCATTTCCTCATTTACCTTTTCTAGACCACAGCTGAACAGAGACAAGTCCTGTTTCAATCTTGAATGGTTCAAATAATTCATCCCTCAACTTCACTTATGACTGTTTGCAAGGGTCAATTTTATCATTTATTAGTCTGAGATGTAGTCCAAGGTGTCAATTTTTAGTGCAATTCCCCGTGGGTGAAATTGTACGCTTTTTTTGAGCTCTTAAATGTTATCACCATAATCACCTTAATGCTTGGGTGATTTATATTCCAAACCTTAGTTTTTGAGTAAGACAAGATAAAGTCACTAAAACTTTTGGAATTAAATATTTGAAAGAGGTATAATCTCATTACTCTGTTTTCTTTGGAGAGCAAGATTACAGAACCCATTTCTTTCGAGAAAATTGAGTTACCTCTTGGAGTAGCCATCGAAGAAGATTAATGATTTTAACTGCTGACTTCATTACAGGGAAGAGTGGGGAAACAATGAACTAATGTACTGCAAGAAGCCCGTGAATGCAGAAAATGTGACAGTAGGTGACATGGCAGACATCATTTGTGAACCCCGGGAGAACGATGACTACCTGAGAATCCAATACATGTGACTTACTGCTTCTTGGGTTTTATTATGTTACTGCAAACTATTTTCCATCCAATTTCCTAGAAACTACATTCACTGTAAATTGTGTCTTTATTAAATTTGGGCTGTATCATGTTATGTGACTAAAATAATCCTCGTTAAGCAAATTCCTGTGTTTTGTTCCAAAAAGTGACAAAGTTCATTCCAAAATAAGATTTTTCATTAACTTACTTCCAAAACTGACAACTGCAATTTTAAACTATCTCCTAAACGCATTGCTGAATCCACTCACACATGTTTGTTAGAGATTGTAACAAAATTTCCTGAATTTTGTTATGAAGAATTTGAAGTAGTTTTGGTTAATTTATAACTGTTTTGGTCTTCACAATGCTGAAACTAATTTTGTATGATTGCATTTTAATCCATCCCCCACCCCCCACCCCACTAAAAAAAAATTCCTACTGAGCTTGGTAGCTTCAGTCGCTTAAATTCGGCCAGTATCTAGTGTTTGGGAGATACTAGGTTCGAGCCCTACTGTCATCAGCCCTGAAGATGGTTTTCTGTTGTTTCCTATTTTCTCACCTGGCAAATGCTGGGGCTGTACCTTAAGGCCACGGTTGCTTTCTTCCCCACTCCTAGCCATTTCCTGTCCTATCATCTCCATAAGACCTTACTATGTCACTATGTCGGAGTGACGTAAAGCAACTTATAAAAAATGATTCCTAAAATGAAAATGTTTTTTTCAAGTTGTTTATAAATTTATTTCTTCAAAATTAGTTTTAGCAGACAAAAAAAATCTAACAGTTAAAAGAATGTCCATGATTTTTGTTCACTGTAAGTTTGTTACAACTGAGTTCACCTAAAATAGAGTTTACCGTTTACAACATTTTATGTCAAAGAAAATTCTCTTCCTAAGTTACCTTATATTATGAAATGAGAAGATGAGTTACAACTATAATAAGCACATCCATGCACAAAATGTAACTTACCAGTACAAGGAATCAGCCAGATGGCTCCAGGAGGTACTGTATTCTGAACACCTCACGACTGACTGGTTGTGGTGCAATAGGTTACCAGGTAAGTTTGATGAAAGCAGTTAGCCACTCTATGCTCTTCACAGCTAAGATGAGATGGGCAGATATTTTTCTTGGTGAAGTAGCTCAGAAGAGGAAGCTTGAAAGAATTAAAATAATCAGGATATTAAGAACTTCCATATTGTGTCCACTATTTAAATCTATTCCTAAGATACAGATACATTTATATACAGTCTAATTACTACAAATTTTTTTTAAAGTCTAGACAGTTTTAGTTGACCTATCAAAGAGTGTGTTTGACATATTTTTAAAGTTGCATTTCATTATAAGTGCTGACTGAGGAATACAGGATCTGCTGTTTGACAGTATTTTGGGAGATGGCATAACCACAGGCATGAGCAAGTACGGCAAGCACAAAAAGTAACAGTGAACAGTTCACAAAGCAGGTAACTTTATTGGTACTTGCAATGATGTAGGCAGTACCACTTGCCGTAAGGGGTATAGACATGAATCTTTGCCCAAGACCAATCGGATAAATTGACTGTGGAGAGAAATTCAAGGAAATAGAGATGCTTGTTAGGCTGGACACACTAGAAAATTTATCAGTATAATGAAAGGGAAATAAAAGTATGTTGAATTGAGAAACAGTTGTACAGAATGCTGGTGAAGAAATACTGAAGTTCAAAGTGAAGAGATTGGATGAGAGTTGAGACAAGTAAAGGAGCGGGAGAATCTTGTCAACTAGGAAGCCAGGAGGAGGAAAAAATAGACAGTTACACCTTTTGACGTTCAGTCTGAAAGAGTGAATTAGCTGAACACCTTTGCAATTCTCTGTAACTAGTTTTATGGTCTCATTATGTCTGCACCTTAATCATTAAAGACTGTCTAGCCATAGTCATCTTAGTCTCCATCTTTCTCCCATCCTTGGCAGAGTGCATTATTCTTACATGATCGAATCTCCATTCGCCTCGCATGACCCCACCAAAGACAGTTTATACACAGCTTCATCCATCGAGTATTTCCTAATTTAACCTTAACCTCCTCATTCTAATTCCCTCCTGCTATTGTTCCCACCTGTTTGTACTAGCAGTCCTCAATTTTCATATTTGTTCCTTCTAACCTACTTATAAGATATCCTGAACCTACCTAGCTTTCACTCCTGTACAGTGCCTGAAAACTGATTGGTGTTAAATTTCTTTTTTCTTTCTTTTTTTTCTTGCTATTTGCTTTACGTCGCACTGACACATGTCTTATGGCGACGATAGGATAGGAAAGGCCTAGGAATTGGAAGGAAGCAGCCGTGGCCTTAAGGTACATTTGCCTGGTGTGAAAACGGGAAACCACGGAAAACCATCTTCAGGGTTGCGGACGGTGGGGCTCGAACCCACTATCTCCTGATTACTGGATACTGGCCGCACCTAAGCGACTGCAGCTATCGAGCTCGGTGTTAAGATATTTCGGAGCCGACTTCTTTCGTACAGAATACTGTATCGCAAATGTGAGCGAACTATTAGTTTTGTTACATCTAGATGCAATTTCACGTAGTGTACTATAGAGTATTGCAAGGGAGCGATTCATCAAGATACTAGAGATTAGTTTTCCTGTACTCTATTCGTATGTAATCTCATTCGGATTTGGCCTTCACCCTGCATCGCCTGGCCGATCGCTCCCCAACCAAAGGCAGCACTTGCTTTCAAACTGATACTTACAGCTGTACCACAAAAACAGTCTTCTGAAACAGTGGTGTAACCCTTGCAGTACAAGCTAACAGTATGAGCATAAAAGATAAGTTTATTTATTCATTCATTCAATTAATTAAATATCTTCACTTTTAAATGCCATTGTTATGTCTTGCCATTGTTATATGTCTTATAACATCAGTATGAGTGTTGTAATATCAGTGTTTGTTGTTATTCTTTGTGAAGTGTCTTGTCACTTCCCAAATGACGAGAGTTTTCTTTCATTCAATCACTAGCGCTTTTCATGTATTTTTATTAATACCATCTCATGGATACAGTAGAAAATATAGTATCAAAATTATTTTCATACTTGGATAGTACTGAAACAGTTTAAAATAATGTAGTGTACTAATACCATATTCAAATTTTACTCAGTATAATATTCATCTTGACAAAATACATTTACTATGAAAACAAAATTATGTTGAAAAAGTGAATATATTTTACAATTTGTTTTATATCGCACCAACACAAATAGGTCTTATGGTGACTATGGGATAGGAAAGGGCTAGGAGTGGGAAGGAAGTGGCCATGGCCTTCAAGGTATAGCCCCAGAATTTACCTGGTGTGAAAATTCCAAACTGCAGAAAACCATTTTCGGGGCTGATGACAGTGGGGTTCGAACCGACTATCTCACGAATTCAAGCTCACACATGCGAGCTAACTGCACAGCCAACTCTCAGTAAAGCAAGTGCAATTTTAGGAAATGTATATACTTTACATATGTATATGTAATATATCCATCCTAAAAAAGGTTATGTAATCCATGAAAATTTAACCCATGATAAAAAAAAAAGCACTATTTGTAATTTAAAACTATTTTCAAGAAAATGTTCTTTGGAACTATTGTTTCAGGAGTGAACACAGGGTTAATTTCTTTATCCTTAATTAAGAGTTAGTTATGAAATAACTGAATGAACAAGTAGTTTTTGTGAAAAAAACCCTAGTGATAAATGAAAACTCCCAGAAAATGCTCTTAATGATAGACTTCTAGGTTTCCCACAACCATACATCCTAAGGGGACCAGGCAACTCCTTCCCACTCCTAGGCTTTTCTTATCCCTGCCTCGCCGTAGGACATCTGTTAAAAATTAAATAATTGAAAAGGAGGTTCAACCTATTCAATACTTAAAAGAAGGAAATGCAGTAATTACATTCCTATTTAAATGGGACCGGTTTCGACCTTAGTCCAGGTCATCATCAGCCGTAAAAAGATGTACAATGTTTATGAATATTGGAGGTCAGTTTCACACTTTGATAGGCACGAAGACACGACACCACATTCTGTATACACAAAGTCACAACACTATCAACTAATATACGAAGATCAAAAATAACTAGAAGTCGCAGACGAATAGATTTGTAGTAGAAAGCCGCTAGCTCCTGGTGATCAGCGCGGCACATTTAAGGTCATGCGCTGCGGTCGAATGCCAAAGTAGAGTGGAGAATGTTTTGAAGGTCTAGAATTTGTCACGGTTGCGGGAAGTTAAGTACGTATATAAAAATATACGACGCAAATCAGAATAAGACCGCAGCGCATGACCTTAAATGTGCCGCGCTGATCACCAGGAGCTAGCGGCTTTCTACTACAAATCTATTCGTCTGCGACTTCTAGTTATTTTTGATCTTTGTATATTAGTTGATAGTGTTGTGACTTTGTGTATACAGAATGTGGTGTCGTGTCTTCGTGCCTATCAAAGTGTGAAACTGACCTCCAATATTCATAAACATTGTACATCTTTTTACGGCTGATGATGACCTGGACTAAGGTCGAAACCGGTCCCATTTAAATAGGAATGTAATTACTGCATTTCCTTCTTTTAAGTATTGAATAGGTTGAACCTCCTTTTCAATTATTTAATTTTTAACATCAATAATTTCAATACGGAACAATGAAGTTTTTATCTTTAAATAGGACATCTGTGCGACGTAAAGCAAGATGATCCTGTGTGGGGGGGATATTAAATTACTTAACTACACTATATAATAGCAAATACAGTAGAGGGAATACGCGACACTCAGATATCGAGGGACAGCTATTAGAGCTCTTTCTAGCGGATTGACCTGAGAACTACTGATTCTGTCATAAGAGCACGTGTATTTGTGTTTGAAGTTTTTGGTGTTAATGCATCTACAGTGAGTTGACATATTTGAATAGTAGTGTGTGTCATTCCTTGATATCTCCTTAACATGAGGGTATGTGCTGTGTTTGGCTGCAGTAACTATGAAGTAGAGAAGAATGCGTGGTCTTCCGTTTAACTCGCGACAAGAAAATGTAAGTACTATTGTGTTTGCATATGTATTCTTCCAGTGACAGATTTTATAATACTTCATAATCTTCTGACCTGCTCGACACATTTTAACTGGCTTAAAATATAATACGCATATTTTATTGCATAGTGCAGCAGTTAACCTTAAACACTGATGTGTTGTTGTAGGTGTGATCTGTGGGTTTGATTTAATTCAGGAAAATACATATGCATATGAGTGTGGCTGTTTGTGTTCCAAATTACACCATTTGGAATGTCGTAATGCATTGTCAAGCCACTGAAAAAAAAATAGGGGTGATTTAAGAAATGTACACATTTTGTTGAAGCAATATGATGAAACAAGTTTGCTTTACCCTTATATAATAGCAAGTATTGCTTATAGGGAAGTTTTGAATGTTTTTGAGGCTAATTTTATAGATTTTCTTTCTGTTAGTAGGCTTCATGTTAAGAGGAAAATTGTCCAGCTTTTAAATGTTAATTCATTGCATCATGTGTGTAAGGAATGTGCCGATATTTTTATTGACAAGTGTCAATGTGGTGATAAAATGTTTTTGAAATGAGAAAAAAGACAAATCTAACTGTAAAAGTTCAGGCAGGAATGCTAAAACAAAGAAGTAATGCATAAATGAAATATCAAGCCATTTCACAGCAGTCCATTTCACATCTTGTTTGTGTGTAATTTCAGTCTTTGAATAATAACCTTTAAAATAATTCTTCATTTATCCAGAATTGCTTTAGCAACTTTGAACTTAATATCTCAATAACACTTTCTAGACGTAATTTATTTATCCATTTTTGTATATGCATTTCCATTGATATTTGAATTTAGTGCTATTTTTCAGGTCAAGTCACTAGGAGCGCTACCGTCGAATTGTCTCCCATTTTAACAAGGCTAAATCTGGAAGTGTCTCGTATTGTCTCTACTGTATTTGATAATAGTCACAAAGTTTAACAGGGCCTTCCACTCCTGAAGAAGCATCTACACACCAAAGTGCCTCTCCAATCAATCAATCAATCAATCAATCAATCAATCAAATACTGATCTGCATTTAGGGCAGTCACCCAGGTGGCAGATTCCTTATCTGTTGCTTTCCTAGCCTTTTCCTAAACGATTTCAAAGAAATTGGAAATTTATTGAACGTCTCCCTTGGTAAGTTATTCCAATCCCTAAATCCCCTTCCTATAAATGAATATTTGCCCCAGTTCATCCTCTTGAATTCCAACTTTCTTCATATTGTGATCTTTCCTACTTTTATAAATGCCACTCAAACTTATTCGTCTACTAATTTCATTCCACGCCATCTCTCCGCTGACAGCTTGGAACATACCACTTATTACAAGTGATGAAAATCATTTTTCATCCGTATTGAAAGTTTCATAAACTGTATATAGGATAATATCTTATGTTTATTTCCACCTATTCAATACAATATAAGATGTTGGCATTTATGTTGAAACATTTCAGATGAGACATGTTTCGCCTCCTACTGTCAGGCATCTTCAGTCATTGGCAACATCAGGTGCCTCAACATCTATCTAACACATGCATGCCACACGTAATATTTACATCAACACACTGACCATTTTAACCTATTTTCAACCTGGCTGCATAATACATCTATCAACCGAAGATAATGGCAGGACTCCAAGTTTTAACACAACTTCATTTATTCTTGTACAAATCCAATTGAACTACGCAAGATAGTATTATAATTCCTAGGACACCGTAATGTCATATCATTATACGACGTTGTGTCCAATATTTTAATTTAAATAGACATTTTAACACCCATTAACGGTGGATATCAGCAGGACTTCAAGTTTTAATGCAATTTCATTCATCCTTAACTCAACATTTTTGAACTACGCAAGGCAACTTCAAGAACACTGAATTCATATCATCACAAGATGTTGTATTTAATTAGACATTAATTAGACTATATTGTGTTTTTAATTTGTACTTGACAAAATGGGATTTTAATTCTATGTTTGTACTATCCAAAATTTTTAAGTGTCACATTGTCATACTCATTGTTTTGAATTTTAATGGGGGCCCCCGTATTTTAGTAGGTCTTATTGTATACTGAATTTTAATCCACTAGCTGAGGAAGAGAATGCATAATATTCTCGAAATATGTACTAGATGTTAAGGTGAAAGGTAAATAAATGAATTGTATTGACTAGGCGGACTATCTTCCAACATATTTACTGACCGACTTACTCTCGTAATCTATGATCTTCATATCCATATTGACAAACTATGCAATTAGAAATAGGAAAGGACTTCCACCTTTCCTATTTCTAATTGTTAACCTACTCTACCCTTGGCCTAGTGATGGTTTAATGGAGGTCATATTTGTCTATCCCCAAAAAATTCCCTGTAATACCCATATATTCCTAACAGATTTTCTGAATTCTAAGTCAGTTATGATAGTCTGATGTCTTACCTCCTATGTGTAACTGAATAACCTTGTGACAGCATTGGGAAGCTGAACACATCCCATGTACAAATACACTCTTTTGCTATTTGCTTTATGTCACACTGACACAGATAGGTTTTATGGCAATGATGGGACAGGAAAAGGCCTAGGACTCAGAAGGAAGCACCTGTGGCCTCAAGGTACAGCCCCAGCATTTGCCTGGTTTGAAAATGGAAAACCACAGAAAAACATCTTCAGGGCTGTCGACAGTGGGATTTGAACCCGCTCTCCCGGATGAGAGCTCACAGCTGCACGCCGCCAACCACAGTCAACTCGCCCGGTGAATGCACTCTTGTACTAAGTAATGTATATGTTTACATGGACTAAGACTAGGGTCAAGTGTGTGACCTATGTACTCTTGGTGTAACATGGCTGTAACAGACATTGAGCCTTGTGACTGTTGTGATCATTAAATCTATTATGTGATAATGTATGTTTTATTATGGAATTATACAGCCACCTGCTTAATCATGCAAACTAAAACACTAATTGTTGATCGCAACATTATTTGAACATGCCAACATTCTATTCAGAAAGTCATTCTTGCCTGGACTTGCACTTGTTTGCTGTGTCAATGCTACAATATGATTGTGTGTAAGGGGAATTTCAGAGCACCAACAGGCAGTTTTAGCCATATTCACATGGACATCATCTGAAGGCTATCACTATCTCCTCACTGCTGTTGGTAGATTTACCTACTGGCCAGAGGGTTGGCTCATGGGCAGCATCTCTCTCAAAGAAAACAACTGATACCCTAAAAAGCAGATCTAATTTGGTTTTGCTACCTTTAACTACTACCCTGCCAGTGAAATGGCTCAGACAGTTGAGGTGCTGGCCTTCTGACCAACTTGGCAGGTTCGATCCTGGCTCAGTCTGGTGATATTTGAAGGTGCTCAAATACATCAGCCTCAATGTCTAGATTTACTGGCTTGTAAAATAACTCCTGTGGGACTAAATTCTGGCATCTCTGCATCTCCAAAAACTGTAAAAGTTGGTGGGACAAAGGAAAGAACATTATTATACTACCAACCAAGGAAGACAATTTGAGGCTACCCTCTTTTGCAGGCTCTTAACACTTCGGTACAATGAAAATCTGCACGAGTTACAATCATGCGAATGGCATGGTGGAGAGTCTTTATAGACAATTAAAAGCTTTCCTGATGCATTATGTTGCAACATTGATTAAAGCCTTGCTCTTAGTATTGTTTGGTATGCACACAGTGTTAAAGACTAGAAAGTTTCTCCCACCTAAC
This sequence comes from Anabrus simplex, assembly GCF_040414725.1. Lineage (NCBI taxonomy): Eukaryota > Metazoa > Arthropoda > Insecta > Orthoptera > Tettigoniidae > Anabrus > Anabrus simplex. The sequence goes on along the minus strand of NC_090268.1, from coordinate 97,944,692 downwards.
TAGCTTTTGAGAAATGGTCATTCCTTTGTCCAGTTCTTCCACTTCAGTTGACCCTTCAGTTCTGCAGATCAACTAAGGAAGTTAATGGCTGAACTCTAGACCTGTTTTCATAGCTCACCGTAGTTAAGGGGAAGTACTCACCTTTAAGGGCTTTGCAATGGCCTTATGCTTCTGCTACAACCAAACACGTAACATCTCCTTTGCAGCCCCCATAGTCTGGTCCATACCCTGTAGTTAGCTGTAATGGGAAGACATTGACCCTCATGATTGGAAACTAGCAAAAGTGGGTACAGACCATATGAAGCCTGCATATATTGACAAACATCACTGTTCCTATCTGCACCAACACACCTGAAACATCTACTTCCACCATATCAAGCCTACCTACTAAATCTCTTGCACCTGATTTATCTGATGCAGCATCACCAAGAAAGTGCACAATGTAGTCAAGATAAAGAGTTTGTGCACTTTTCTTCTCCATAAGGGGATGATGTGGCATTCAGTAACTAATTGCACCCTATGTACAGTATCAATAGTCTCATGTATTATGTAATAAAGAATACATTTATATACACTAAGACTAGCATCAAATGTATAACCTATGTACTCTTTGACTTGATGTAACATGGTAACATGGCTGTAACTGACATTCTACCTTGTGACTGTTGCGATCAAATCTATTATGCCTGAGAATGCATTTACTCATTGTGGCATTATAAAGCTGCCTACTTAATCCTGCTGACAAATGCTATATCCTTTTGCTTGAAGAATGTATTAGTGACTGCTAATCCCATGACAGCACAGAAGTACAATAAATTTTTAAAATGGCTTCATTGCTGCAGATCTTAAAGTCATGCGAATAGTACCAGCTTTTGGGTGGTTTAGGCCGTGTGCATTTGCAGAGTTTTGCCCTGCCATTTGGGCTCATCAGTTGGTTTGGCACTCTCCAAGACTGCTGGTTCTACTCCCGTGATTAAGATCTGTGATTGTGAAAGCCATTTTTGAAATGTTATCTCCATGGGGAGTACATATTTTTGAAAACTAAGAATTCACTTCTCCTTTAGCATGTTAGCAATCCCTATTTGTTAACATGGCAGGACCATGCAGATGGTTTGCCACTGCTAAGCAGAGTCACCTTCTCACCCTCTTTCCTTATCTTAACCTAATTCCTGGATAATAGTCTGTGCTACTTTCCTACCCTCCAAGCACATTCCCCATATGACCAACAATAGTCGCACATGAACAGAGCCCTCTATCCCATTCTCTCCCCATTTCCCCGAACTTTCCTGACAGCTGCAGAACCTTCCTCCTCCCTTCTCTTCCTCTCACTACCCTTTACCCCTTCCCTCTTCCTATCTTCTACTCTAATGTTTCCCTTCCATTTTCCTTCCTCTTGCCTTGCCTCCCCATCTGTAATACTTCTGTGTCCCATCTTCCCTCTGCTATTCTAACTGCAGTGATTCATGCAGATTTATCGCTTATACTTCTGAACTCTCATCCTTATTCATTTTTGTTCCCCTTTCCTCTCTTCTTGATAACTAGTACTAGACTGAAGCAAAACATTCCAGCACACTTAATTTTCTCTGTACTTAATGGTTTTGCAGTGTTTCAAAAAGTCCATAATTTATGATTTAGTTACATATTGATGATTATGATACTTGTTTAAAGGGGCCTGACATCGAGGTCATCGGCCCCTAATGGTACAAAATGAAGTAACAAACTAATTCATCCACTGAACGAAATAAAATAAAAAATGTCATGAAGAATGAATGGATGGACATGACCCCCCCCCCAAAAAAAACAGTGGATCAAACTCAAAAAGAACATAAATAATAGTATTACTGACCAAGGGACCACTTATAAAGCACAATGATGCTTGATGTCTAATGGGGTGCAAAATTAACGTCTAAAAGCCCACAGAATGGTACATGTCGCGAGTAAAGTAGAACCATGGTATTTGTCATGTTGGGGTACTAATCAAAAGTAGCGAAGACTCATGGTGTTGCACACAAGATGGTACTAACAAGTATTGCACTTCGTACAGGGAACGCACACCTATGGTGTTTCTCACACAAGGCACCACTCATAGCCAATGCAAACCGATAAGGTTCCTCACCTAGGTGTACTAACCACAGGGACTCTCACTATCCCATGGTGTTCCTCACATAGTGGGTACTAATCACAGGCAACGCAGACCCATGGTGCCACTCATACAGCGGTACAACTCACAGGCTACACCCAGACCCGCGGTGTTGCTCACATGGGTACGACGCATGGGTACTGGAAACCCCCAGGCCAGCCTCTTTACTGCTACTAATCACAAACCTATTTCGTACCTAATTTAGTAGTACTACTCGCAAGTACAGGCAACCCATGGTGTTCCCCGCATGATGGTACGAATCAAAAGTAGTTTCGTGGTTCTAATTCAATCATCCCTTGGTCGCCCCTTTTAGTCACCTCTCACGACAGGCAGGGGATACCTTGGGTGTCCTCTACATGTTCGTCCCCGACCTGCAGGGGGTAGTGTGTGTGTGGTCCGCAAGAGTTATTTTATTTCCCTCAAGTCAGCCTGCAAGCCAGTTAGGACCCCCCTATCCGTCACCTGGGACACGCCACGTGGAAGTATTACCTCTCCCCCTGCTATGCCAGCAGAGTAGGTTTGTGGTAGTTACATATTTGACCATGATATTCTTGAATGAAATGTTTGGTTGATGAGCATTCATAGTTATATTAGTTCAGATTTTGTCCTTGTCAGAAACACTTGGTCATTACAGAGGTTATTCATAACCATTCCCACATTTGTGACTTAAGATTTTCTTTGTAATTACCAATGTTTTTAAAGGAACAGAGGTCAATTCTTTTGCAATCTGCACTTAAGTTAACTGATGGCAAAATTATCATACAAAAAAATTATATCTCAACCTGATTCTACTACTGAACAATATCCAAATGACAATGTTAGTAATGTACAGGGAAGGCCAGACTCCACTAGCTAGGTTTATTTAGATATTTTATTGGCAAGTATTTAACAATTGCAATGGCTAACAAATATGGAATCAAGTACATAAATAATAGTTTCAAAATGGTGGTTGACCTGGACCACATCTACGTCAGCACAGGCTAGTAGATAAAGCAACATTTTCACACACCTTTCTACACATTCACGAAAACAACTCCTGAACAGTCACAGGGACTCAACTTGGGAATGTGGGTTGGCAACTACAGGGCCCTTACAAGTCCTGGCATTGCTTCCACTTCTGCCAGCCTCATCTATTCTATCCAACCCCACTTGGTCAACTCTGTTCTTTTCTGACCCCAATGGTATTAAGCGCATTTGAGGCCTGAGAAGTCATTTTCATGCCATTTGTGGCTCTTGTCTCAATGTTACCTTCATTTTTTAAAGTGTTTGATCACTTTCATTTTTCCATTTTTTCTCTCATTAAGGTTATATAGAAGATGGTTGCCTACTTTTACTTTGTCTTGAAACAATCTCCACCACCAACCACTACCACAGTTAAGAATAATTTTTCCTCTGAAGTTCTGAGATGACAAAAGCAAAGAAGCCCAAGCCAATCAGTCCTTTGTGAGTCACACCACCCTACACCATTACTCCCAGGGTTCAATGGTGGCGTTAGGATTCTCTGACCACCAAAACACTCAGTTGTATCTGTTGACCAATTCTGATATGTGAAATTTGGCCTCATCAGTCCAGACAATATTCTGGATAAGATCAGGGTTCTCCTGAAACTTGGTCTGCACCAACTTGGCAAACTCAAGTCTCCTGTTGAAGTCGTTCTCTTTAAGAACATAAGCCATGCATGGTATAGCATCAGTTTTGTATCACTCAAAACTCTCTGCAAACCTTGCCTTGAAATGTCAAGTAGGGCCAACAAACTGTGGGTAGACTTAGATTTCTGAGAAGATGCCAGTTACGCAGCAGCTTGTATGTCAGATTGGACAGTTTTTGGCTGACCAGAATGCTTGGGACTCTAAACCACTGGCAGTTTCCAACTACTTGTTCATTCAGGCGATCATGTCCTGTGGACTGCTGGTAGTCCGAACTCTTCCAGCATCCTGTGCTGGACTTCTAATCCATTGTTGATACATGGCAGCATCATGCAGTATGCCGCAAATGAGACCGATACTGCAATACGATACCAGAGTTTCACCATTAATATGAAGTTATGGTGAAACTAAATGTAATAACATTTTAATATATTGAATAGGTGGTTTATAATAAAACATTGTTTATTGTAATTAAACAGACTTTCATTACAGATTAAGACATGAGGTTAGTTACTTGTAATATCCCAACATGTTATGACATGCCTTTGATAATGTAACTTTTGAAGAATAAACACATGTAATTTCTCTTATTCATTTATAAATACTGAAATTCGGCTTGTATCAGCTTTAGAACACAAGACTTCTTTGTAGCCTCAGGCCTCTTCATAAATTTCTGAACTAGATTTATGCTCAAGCACTGGCCTTGTTGAATACCAGTAGGTGTTTTTTTTTTAAACAACTTTGGTCTGAAGAGTTTTTGTCCTTGTAAATATGTGAAAAAGTACTCATAGTCAGCATTGCTATGTGAAAATGATAAAATAAAAAGCACCATTTTAAGAGATTCTGTCATAAGAAAACCAGCCGATTGCATCTGTCTTGCTAGTGTCCACTGAACATCAATTCTCTCCAGCTACTTACAGAACAAGGAAATACCAGGGATTTTAAAAAATTATAGAATACCAAATCTGTTCACAAAATCTGGAGAAATATTTTTGATCAGGAGAGAGGGGGAAGGACCAAAAGTAGGGAGTCTTCCACTTAAATCTGCAGTTATTCTAAATTAAGTTTATTGTCCATTACTGGTACTTGAAAACTGTTATAATTCCTACATAATTAAAATGAATCATTTCACAAAATGTTTCTTCCAACTTACAATGTAAAGGAAATGGATGAAGAATTGGAATATTTACCAATGATTGTAACTACACAGTCCAGAATAAAACGTTTTCTGATCAGTGATGACAGTCGGCTGTCCGGTTAGGGTTGCGCAGCTGTAAAGTGTTCGGGAGATAGTGGGTTCAAATCCCACTGTCGGTAGCCTTGAAGATGGTTTTCTGTGGTTTCCCATTTTCGCACTAGGCAAGGTAGAGAAAGGGGATGAAATATGAGAGTAGTTACCAATGACATTAACTATAGGCTACCGGGCGAGTTGGCTGTGCGGTTAGGGGCGCGCAGCTGTGAGCCTGCATCCGGGAAATGGTGGGTTCGAATCCCACTGTCGGCAGCCCCGAAGATGGTTTTCCGTGGTTTCCCATTTTCACATCAGGCAAATGCTGGGGCTGTACCTTAATTAAGACCACGGCCGCTTCCTTTCAACTCCTAGCCCTTTCCTATCCCATCGTCGCCATAAGACCTGTGTCGGTGTGACGTAAAGCCACTATAAAAATAGGCTACAATCCAGAATAGAAGTGAATTGAGTTTTCGTAGCAGTAATGATGATAATAAATAATAATAATAATAATAATAATAATAATAATAATAATAATAATAATACGCCAGCATGTGGCTGATATTGCTGCTACCTCACTGAATTCAGCTTACACACTTGAGAGACTACCAACCCTAGTCTAATAGTGGTTAAGTAAATCATCAAGGTCTTCAATAAAATAATTTCAAGGCAAGGAAGAGAACTCTGAAGAAAAATATCCCTGAAAATTTGCGAAATGATCGGAAGGCGTGTGAATCGCATAATGCAAGTAAGGTGATAATGGAAAAGAAACCTGCTCGCAAAGAATTTTGAACTAAATTATTTTAAGAAAACGGACTCAGAATATCAATTTTTTTCTGATTATTAGAAAATCTGTAGGCTAATATTGAGAAATTTTCACTGGATATAGTATTAAAATTGTACAACCCAAATAGTTATATTCGTGAGGGTAGAACTAGAAATAAACACCGAAATAATGCCTTCTGCTTTTACAAGAAAAGGTTATGCAAGTTATTTTTCAATAGCACTAGATAGGCTAATGATCGTCCTATACGGATTCTTCGAATGTTAATTTGATTTTACGTCCCACTGACTACTTTTACGGTTTTAGGAGACGCCAAGGTTGCCGAAATTTGGTCTCGCAGGAGGACCGACACGAGGCTGACATATTTCAGCACCTTCAAATACCACCGGACTGAGCCAGGATCGAACCTGCCAAGTTGGGGTGAGGAGGCCAGCGCCTCAACTTCCTGAGCCTCTGAGTCCGGCCGGACTGTTCGAAAAGCATAATAAAGTCGGTAGGAGAGATGAGGGAAACTCTTGAAATCACAAGAAAATTGACACGAGGTCATTAAAGAATGTCAATTGCCAACATACAGTACCTACACAACACAAATACTTCCAAAATATTGACTGAAGAAAGACCAATTTATTATTACAGATATTAATGTAAAGATTATGTGGCAAGCTGAAAGGATCCAAGCAACCTGACAGATGAGTATTAAATGATCTTTCTCAGATTTTTCCCAATCAGAAAGGCAATATCTACATTTCAGCCTACCGTAACTTCCACAAATGCAGGTTGAATTCTGACTAGGGCTAATTTTGCTGTTCCACATTGTCTCTTCCTGCAAAGTGTGGGATACCGGTACACTTAATTTTACAATTGGAACTTGGGGACAGTTTCTAGTAGATAGGTCTAAGTTACTCTTGCCAGTTACTGGGTTTGACCATGAATTTTGACTAAAGACTATGTATGGTATCAGTACCAAGCCTACACTAATTTCTCAACAACGCACGTTAAGTCTGCCGTAATTTTATTAAGACGTAATGGTGAATTTTTATTTATTATTTTTGATTATTTATTATTATATATTATTCGAGTAAATGGCATGCATCTGGCTACCTACTACAGACAGTCTGATGTAAGACCTTTGCTTAGATTCTGAATATGGACAGATCGTTGACATACCGTACTGTACCGGTGCATCATTTTACAATTGCATTTGAAAGAAGCCGTGAAAAGAGTTGAGGTAACAGAACAAGATTCGGTAATATCGTTGTCTATTATACTCACTGCACAGCACTAGTAAAGTTCCTTCAATATTTAAGCTGTCCCCATTTGTACCAAGAGCTGCCTTGGGTAGGTCCGATGCAACGCTCTGCAACTCCCACTCACTCGTGAAACAACGAAATCAGATACCAGCCCAGTTCAAGTACTCTCCAAAACTAGGGTAAACTTCGGGTAGTCATCTATGTAAAACTCACCGCTGCTCGTAACACGACACTTGCCCATTTCCCCAGTCGGACAATCGCTGCCCTATGTTACGGTAATGAAGCCATACTTTCCCTCCCTCTAACTTTAAATGAGTGTTTTGACTTCCATACCAATACTCCCATTGTCGAATTATCTAGAAAATGAAATGCCTGCCATCAATAGTAATTGCAGTAACGTTCATTGCGTTCAAGCAGCGGTTCCAAAGCGCTGCGGGACTAAACCCTGCAAACATATCCGTGTGAATATATCACTGAAATTTTGCTCCTACAAACTTCCCTTCTACGTTGTCACTACAATGCGACCTGGACGTAATTATGGTATAAAATATGTCTTTATCACTAATTATATCGAGGTCTATAGAAGAAAAATGTAATAAAAACAAGATATTTCCACAAATTCCAGTTTTAAACTCGAAATTACGGAGTAGTTTATAGCGTTCGTAGAAACATTTCCGGGTATGGCAGTGCTCATGTTCTGAATAAATTTAGCTAGTAACCTATTGATGAATTAAAAACTAAACCAAGTTTAATGGTAGTTTTCACTAGGAAGAAAACTCAATTACGGCATTCGAAGTACACCAGGACATACGGTTCCGTACGGTACCTGACAAATTCAGTTTTTGCACACAGATGTCTAATACTCTGCTAATAATCAGGTAGCTAAAGCTTATTCCTTTCTAATACCTACATAATAAGTTTCTTTTATTGTTCTAGTAGAAAAAAATTGTTTAAGTCTTAGTACTTACCTTGTCCACTAAGAAGCATTCCGAAGTCTCCATCCAAAGCGTAGGCTTCATGGTCAAATGGGATACCAGCACGAGTGACGTTGAGCTCTGTCTTCACGCCAGGAAACCAGCAGGCCAACAGAGCAGAGAAGCTTGTACAAGACTTTTGACGTTCGTCACCCCCACCTGATAATGCAATAACGAATCAGACTTGAGGACGGACAGCGGCTTATTTAAATGACCAGCCAATTGTATTATCCCACACGTTGCTCTTCTAAATAATAATTTTGGAACGGTGAACCATAATCTCGGTATAAAAACTAAACAAATAAGTATTAATAAATTACTGTCAAGAGTAATATTGTTAAAGCAGTCGTTTCTTATTACACTTCCATTTTTTCCATGGACCATTAATGTTCACCGTAAGATTGAAAATAGTTTTACAGCACTCGCAGGCCCAAACAGATAGTTAGCTAAGAATAAAAGCTGGATTCGAACGTCACTGCAGGCCATATTTCAAATAGTATATTGTTTTTATTTCAGGATGAATTTCAAATAATATATTTCTTCCATGTGTGATCTTTCAGTTTCTCCTTCCTAGACAAGAAACAGAGTCATTGGCTTCTCGCCAAGGCGGCCGCGATTCGATTCCTGATCAACACATGTGGACATTTTGGAAGAAAATAGACAAAGGCTTGAAAACGTCTAGAATAATTATATTTTTATTTCTTCATTATATTTTCTATATTTCTATATACATTAATTGATTATGTCTTTTTTGTATAATCATTTCAACAAACATTTTTTATATACAGGGTAATGGTACGAGAAGTATGAGACAAGGTTTAACATACAATTTGCTTTTGCGTCACACCTACACAGCTAGGGCATATGGCGACGTTGGAATAGAAAAGGACTAGGAGTAGGAAGGAAGCGACCGTTGCCTTAATTAAGATACAGCTCCAGCCTGGTGTGAAAATGGGAAACCACATAAAACCATCTTCGGGGCTACCGACAGTGCGGCTCGAACCCACTATCTACCGAATGCAAGCCAACAGTTACGTGGCTCAACCCGCTCAGTCATTCGCTAGGTACTCAAACAAACAGGCAAATACACACCAAAGCTAAAAAATATCTAGATGGCCATTTATTATTACAACTGACAGAGATAAATATCAGAAAATTTCACCACCCTGCAGACACAAGGTCTTTACGAATTTATTTGTATGCCGGTAGATGAGATTAGTACAGAAACTCTCTAGCCTTAAGAATTAGGAGAAAAAGACCAATAGGCAAATATGTAGTCGAGATTTCTTGCGTATAGCTTCTACTTTGGTTTCTTTTCTTTTTAATATCGCCATTCTGTCAGTGAGTTTTAACTCTTCAACTACGCTCGTAATCGTGAACATCGAAGATTCAGCTTGACGAATAACATTATCAGCCATCACTTATTTAAGGTCATCACTGTTCGTTGATTACGTCTCCATACATTTAACTGTCTCACCAGTTGACTGATTTAACCCCGAGAAGTATACGAAGACGTGACTGCAAAACCACCATACTGCAATATACACTAGTTCAAGAGTCTCTTCCATTGAAAAGTGCATATCAAAAGAGGCACCTTAGGGTGTTTTTTTGAAAATGAAAATCCTCAGCCTGTTTCAAGTAATTCGACTGGGTCAGGAATGGAATGAATGAAGCCCTCATCTAGCGGCGAGGATAGCAATTGTGTCGGCTACCGAAGCCTGTCGCACTCCACTGGGGGCAATGAATAATGACTGATAGATGGAATGAAATTATATTGTAGATTGCTGCTGGAATGAACGATGACAGGCAAAGTCGCAGTACCCGAGAAAAACCTGTCCCGCCTCCGCTTTGTCCAGCACAAATCTCACATGGAGTGACCGGGATTTGAACCACGGCACCCAGCGATGAGAGGCCGGCGCGCTGCCGCCTGAGCCACGGAGGCTCTTTGAGTGTTTTTTAATAAATAGAAAACTATTGTGTGAGCAAATTAAAGTTGTCAAGCTAATGCATTAAAATATGGATTTCTTCTTTCTCATCGTAAAATGTTTAATATGTGCCTGCTTTATGTCAAACAGAGGGAAGAGCAGTAGCGGTGGGCTCTTAGGAGCACATGAGCACGTGAACACCCAGTTCTAACGCATATTCACGCATTCATGGTTACTAGTAATTCAAAATTGTTTCGTTTTTACGACCTGATTTCGTCAATTGATCGAAAGCATTCGACTTATCTCGAAGCTCCGTTACCCTGGCAGCTGTTCGTTTCGACTGACAAAGCCAGGGAGCACACTGGAGATTTTGCTACGAACCTCAGGACTATACGCATGCGCATGGAGAAGACGTCAAGTTTCATGCATAGATATTGCCATAAGCGAGGAGCACGGTAAGGAACGTACCTTTCCATCTACAACCACCCTCAAACCAGAGATACTTGACCCCAAGGGTCCGCCACCTGCCCTGTTACTATTGGCGAAAGATCCCAGAAGTTACTATTGCATTACATCGCCGAAAGATTTCGCTAGTAGCTAATTCTAAACAGGAGTTCGTAATCACGGGATCAGAAAGTCAGAGCCTCGGCCAAAGCCTGAGCGACACAGCCCGGCAGTCGCAATTTAAGTTTTTTTTTTTTTTTTTTTACTTGTTTGTACACTCACAGATTAGTCTCGGAAAAATGCATCCTCGGTTATAAGGGTTCTACCATATTATGAGTAGAGAAGCAGCCGTACAAGGAACTTTTAGCAAAACGATTTAAGTGATTTTGTACTTATTTGCATTCTACTTTGGTATATTTGAGACGTGAACACACATTTTGCTGTGAACCCCCTGAAAATTTGGTCACGAGCCGCCACTGGGGAAGAGTTTTGTAACCAGCTAGAAGCCACTAATTTTAAACGCCAGGGTGGTCTGGCATCCGATATATATCATGCCCTGACTTAGAGTCTACCCTGTGAAAATTCTAGGACTTCAGCGCTGCCTATAAGGCTAATTTTCCAGAAAAATTAAAGTTAGTCCATGTACCAGCGGAACGTATTCGACTGCGTAGTGTTTAAAATATTTAATTTACACTACGTAGGCCTATTCTCTTTATGTATGTTAATATTAAGAATGGCTACAGTGGTGATTATTGTTTTAGGGATTAGTAGACTAAGATGTAAATTCGTGTCCTCGTCCCGAAATGGAGCAGCTCTTTTCAGACATATCCCCAGCAGAGGTGAGCGGTTCCAGTACCTTTTTAACCACATTTCTACCCTTCGGCAAATTTTAAATTTCTAGCAGTACCGGGAATTAAACTCGGGCCTCCGAAGACAGCAACCGATAGCACTAACCATTACAACAACAACAACAACAAAAACAACAAAACATAATAATAATAATAATAATAATAATAATAATAATAATAATACCGAGCAAGTGGCCGCGCGGTTAGGGTCGCGCAGCTGTGAGCTTGCATTCAGGAGATAGTGGGTTCGAACCCTACTGTCGGCAGCCCTGAAGATGGTTTTCCGTGGTTTCCCATTTTCACAACAGGCAAATGCTGGGGCTGTACCTTAATGAAGGCCACGACCGCTCCCTTCCCACCCTTCCGTCGCCGGAAACCTTCGATGTGTTAGTGCGACGTTAAACAAATAGCAAAATAAATAAATAATAATAATAATTATGTTATTGGCTTGAAAAGAATAAGCCGCTTCATCTCGCTTTTCTGGATCTTGAGAAGGCTTTTGATCAGGTGCCACATGACCTAATCTGGTTAGCACTACGCGAACATAGCATTCAAGAGCACATTGTTAAGTGGGTACAGATGCTCTATGTAGAACCAAGGAGTTATGTTCAAGCTGCCGAAGGAGCGTCCGATGATTTCCGCATCATTGTAGGAGTCCATCAAGGCGCTGACGTATCAGATCACCACTGCTGTTCATTCTTGTGATGGACACTGTTACATCACATATGCACAAGCCAGTACCATGGACACTTCTCTGTGCTGATGATGTCAATGTTGGCTGCTGAGAATAAGCTTGATCTCCAGCGCCGGACAGAAAAGTGGAACAACCGACTAGCGCAATACGGCCTGCTCCTCAACAAAAAGAAGACAGAATACCGGTACATGATATTAGATCCTCGAGAAGTTGGAACCATCCACGTTGACGGTGAAGATCTGCCACGAGTAGAGAAATTTAAATATCTTGGCTCCACAATCTGTGACGATGGCCGACTTGCTGACGAGGTCAACACAAGGATTCACGCAACCTGGCTGAAGTGGCGAATGACAACGGGTGTCACCTGCGACCGTCGGGTGAAGGACCATCTGAAATCTAAGGTTTACCGGACTGTTCACCGTCCTGTCGTTCTCTACGACACCGAGCGTTGGCCAGCTACAGAGGAGGTAGAACATCGACTAAGCGTCATGGAGACGGAGATGCTTAGATTGGACAGCTGGCATCACTAGACTAGAACAAAAAAAAAAAAAAAAAAAAAAAAGAAAAAAACAGGGAAACCGTCTGTCAACATATACATTGGAAGTCGCTGGAAAGAGGCCAAATGCTAAAGGAGAAGAGGAAGAAGAAGAAGAAGAAGAAGAAGGAAAAGAAGTAGAAGAATGTTACGTCCCACTGACTACATTTACGGTTTTCGGAGACGCCGAGGTGCCGGAATTTGGTCCCGCAAGAGGACCGACACGAGGCTCACGTATTCGAGCACCTTCAAATACCATTGGACTGAGCTAGGATCGAACCTGCCAAGATTTCCAGCTCCCCAACTGTCTGAACCACTTAGCCCAGCACCAACCATTACACTACGGAGGTGGACAGTCGAATAAGATAATCATCTCCTATTAATTCTAATCATAGAGGAAAGAGGATAAGGCGAGACCATTCGAAGAATGAAGGCATCGGCAAAAGTAATGGAAGATCCATTTAGAGAGTGAGAGTGATGGAGTCCCTCGTCCCATAAACCTTAAAATAAAGGGGTCGGAACAGATACGGAGTTCGCCAAGGGAGACTGAATGTGAGTGATGAAGGGGAAATGACTGGTTCAAGTAAGTAAGCAGACTCATCTAGAGTCCCTTCGTCGACACTCCTTTGGATGGTAGCCCCTTTCAGTTTCCTCTTATGCCATAACAGACAGGAATATCGTGGATTTATTCCGTTCCCTACGCAAACTGAGTAATATTAGAGTAATTATCCGCATCGCCGGCACTTGTTGGGGTAGTGTGGGTAGCTCTAAGCCTGGCGGCCGTTGCCTCCAGGAATTAACCTGGTACTCATTTTTAGTGTAGGCTGAGTGAACGTGCACCTCCAGAAATGGACCTCGCTTCTTAAACTTTTCAACTGCCTTACGGAGAAGTGAACCCACGTCCTTCCGGGTAAACCGGGTATGCCTTTGCACCTCAGATTTTTCGACTGCAGTAACCATTCTGTGGACATTTTGTATAAGATTGAGAATAATTCATTTCCGTTGACGGTGGTCGATTATACCACTAAACCAAACCACATGGCACAACAGCCCCGAAGGGCCATGGCCTACCAAGTGGCAGCTGCTCAACCCGAAAGTCCGCAGATTACGAGGTGTCGTGTGGTCTGCACGGCGAATCCTATCGGCCGTTATTCTTGGTTTTCTAGATCGGGGTCGCTATCTCGCCGTCAGATAGCTCCTCAGTTGTAATCACGTAGGCTACGCTGAAAGGACTGGCACCCCTGACCTGGCCGGGAATCGAACCCGGGGCGTCCGGGTAAGAGGCAGGCACGCTACCCCTACACCGCGGGGCAGGCATCGATTCTACTACGGGCATCTCATTAAGCCTGACTCTGGGCACAATTTTGGATTCTTTCAAGAATTTAGTAAAATATTTTGGTTACTGTGGCTTCATGTACGTCATATTTTATCTGATGACTGTGTCACTGTGGTGTCTGCACTGGAGTCTGCTTGAAAGTAACTCGGGCTAGGAATAGGTACGGAGCCGTCGCGCAGTGTGCAAAATCGAATATCTAGGTGGAAAAATCTACTTATTTGCGTAGAGAAATATTGTGTTTCGTTACAAAGAGTGTGAGGTCTTATGTTTTCAAGATCGCTGAATTCATTTCTGATATCGTCCATAATGTGGAGGGCATAACTAATTTCCATTTAGGCAAACCTAGAAACATGGCACATCGGTTAGGATTATGACAGCACTGCAATGCAGAAACAGAAATTAAATTTATTTGATCCCTGTTACCTCGAAACAGAATAGAAAACAACAAAAGCAACTTAGTCCATTTCATCATAGTTAAAAAAGTGACGAGTTTTTCATTATTTTCGTAGTAATGTGGAATACAAAATGCTCATCAGTACTACTAATTTTACCGGGCAAAGAGCTCAAGGTTCATTCATTATGTTATTCGTTCGTAGTCACGAACAGTGTAATAATTTTGAGTATTTTACTGAGCAAACAGCTGTACGTTTTGAGTCACGTACCTGTCAGTTTGCATTCGGGAGATAGTGGGTTCAAACCCCACTGTCGGCAGCCCTGAAGATAGTTTTCCGTGGTTTCCACACGAGGCAAATGCTGGAGCTGTACCTTAAGACCACGGTCGCTTCTTTCTCACTCCTAGCTCTTTCCTATCCCCTCGACGCCATAAGACCTATCTGTGTTGGCGCGACGCAAAATAAATTGAAAAATAATTAGTTTGATCTGTTTGATGTATAGGGATAGGAACTAGGGGGGACATCCAGCAACTTGACTGCTTCTGAGAAAAAACACTTGCGCGTTTTCTCAAGCAACTCCCTGTACTTATTTATCAACATAACTGTAAGCTAATCTATCTTCGGTTCGCTTCGGTTCGTATCCCACTATCGGCAGCCCTGAAGATGGTTTTCCGTGGTTTCCCATTTTCACACCAGGCAAATGCTGGGGCTGTACCTTAATTAAGGCCACGGCCGCTTCCTTCCAACTCCTAGGCCTTTCCTATCCCATCGTCGCCATAAGACCTATCTGTGTCGGTGCGACGTAAATCCCCTAGCAAAAAAAAAAAAAATCTATCTTCGCGGAACTTTTGGAATTTTAGACCTCTGTCACTTTTAATTGGTTTCTCAGAGGTATTAAGCCTTATGAAATGAAAACCTACAACCTGTTTTCCGGTCTTTGACCGGGTCAGGGATGTAATGAATGGACCAGCTATAGGCTATTATTACAATGGGGTCGCCACTCCCAAGGTGATATTAATGACTGATAAATGCTATGAAATGATAATGGAGAGTGTTGCTGGAATGAAAGATGACAGAGAAAACCGGAGTACCCGGAGAAAAACCTGTCCCACCTCCGCTTTGTCCAGCACCAATCTCAAATGGAGTGACCGGGATTTGAACCACGGTATCCAGCGGTGAGAGGCTGACGCGCTGCCATCTGAGTCATGGAGGCTCTATTAGCCTTATAGTGTTTTTAATTTCGGCTTCTTGTGTATCAGTGTTGAATTTTCCCTTGAAATATTCAGAAAGGCTTTCGTTTCCAGCTTTACTATATGTTTCCTCTCTATATAGAGATATTGATAAAAATAATTGATAAAAACCATGAAGTTTCTGAAAATGATCATAAAACACGCGTGTGCTATTAACTCTTGGAATATTAGAAAGCTATGTTTAATTTCATACAAATAGTAATTTCTTTTTAAAATCTACAATTGTTCGACTTAATACATGTGTTTAAAATTCATTCTACAGTGTGTCCGAGAAGTCCCCGTACCCCTAGTTTCATACGTTTCATATTGTAGCGGAGTACTTACATATAAAAACTATGAGTCCAGGGAATCTGTATGTGCACCATCATGCCTTACACAGAGTTCTATCCTTCTCCAAGTCCTCATTGACATCTTGCGGAGCATCTCAGGAGTTATGGAACGAAAGGCTTCCTCCACACTTGGCGCAATTCTTCATTAGTCGTGTACCGACGTTGAGCCACATGGGACTTGATTATTCCCCATAATGAGTTGTCTGGCGTGGTAAGGTCCGGGCTTCGTGGTGGCCATTTCAACGGGGCTGGAAATGTTGGTGAGCCACGGCCAATCCAGCGGTCTTGAAATTGTTCATCAAGGAACTCGCGCACCTGAATAGCAAAATGTGCTGGAGCTCCATCCTGCTGTAACCACACATGGTCCATGATTCCCTTGTCTTGAAGCTGAGGTATTAACCAAGATTGTAACATACGCAAATAAGATTTTCCATTCACATAACCATCAACAAAATACGGTCCGCACAAGTGACGTGATGATATCCAGGCCCGTACCATAACATAAGAGGGGTTCCTTTCCGACTCTTGCACATAATGAGGATTTTCCTTAGACCAGAAAACCACATTCCTCCTATGTGAACTGCGATACATCGCACATTCATAAGAAAATAACACTCTTGAGCGAGACACGGCAGTTGGGAACTAATTAAACTGGTTAAACTGATTACTACAGCTCACATCAAATGACTACTACTGCTACTACTTACAAACCACCCAGTAGGTTACGCCTACTCTCTAGCCAGAGATCGAATGAGAAAGCCTTAGAATTTACCTTTGGTGGACGATGCCATCCTGATACGAGAGATTTTGTATAGAGTGCACGTTTACCTTTGCATAAACCAATCGTTTGCATTTTGAACCAACAACAACAAATGACAGTTAAGTATGCGCTCGTCAGCTCCCACAACAATAATGACTTAAAGTAGAAAATCAGGTACAATAGAGAAGTTCATAGACACAATAGTTTACAAGGAATGCAGCTAGCTCCGCGGTATAGGGGTAGCGTGCCTACTGCTTACACGGAGGTCACGAGTTCAATTCCCGGTGAGGTCAGGGACTTTTACCTGTATCTGAGGAGCTGGTTCGAGGTCCACTCAGCCTACGTGATTACAACTGAGGAGCTATCTGACGGCGAGATAGCGGTCCCGGTCTAGAAAGCCAAGAATTACGGCCGAGAGGATTCATCGTCCTGACCACCTGACAACTCGTAATCTGCAGGCCTTCGGGCTGAGCAGCGGTCGTTTTGTAGGCCATGGCCCTTCGGGGCCCTTGGGCCATGAGGCTTGGTTTGGTTTAAATTGCTATGTAACGAAACACTGTGCGCCAAGCCTTTATATTAGCTACCATTCAGCATTACCTGGAGTTGGAGGCTACTATAGACTGCTTTTAGAATGACCGAGAGTGGGATTTTAAACTTCTCTACTCAATTATGTTACTAGAAGCTGCGTTCCAGTTCTTGATATCAATCTTTAACAAAATATAATTTGCTTTACGTCGCACCAACACAGATAGGTCTTATGGCGACGATGGGGTAGGAAAGGGCTAGGTGTGGGAAGGAAGCGGCCGTGGTCTTAATTGATGTACAGTGTGAAAATGGGATACAACGAAAAACCATCTTCAGGGATGCCGACAGTGGGATTCGAACCCACTATCTCCTGGATGCAAGCTCACAGCTGCGCGCTCCTGACGACACGGCCAACTCGCCCGGTGATATCAATCTTAAATTCGTTTTGAAGCCTGGAATCGAACCCAGCCTATCCAGGACGGAGAGCTGCGATTTGGTTTGTGGTTTCCCAACCTCGTAAGGACAAGTGGATCTGTCTGATGCTGTGGTGGACGAATAAACAGAAAGGGTCTGACCACTATACCACGAGCAAACAGCGAACCAGGTAGTTGTTCAACAGCCCTCTGCAGCGTTAGGAAAGTTACCGACGCTTAGTCATGAGTCGACCTCGGATTTTAGGCGAAAAACTACTTTGTTCCTGAAGAAATAATTTAAAATGAAGTTGTATTTACACTTTTATATATTTATTAGGTTAAAAACGGTGGTCCTATAGTGCCTAAAATACCTAAGTTGACGTTAGAACTTATATATGCCTATCTTCTTCTTTTTCTCTTCTGTGCGAATGGGTCACTTAGGAACACGCGGAATCAACATTTGAAGGTCCCCCCGGAATAAGGGTCTATGCCACAAAAATAAAATGTTCAGGAAACAGAAAAAACGTCTGAATAACGAGAAAATGAAATATATATATTTTGAATTAAATCAGAATGCTTAAAGACCACTTGAAAACCGAATGATCACAAATTAACCTTATTAATGTAGTAAAAAAGCATTTTCTAATTTTGAAATCACGGAATAAGGGTCTAAACCACATTTTCACAGTTTAATACAGTGTTACTTATTGCGAGATGAATCACTTCAAATCACTATAGAATCCTCTGAATTCTTGAGGCATATAGTCACACATCTTTAGCAGGTCATTCTTTTTTTCTTTCTTAATGGGCAGTATTGAGCCGTAAAGTTGTGGCAATTCTTGAGGCAGGAATAGTGGCTGATTACGTCTGCTCTTGATACCTTTAACTAAGGCATATCTTTCCCGAGGAGCAATCAAATTGTGGCATCTTCGCACAAAACACAGATGTGGGGTCATCTTCAGAAAACTTCAGTCACATTTCTTCAGTAACCTTGAATTTAGGGTCTTTGACCAACATTTCGCGTCTTTGATGTCAGAACTCTGGACAGACAGACTAAACATGCCTAGGAATGGGAAGGAAGCAGCCGTGGCCTTAATGAAGGTACATCCCCAGCATTTGCCTGGTGTGAAAATGGGAAACCACGGAAAACCATCTTCAGGGCTGCCGACAGTGGGGTTCGAACCCACTATCTCCAGATTACTGGATACTGGCCGCACTTAAGCGACTGCAGCTATCGAGCTCGGTCTGTACCATTTTACCGTAATGATAATTAAATGAATGGTTTGTATAATGCATTATGTAACAATGACCAAATTTATTCTAAGGACCTTCCTTAGCACAACATAACCCATTTATTATAGACCCTTATTCCACTCACCTGTTGTGGCCTCGTTTTTGCTTCTTTTATAACGCATTTCGTTGTTGTATAAGCCTCACCCCTATTTCGTTTCCTTTTACGTTCATTATCCTTCCAGTTAGCCACCTCTGTGGTGTAGTGGTTAGCGTGATTAGCTGCCACCCCCGGAGGCCAGGGTTCGATTCCCGGCTCTGCCACGAAATTTGAAAAGTGGTACGAGGGCTGGAACGGGGTCCACTCAGCCTCGGGAGGTCAACTGAGTAGAGGTGGGTTCGATTCCCACCTCAGCCATCCTGGAAGTGGTTTTCCGTGGTTTCCCACTTCTTCTCCAGGCGAATGCCGGGATGGTACCTAACTTAAGGCCACGGCCGCTTCCTTCCCTCTTCCTTGCCTATCCCTTCCAATCTTCCCATCCCTCCACAAGGCCCCTGTTCAGCATAGCAGGTGAGGCCGCCTGGGCGAGGTACTGGTCATACTCCCCAGTTGTATCCCCCGACCAAGAGTCTTAAGCTCCAGGACACTGCCCTTGAGGCGGTAGAGGTGGGATCCCTCGCTAAGTCCGAGGGAAAAACCGAGCCTGGAGGGTAAACAGATGATGCTGATGATGATGATCCTTCCAGTTATCCATATTTATCTTAGTTTTTCTGGTTTTATTCAAGTTTTTTAACTTGTTGGACGAAACATTCAACACACTGGCATCCATCTTGAATGAGTGGCATAGACCCAGGCAAAGAAGTTTTTTAACAGACAAATGACCTATTTCTGTTAAAGTTATGACTATCATAGTTCGTATGCAATAGCCTGAGATGATATAGACCCTTATTCCGCAAAAAACTCAACTTGCTGAAAAATGTGGTTTAGACGCTTCTTCCGGCGAGGCCTTCGTTTGTTGAGAGCTTTCCTCCTTGCCCAGTAGTTCTTCATTTTCATCGATTGTTGTAATTTCTGTTCGTCCGACCAAGTACGCCATGCTGGTTTCTTCTCGTCCTCGTCAAATCGCCTTGTGTGAACAATTTTCCTGATTACATTTAATAATAATAATAATAATAATAATAATAATAATAATAATAATAATAATAATGTTATTTGATTTACGTCCCACTAACTACTTTTACGGTTTTCGGAGATGCCGAGGTGCCGGAATTTAGTCCCGCAGGAGTTCTTTGACGTGCCGGTAAATCTACCGACACGAGGCTGTCGTATTTGAGCACCTTCAAATACCACCGGACTGAGCCAGGATCGAACCTGCCAAGTTGGGGTTAGAAGGCCAGCGCCTTAACCGTCTGAGCCACTCAGCCCGGCGATGACATTTCTATATTGCGGATTTGGTAATTCTAATTCAGTGAGGTCTTTCTCTACTTGCTTATATCATTATGATCTCGTAAGTTTGATTTTCAAAAAAAAAAAAAAAAAAAGTGTATTTGATAAGTTAGTCTGTTGTTATCCATTCGTTCCAAATGCCTTATAAATTGAATTCGTCAAAGCCTCATTGTATCAGTAAGTTTAGATATTTTGAAATGTATTACCAAGTTGGGTTTGGGGTAATGTAGTGCATTTTTAATTCTTGGCCCTAAAATTCTTCTCATGATTTTCCTTTCTTTAATCTCTAATTGTTTCTTTATATTTCATCATCATCATCATCATCATCATCTGTTTACCCTCCAGGTTCGGTTTTTCCCTCGGACTTAGCGAGGGATCCCTCCTCTACCGCCGCAAGGGCAGTGTCCTGGAGCTTCAGATTCTTGGTCGGGGGATACAACTGGGGAGAATGACCAGTACCTCGCCCAGGCGGCCTCACCTGCTATGCTGAACAGGGGCCTTGTGGAGGGATGGGAAGATTGGAAGGGATAGGGAAGGAAGCGGCCGTGGCCTTAAGTTAGGTACCATCCCGGCATTCGCCTGGAGGAGAAGTGGGAAACCACGGAAAACCACTTCCAGGATGGCTGAGGTGGGAATCGAACCCGGGCCTCCGGGGGTGGCAGCTAATCACGCTAACCACTACATCACAGAGGCGGACTTCTTTATATTTTATGATGCAAATTGAGCGTTTCTGAAGCATAAAGAGCTTCAGGCTTAATTACTGTCAAGTACTGATTATTTTTAGAGTTCCAGGACAAGCATTTTTGTTATAAAAATTCTTTGTGTTTTGAAAAGCAATTTCCATTTTATGAATTCTTGAAGCTACTGATTTAATTTTGTTACCATTTCCAGTGATCCATTCACGTAAGGAATGGTAACTTCAGGTGGAGCAGTTTTGATATTTGCCTATATTTCTATATTCGCTATATTTTATCCCTTAATCAATTAAAATGCTTTTGATTTATTTCGAAAAACTAAAATATTTGTCAACTCGTTTCCAGGATCTTGAACAGTATATTCTTGAAATACTTTTGAAATAAAATCTTAAAAGTGGGAAGCTGTAAACTACACTCCCCGAAAGTCCATAAGAACCTCCTGCAGTAAACACGCTCGTCGTCTGTGTCACGAGACAATAGACAGTGTGTATTGACCTGCTGGAAACAAAATTCATTTCATTCTCTTATAACATTTCACTTGTCCGCTTGTTCAGTGTATGCATTATGCCGAAAGTGTCAGCTTCTTTGTCGTCTTTAATTAAACAGTATTTACAGCCGTGTCAAGAAAACAACGTGAAACTCGTTAGTTTTCCCAGAGAACTTTGCTCTGCGTCTTCAGAAGATGGTGGTGGTGGTGGTGGTGATTATTGTTTTAAGAGGAAGTACAACTAGGCAAGCGTCCTCTATATATCACTAATCAGAGGGAAAAATGGAAGGGGTCCGACTCTTCGAAAAATGAAGATATCGGTCAAAGAAAGACAAGGGCCACGGAGCGCGTGAAAATGAAAGACTCCCTAGCCCTCGCAAACCTGATAGCGTCGGAGTCGGAAAAGAACAAGAGTTGACCAAGGGAGGTCGTATAGGATAGATGAATGTGAGGAGCATGGCACAAGTAAGTGGAAGCAATGCCAGGACTCAGCTGAGGGCCCCGTGGTCGCTAACTCACGCTCCAAAGTTCGGAGCCCCTGAGGCCCCTTTTAGTCGCCTCTTACGACAGGCAGGGGATACCGTGGGTGTTACTCTACCGCCCACACCCACAGGGGTGGTGGTGGTGATGGTGATTATTGTTTTTTTTTTTGCTAGGGGCTTTAAGTCGCACCGACACAGATAGGTCTTATGGCGACGATAGGATAGGAAAGGCCTAGGAGTTGGAAGGAAGCGGCCGTGGCCTTAATTAAGGTACAGCCCCAGCATTTGCCTGGTGTGAAAATGGGAAACCACGGAAAACCATCTTCAGGGCTGCCGATAGTGGGATTCGAACCTACTATCTCCCGGATGCAAGCTCACAGCCGCGCGCCTCTACGCGCACGGCCAACTCGCCCGGTGATTATTGTTTTAAGAGGAAGTACAACTAGGCAACCATCCTCTATATAACACTAAGCAGAGAAAAAAATGGAAGGGGTCCAACACTTCCAAAAATGAAGGTATCGGCCAAAGGAAGACAAGGGCCACGAATTACATAAAAATGAAAGACTCCCTAGGCATCCATACGTAATACCGTCGGGGTATGAAAAGAACAAGAGTTGACCAAGAGAGGTCGGAGAGGATAGATGAAACTGAGGAGCCTGGCACAAGTAAGGGGAAGCAATGCCAGGACTCAGCTGAGGGCCCCGTGGTCGCTATTACGGAGTTACCCGTGGAAGGCAGCGGTGAAAGAAGGTGCGGGCTGGAATGGGTCTAACTACAAGGTCGAAAGATGAATTAAAATTTCAATAAAGGTTATATTTTCAAAATAGAAAAAAACTTAACAAATTTCACATAGAATTTCAACAAATAACAACAAGCCAACAAATCAGGTACAAGACCAGGAAAAGCCAAGATTTAAGACGATTTAACAATCTGGGCTTGGAGCACCAAGTTTTATAATTCCTGAGCTCTCAGCTCACAACCACCAATTACCAAAGGGCAGAAAACCACTAATTACATGGAGCACTTGCTCCCATCTAGTAATGTCAAGCCTTCTAGAGGCACCTTTCAAAACACCAGAAAGAGCTGACCCGCTCTCAATCTTTCAAGCCTATTCAAGGCAATACCATACTTTACAATCACTTGCCATCAAGGCACAACTTACAAGAATTAAACAGGGGTATCTCGTACCCAGCCTACAGGGCCTTAAAAGAAAAATAATAGGTTAATTTAAATGGCCCTAAATGCAAAAAAGGAAAGGAAGCGTGAATTAGCACTCCTAAATACACATTTTAAAACCTAAGAGGCACTAGGCCGATGACACAGGGGCTATTCCCAAGCTAGGGAGTGGACTCGTATAAGAAAAAAATTTAACACATTAAGGAAGAGAAGAAAATCGGTTATGAAAACGTAGTCACCTCAAATCAAAAATGAAGGGGAGCTCGAGAGGGTAAAACACTCTCTATCCCCGGATTACAGTTAAAGATATATGAAGTTTTACAAGGACGGAAGAATTTTACATATTTCAAGAGATAGGTTACATATTAAAGGTTTCGGACCTGCCCCGCGGGTTAAACTGCTGAGCTAGCAAGAAATAAAGATGTTAAACGGCCATTACCTTGTTGAAGAGTTGCTGCCCGAAGGAAGAGGCGCTACCCGCCCCCTGCTACACGTCCATACACAAAGCTAGATGTGGAAGAAGTGGCGGAGAGACAGGAAAATCAGCAGTTTTTATACTTTCGGGGAAGATTCGAGACCTTTCATGAATAATTAAGACACACCCACAGTCGTTTATTGGGTAGCTTACAGTTACACATCAACATCGAAGAAGAAAGACACGATTGGTCAAAAATTAATTACAGAAATTCTGGATTGGCTAAGATCAAACCTGGCGGAAAGAAAAGATTTATATTGCCAACCCACAAATGAAAGAACGAAATTTAGTAAAGAACAAACTTATGAATACAAAATTTCTTCAAATAAAGTTCTTCCACTTCGCACCAGGGTGCATGGTCATAGTTTTTGTAGAGACATCTATCAGAGAATGTCCACACTTCTTGATCAATAGAATACAAAACAAGTTGAACTCCACACAGTACTGACAACTTCGTAATCACAAAATTTACGGTAGTGACATCTTCTGAGAAAACTTATGAGTTGATACAGTTGTTAAAGTTCAGAGTTACTCCTGTAGAGGAGTACTTTAAGGCGGAAAATTCAAATGTGCGACGTAGAGGTGTACCAGCCGGTACAGTCGCCAACCCACGCTCCAAAGTTCAGAGCCCCTGAGGCCCTATTTAGTCGCCTCTTACGACAGGGAGGGGATACCGTGGGTGTTATTCTATCGCCCCCGCCTACAGGGGGACGTCTTCAGAAGAATCTCGACTGGTTACAAGGGAGACTTCTACAATAATACGGGAAGCTGTGGAAATACATATAAAAATCCTAACAATTTCAACAGGGACACTGGCTATCAATGAAGTAATACGCGGTTGCCAGCCATTAAGTATTTACGCAGGTAATTCTCTTCTCTGTCCTTTCTCTATTGTTATTTCGATTCGGCGTTTTCCCAATTCGTACGTTCGTCATCACCAGATGGTTCATTCCAAGCTATGTGTTATGTGTTATTGTCATACTTTCATAACGTGTGTACCCGGTTATGCCCCCCTCCCACACCGTCTCTCATCATTATCATCCTCTGGTTTTCTCCGCACACTTTCTTTCCATTCTTCAGTTCTATTCTATCCTGGTGTCTTTCGTTGCATTTTATTTAAGTCCGGCTCCATGGCTAAATGCTTAGCGTGCTAGCCTTTCGTCACAAGGGTCCCGGTTTCGATTCCCGGCCGGGTCGGAGATTTTAACCTTAAACGGTTAATTCACTTGGCTCGTGGACTGGGTGTTTGTGCTGTCCCCAACATCCCTGCAACTTACACACCACACGTAACACTATCCTCCACCACAATAACACGCAGTTACCTACATACGGCAGATGCCGCCCACCCTCTTCGGAGGGTCTGTCTTATAAGGGCTGCACCTGGCTAGAAATAAAGGTAAGGTAAGGGTGTATTCTGCCCGAAGGAAGGTCCGAACCTCCGCAGAGGTTTGCCTGAGCCGGAGTTTACGTACGGTTAGGGTGGCCAGTTCCTTTCCGCTCCTCCATTCCCTTACCCCCACCAACAGCGCGTGGCAACCCATCCAAATCTTGACCACGCCCAATGTTGCTTAACCTCGGAGATCTCACGGTATACGGTGTTTAAACACCGCTACGACCGTTGGCTAGAATTTTTTTCAAGTTGCTTTACGTCGCACCGACACAGATAGGTCTTATGGCGACGGTGGGATAGGAAAGGCCTAGGAGTTGGAAGGAAGTGGCCGTGGCCTTAATTAAAGTACAGCCCCAGCATTTGCCTGGTGTGAAAATGGGAAACCACGGAAAACAATCTTCAGGGCTGCCGACAGTGGGATTCGAACCCACTATCTCCCGGATACAAGCTCACACGGCACGCCTCTACCCGCACGGCCAACCCGCCCAGTTGGCTAGAAATAGCCACACGAAATTAGTATATTTTATTTTATTAGTTTGTATTTATTTCTTCTACCACTTTCGTCCCTGATTCGTTTGATGTCCTCTCTGTTACTTCCCACGCACACACGGTGTGACAGTCATCTTAATTGGAACTTAATGTTGTCGTCAGCTCCTGTTGGGAGCGCTGTGCCAGCATACAGCGAGCCACCTGGTGACGAACGAGCATATCACTACAGCCCCAACGGTAAAACATTCTTAAATTCATAGGCCTACCCTCACCTTGTTGTAGAAGTCTTCCTCGTGCAATTATGTGATCTTCTGAAGAAGTGGAGCAAAGTTCTCTGAGAAAACGTGAAGAGTTTCACCTGGTTTTCTTGATACGGCATAAACCCAAAAGCCCATATAATGTCTAAAAGTATGGGCCGTGAAAGCTTACAGGAGTTTCCCCATTTCACACCGGATTGTAAAGTAATATACTGTGACGTTTGTAGCAAAGATGTGAATGAAATTCGTTTCATATTTTTCTTAAAGAATTATTATCAATATACCAAAATCAAAATGGTATTTTAATTGTTAAATGCTTATTAAAAGACGTAAAATTGAATTTTCCAAAAATGTATTTTAGAACCTATTTTGTCATATTTGACAGCCTATTTTGGTCACCTAAGATAATATTTTTAGCACTTAAAAATCCGAGGTCTAGTCATGAGTAAAGGAGTGTATCTATTTCCCTTTGGGATCTGTACAATTCCTGGTCATCAGAGTATATGAGAGGAGAGTACTCTGACCCTCATTAGCCCATTAGGGTCAGAGCACACGTCTGTAGTTGCTAAATTACCTTAATAAGGCAGGATACGCAAGTAATAACTGTGAACAGTTACTATTCTGGGAAGTGGCAGTGTTGACTGCAGTTGGAGAGAGAAATATACCCTCTCAAGTCTCTCTCCCCCTTATATTAGAGGTTTATCTTCAGTATTCCTGAACTAACTAGATGTCCTAGGTCGTGAGCAATAACAAAAAACTTCCATTCTTCATAGTGATTTTATTGCTCAAAAGTGTCCAGTAGGTTACTCACATCTGTTATTGCCCATTTGCGTAGCAACGAATTGTTGACATCGGAAATTTCTTTCTTTCTTAACCTGTTTCCCTCCAGCGTTGGTTTTTTCCTCGGACTCAGCGAGGGATCCCACCTGTACCGCCTCAAGGGCAATGTCCTGGAGCGTGAGATTTTGGGTGTGGAATACAACTGGGGGGGAGGGAGGACCAGTAATTCGCCCAGGTGGCCTCACCTGCTATGCTGATCAATGCCCTTGTGGGGGTGATGGGAAGATAGGAATGGATAGACAAGGAGGAGGGAAGGAAGGGGTCGTGGCCTTAAGTTAGGTACCATCCCGGCACTTTCTTGCAGGGGAAGTGGGAAATCACGGAAAACCACTTCGAGGATGGCTGAAGTGGGAATCGAATCCCCCTCTACTCAGTTAACCTTCCGAGGCTGAGTGGACCTCGTTCCAGTCCTCGTACAACTTAACAACGAAAATTTAATAATTTAATTTCGTGTGTTGGTTCAGCACTTGCAAGGCAGACCGTCCGACGAGAGTGGTCGGAGTCTCTCACGTATGAGAAACTGCGTGTTAATGTAGTGGAGGTTAATGTTGTACGTGGTGTGTGAATTTTGACGATGTTGGGTACAGAAAGAAAAAAACTGGTAACCACTTCATCCCTCTTACAAGGGGCCCTTGACCTCGAATGCTCTGAACCGCACGAAAACAAGCTTAGAATAAAATTATTCGGACACTGTAAGTTATGAATTTTAGTCAATATTACACTGACTGACAGAGAAAATGCAACACCAAGAAGGAGTGGTCAGAACTTTATGCCATTTGCAGGGTAGACTGACGTCACTGAGGTATGCTCATGATGTGAAATGCGCCGCTGTGCTGCGCAGGTAGCGAACGATAAATGGGACACGGCGTTGGCGAATGGCCCAATCGTACCGTGATTTCTCAGCCGACAGTCATTGTAGAACGTGTTGGCGTGTGCCACAGGACACGTGTATAGCTAGGAATGCCAGGCCGCCGTCAACGGAGGCATTTCCAGCAGACAGACGACTTTACGAGGGGTATGGTGATCGGGCTGAGAAGGGCAGGTTGGTCGCTTCGTCAAATCGCAGCCGATACCCATAGGGATGTGTCCACGGTGCAGCGCCTGTGGCGAAGATGGTTGGCGCAGGGACATGTGGCACGTGCGAGGGGTCCAGGCGCAGCCCGAGTGACGTCAGCACGCGAGGATCGGCACATCCGCCACCAAGCGGTGGCAGCCCCGCACGCCACGTCAACCGCCATTCTTCAGCATGTGCAAGACACCCTGGCTGTTCCAATATCGACCAGAACAATTTCCCGTCGATTGGTTGAAGGAGGCCTGCACTCCCGGCGTCCGCTCAGAAGAATACCATTGACTCCACAGCATAGACGTGCACGCCTGGCATGGTGCCGGGCTAGAGCGACTTGGATGAGAGAATGGCGGAACGTCGTGTTCTCCGATGAGTCACGCTTCTGTTCTGTCAGTGATAGTCACCGCAGACGAGTGTGGCGTCGGCGTGGAGAAAGGTCAAATCCGGCAGTAACTGTGGAGCGCCCTACCGCTAGACAACGCGGCATCATGGTTTGGGGCGCTATTACGTATGATTCCACGTCACCTCTAGTGCGTATTCAAGGCACGTTAAATGCCCACCGCTACGTGCAGCATGTGCTGCGGCCGGTGGCACTCCCGTACCTTCAGGGGCTGCCCTATGCTCTGTTTCAGCAGGATAATGCCCGCCCACACACTGCTCGCATCTCCCAACAGGCTCTACGAGGTGTACAGATGCTTCCGTGGCCAGCGTACTCTCCGGATCTCTCACCAATCGAACACGTGTGGGATCTCATTGGACGCCGTTTGCAAACTCTGCCCCAGCCTCGTACGGACGACCAACTGTGGCAAATGGTTGACAGAGAATGGAGAACCATCCCTCAGGACACCATCCGCACTCTTATTGACTCTGTACCTCGACGTGTTTCTGCGTGCATCGCCGCTCGCGGTGGTCCTACATCCTACTGAGTCGATGCCGTGCGCATTGTGTAACCTGCATATCGGTTTGAAATAAACATCAATTATTCGTCCGTGCCGTCTCTGTTTTTTCCCCAACTTTCATCCCTTTCGAACCACTCCTTCTTGGTGTTGCATTTGCTCTGTCAGTCAGTGTATGAAACTAATATCTGTAGGGATTAGAATATTGAAGAAATATGCCTTATTATATATAAAACTATCTTCTTAATTTAAGTATAGCTTGCAAATATAGATCAAATCAAGAGAAATATCAAGCAGATTGAGCTTCTCCACGGGGAGCTTATGAAAAAGGTGTGAGGTTAGGTTAGCGTACTTGGTGAAGGCTAGGTTAACACGTCATAATAACGCCCTAACCTCACCTACACGTCACCTAAACGATTCGGCTCCTCCCAGGGGAGCTGTTAAAGAGCCTGTATGAGGTTAGGTTGGCGTTCCTGGTAGCAAGTCATGTTAACACGTCCTAATGACGTTCTATCCTCAACTAGAGGTCACCTGACCGATTGGGCTCCTCCAATGGGAGCCAGTAAAGAGCCTGGGTGAGGTTCGGTTAGCGATCGTGGGCAAGATTAGGTTAACACCTCATAATGACGTCTTAACCTCATCTGCAGGTCTCCTGACCTATTCGGCTACTCCAAAGGGGGTCCGACCGATTCAGCTCCTCCCAAAGGGTACCCATGAGTTTAGGATTGCCCACATGCGTAAGGTTATGCCGTCTTAACCTAACCTAGTGGTCATTGACTCCGCGTTGTCTTAGAGAAAAAAGTGCTTACTGCGCGTTAAGAGTTAGGAGTGCTACGTGGTCATCGCGACGACAGCCTCAGCCACTATGTCCACTGCCTGGATTTAATGTGTATAATTTTAAGGGCATATTCCTTTCCGACTTTTAATTTTTTTTTTTGCAACTTGCTTTACGTCACACCGACTCAGATAGGTCTTATGGCGACGAAGAAATAGGAAACGGCTAGGAGTGGGAAGGAAGTGACCGTGGCCTTAATTAAGGTACAGCCCCAACATTTGCCTGATGTGAAAATGGGAAACCACGGAAATCCATCTTCAGGGCTGCCGACAGTGGGCTTCGAATCTCCTATCTTCCGAATGCAAGTTTACAGCTGCGCGCCCCTAAACGCGCGGTTACTTGCTCGGTAATCTATTTAACACAACATACCCTAGTGAAAATTCCAATAGTTCACGAGATAGCCAATATTGCAGTTGCGAATTTTAAACGACGTTTTCTGTAATAAGAAGTGTTGGTATAGGGCATCACCAAGCACTTAATAAAAATATAAATTTTTTCTTCACCGTTTGTCCCTTCTGGTGGAGGGGTCCACTAACACTTAATAATAATAATAATAATAATAATAATAATAATAATAATAATAATAATAATAATAATAATAATAATAATAATAATAATAATAATAATAATAATAATAATAATAATAATAATTTTTCTATTGTGTAATGTTGTAGTAACAACTTATTGCAAAGCTATGAATATCTAATTGTTTATTGTCATTTGTATCTCTTTAAATTGCACTTTTAAAGATCCATGCTTTGTAATAAAGCAAATACAATTCTTCTATGCCATGCGTTTGTTATTGCTATATTCTAAAATTTCCCATCACAAAAAGTTCTGAACTCTCAACAAATAAGGTAGTACGTTCCCTTACATATTTATTATTTTCTGTTTCAATCCTGTTGCCGTCCAACTTGAAGTACATAAAACAACGCTTACCTTCTTAGCAATTAGAAAGCACTTCATATCAGTTATACTCTCTCAACATTAATTAGTGTACGATGACGCGCCTGGTTGGTAAGTGGCCAAATCTTAAGATGTATAGTGTAATCCGATGTCTATATCTAAAGGGCGTGCTATTTTGCCAGAAAGTCAGTAATCAGTCTCATATTACTGCACGATAACATCAGGCCATACTCAGTCAAATACGCGAGGTGCTACTCTGCTACTATTGAAGGCACTGGGAAATTCTTTTCCGATCTGACACAAACGAATATTCAGTTTCTTTGTACCATTGAAGAAGGATCCTGGTGCAAGAGATTGGTGAACTGTGTCCGATGTTCAGTGAGATAACGTCAAGCGTTTCAGTCTGATTTATTGTGTGCCGAGATAAATGTCTTCAGTGTATATTCCATTAACACAAATATGGCGATCCCATCGCGCATACAGGTAATGAGGGCCTTGTTTGCCAGGACGACTGCTGTTCAGCCACATAACATACTCCTGGGTTGGGGGTGGTAGAATACATCCCCTTCCTGTCGTAAGAGGCGACTAAAGGGAGGATCAGGGTCTCTCGCCTTGGGGGCGTGGGTTGGTGACGAAATTAGTTTTGCTAGGCCTAGGGAGTCTTTCATTTTCACGCCCTTCGTGGCCCTTCCCCTTCTTTTGCCGATACGTTCATCTTTCGAAAGTTGGGATCTCTTCGTTTTTTCCTCTAATTAGTGTTGAGAGACGATGGTTGCCTAGTTGTAGTTCCCCAAAAAAGAGTAATCACAACCACCACCACCACCACCACCAGCCAGGTAGCCTGCAGATATTGGAGTGACACGTGATCAATGTGACGACTATCTTAGTCGTGTTGCTGGGAATTCTGACCGAATACGCTGCCTCTTTTATCATACATCTCCAGAGTTAATTTTCGAGGCTGACGGTGCCCTGTTCTAGCCCTCAATCCAGAAGTGAAATCCTTGGACTCCCCGAGAATAGAATCCGCGGTCTGAGGGCAACAGGCAGGCTTGATAACCGTGATCACAGAGCTGGCATACCGGGGATACACCTTCTCCATCCCGTTGAACTGTACGCCTTCTAGAAGGCCATCTGCGCTATGAATCTCGAACTAATGTAACTCAAGATACTTGGATATTCAACCATTGGATGTCTCTATCATCGGCCTAAGTGTCCCCTCAGGCGGGATTAAGGACAATTTATTCTTGAGGGAATTTCAATTTTCAAAGTTTGTTCACGTTAGTTCTTTTTAGATTGATTTCTTTTTATGTGTCAATGTTGTCAACTCTCCTACGGCTTCCTTCTTCCTTAAGTTATTAACGTATCAGGAATTATTTGAATATCTGCTCTAGCCTATTAAAATTGACGGTGTGTACAGACATCCAGTCTGTCTGTAAAGAGTTCTGGAACTTCCTCCCTGATATGCTATAAAAGCTGGGTGCTATAGGGCCGTGTTGTCATCTTCATCGCACCGGTCTAGTGAGTGCGGCGTGTTATTAGGAGGCAGGGGCTGCCTGTCATCGTTCGGAAGGCGCAACTACTCAAGGTAATGGCAGAAACTCCTTAACATGTGATAGCTCCAGGCATATTCTATAACTTGAGGGGAAGGTTCAAAACTTCTTTCATTATTTTAAAGTTCTACCCAAGTTATTATTTAAATGTAAAATTTCGGCAATTCTGAGGACTCTGTTCTAATCCCTGCTGGGAAACATGTAAATTAAGGAACCAAAGAGTGTTCACCTTCTGTTGATTCCCATTGAACTGTATGGGGTGACTAAGATTTTCTAAACCTCCAAATTCTTCACACTCCTTCGGCATTTAATATTTTTCGTTTAGTCACCCCTCTCTTTTTTATTATAGATTTAGCCTCTGCAACTTCGGGCTAAAAGCCCATTTAGGGTTTTAAGTGTTTTTATAAAAGAAGTGGAAGTGTTTCGCCTGCTAGCCTTTTGTCCATGGCCGTACATGTTAAACCTTTTAGGCCGATTGCAGAAACGGTATTTAGACGATGTGTACGGTTAAACAATGCCTAAGTATGGCTGCCGCATTGCAGAGACGTTATTTATCGCTTAGACACTGTCTAAAACCGATGTTCAACCGGTCATGTTTAAACACTGCCGAGACCTCAAATGACAGGAGTGAATCACAAACAGAGGTTATGTACCATGAAACATGTATCGTTCTTTCGATGCGATTTTATTTTACGTAAATAAATATCACACGAGAACACGTTCCCTTTTTTGTATACATTACTTTATTTACACGGTAAGTCACAACACACAATTATACATACTAGCAAATGACAGTGCAACTCTTAATAGCGGAGTACCATGAAGTCGAATCTGACAAGTGCAGATATCAATAACACTGACTCGCGCACTATAACATACACTCTCTTGGACTCACCGACTCCACCTCGGAGCCCAACAGTCACTCGCAGTCCATCACTTGCCTTCGAGTCCAACCTGACTGAGTCCTACTTGATTTGACTCACTGACTGACAACTCGATATATGTACTACTCGATCAACCATCTAGAATTATCGATTTCTGGAAGAGTTCTTACAACACTCTAATGGGACACACTCGAAACATCGATCGACCAGCTAGTCGAATGGGTACTCGAACTTTCGTTTACTGTTTACCAATACATATGGAAATCTCTACAAACTTTCCTAATGTCTCTACATGTAAATGGATAATAAACCTTACAGTAAGTTTCCAGAACCCTTCATATATACCACATCATAGTAATACAGGGTATGTATTTGAGGTTATACATATTTATAGTACATATTTACAGGGAAACCATGTACTAGTCATATTTAACATTTAATAAAAAATGATTTAGCATTAAATAAATTATAATTAAAATATATTAAACATAATAATTGAAGGTTTTTCACCGGTTACGATGTCGTACCTACGACACATGTAATTTGTATTATCATGTGGAGACGATTCCGGGAAGAAAGGTTAGGTCGATGGCCTCTCTGTGGGTCGCCCGCTGCTAAATCGCAGCAATTCGTTTGACATGTATGGGGAGATAGATCTTAAAATAAGGTTTCGCTTTTCGAGAGACTTGTTTCTTGAGACTGACAAAGGGACAGTCCGGTAACTGTCAACCTGAATACAATTCTTGGCAAACTATATATTTTATTATATACATGGGGTAATTTACATGGAATTATAGGTCACTTCGTCTACATACGCATCAGAGTTACGTGTCCCGATCGTCAGAGGGCTGTCACATACATCAACCGGGAGGGATTCACTTACATTTACTGCCAAGTAAACACGCATAATAGTGAAAACCAAAAAGTGGGTTGTATGGAGTTTTTATGCATATAATCGTATAAGTTTTCGGCAACTATCAAATATGAAAAGGCAAGTGGTGGTAGTTATTGTTTAAAGAGGACTGGGGAAGAAGAGCCGTGGCAGATAATAACAGCCCCAGTATTTGTCTGGTGTAAAAGTAGGGAAACTACGGTAAACAATCTTCACGGCTGCCGATGATGCGTTACAAACCTACGATCTCCAGAATGCAAGCTACATCTATATGGCCTGTACAACACACTCGGTTACACATTACTATTTGTTCATCTTCCCTTCGTCGAAGCTACCGTATTTATGAATAGGTTACACTCACTATAACAACGCTAAAATCAAAGCTACACTTCCGCGTACGGGGGCTTGTCGCTTTAGTGTCGATAATATCATTATGAGATTTAATTTCCACCGAAAGTGATACTCTTATCTGTGGGCACGTCATGCTCATTTTGAGTAATGTGGAGTGAGACAAACAGCTGACTGGCGTTCGTCGCGCGCACAGACGAATTTCATTGGTTGCGACAAGCAAGGAGTTGCGTGAAAGATGTCTCCATTTTCAAACCAATATTGAAACGTTATGCGATGTCTAGTTAAACATCGACTGAAATCGTTTCTGCAATCAGCCCTTTATTTTAAATTTAAAGCCATTTAGAATGGGCACTCATTGCCCCCGTTTATTTCGTAATTGTTTATCGACGAAAGTATAAAAGACTGTTGAGCAAAAGTGACTGTAAAAACAGTTATTGAAGTTTGTAAGGCATATTATTGTAAGAAGCTTGTGCCCCTTAGAGGCTGGACTACAGTATACTTTCGAAACTAAGTCTCCTAGAATGCAAACGCGTGGAGCAAACATGCTCTTGTAAAAGTGTACTGGTTCAGAGCGATTATCATCCCTTGTATATTATCATATGAATAATTCTCTGTAATATTGTACCTGATTTTTGACTTGAAGACATTGTTGTTGTGGGAGCTGACGAGCTCATCATATTATTGTCGTTGTTCATTCAGATTATCTACCAAATTTTAAACCCCCCAAAAAAGAAGAAGGAAAAAATAAAATTTCAAAATTTAGTGCTCTAACTTATGCTCTGGTCATTCCCTGGTCGGGCCATTCACCCCGACACCTTCGTGCCCCTCTCTGTTCCACGGAATTTCCGTATCAATTATTTATTTCTTTCATTCTGAATCCGTTTACCCTCCGGGGTTGGCTTTTTCCTTGGACTCAGTGAAGGATCCCTCGCCTACCGCCTCAAGGGCAGTGTCCTGGAGCGTGAGACTTTGGGGTAGGGATATACAACTGGAAAGGAGGGCCAGTACCTCGCCCAGGCGTCCTCCCCTGGTATGCTGAACAGCGGCCTTGTGGGAGGATGGGAAGTTCGGAAGGGATGGAAAAGGAAGAGGGAAGGAAGTGGCCGTTGCCTTAAGTTAGGTACCATTCCGGCATTTGCCTGGAGGAGAAGTGGGAAACCACGGAAAACCACTGCGAGGATCGCTGAGGTGGGAATCGAACCCCTCTCTACTCAGTTGACCTCCTGAGGCTGAGCCGTCGCCGTCCCAGCCCTCGTACCACTTTTCAAATTTCGTGACAGAGCCGAGAAACGAACTCGGGCCTCTGGGGTTGGCAGCTAATCACACTAACTACTACACCACAGAGGCGGTATATTATTATTATTATTATTATTATTATTATTATTATTATTATTATTATTATTATTATTATTATTATTATTATTATTATTCATGGTCCCCATAATTAGGGCGGCCCCGTGTTGCAGTGATGGCGTGCCTGTTTCCTACCTGGAGGGCATAGGTTTAATATTGGATTTTAATCCTGAACTGACGACTGTAATGGGGAGTACCCAGCTCTATGTGACCAACTGAGGTACTGTCTGATATGGAAGGCAACGGACCCGGACAAGAGCACCAAGCAACACGGCAGGAGATTTTCGGTAGGTTGATTATGTGGCACTCCAATATTTGTAGCAGGTGACTTGGCACGCCAGGGTCCTTTAATGGACTCTGTATGTCACGAGTACGTTTGTCTACGTGTTTTTATATAAAATTAATAAGTGGCAAGTTCGTACTCTTCGCACGTTTGTATATTAGCCTTTCTTCAACCTATGCACTGTATAAAAACGAACTGTTATTATTAAGGATCATAAAAAGTAGGGAAGTTAATAGTTTGTGAATATTACAGTAATATATAATAGTGTACAAGGGCTGCCGGGTGGTGGTGGTAATTATTGTTTTAAGAGAAAGTACAACTAGGCAAGCATCCTCTATATAACACTAATCAGAGGGAAACATGGAAGGGATCCGACACTTCGAAAAATGAAGATATCGATCGAAGAAAGACAGGGGCCACACAGGGAGTGAAGATAAAAGACTCCCTAGCCCTCGCAAACCTCATAGCGTCGGGGTCGGAAAAGAACAAGAGTTGACCAAGAGAGGTCGGATAGGCTAGATGAAAGTGAGGAGCCCGGCACAAGTAAGTGGAAGCAATGCCAGGACTCACCTAAGGGCCCCGTGTTCGCTAAGCCACGCTCCAAAGTTCAGAGCCCCTGGGGCCCCTTTTAGTCGCCTCTTACGACAGGCGGGAGATACCGTGGGTGTTATTCTACCGCCCCCACCCACAGGGTGAAAGGGCTGCCTGGCCGAGGTGGTAAAGGCATGCTCGGTTCGCGCGGAAGGATGTGGGTTCGATTCCCCGTCAGGAAATCGAAAAATTTAAGAAACGAGATTTTCACTTCCGGAGGTGCACATAGCAGGCTGATTCGTGAGTAGGTTCACTTGCCTACACCAAAGATGAGTAGCAGGTTGATTCTTGGGGGCAAAGACGGCCGGGCGTAGAGCTAACCACTCTACCCCACAAAGTGCCGAGGTTATGGGTAGTGGAAGCACCTCCTAGAGCCTTCATGGCCTGTACGGAGATAATAATAGGCTAATAATAACTAGTGGACCCGTGCTGCTCCGCAGCATTCGTTATAAATAGGTCAGATAACTCGTCTTGATGTGCCTGCCGTAGTCATATTGTTTTGCCGGCCCTTTTCAATGGTTTTGTGAACATTTAATAAGAAGCGTGTTATGGTATGTCGCAGTCCGTAGTCAAGAATTCACTCATTTTGACGTCATCATGCCGTCTGCTTGGTTAAATTCTATCCATATATTCGGTTTATTTTAAACTCTGCAGTTCTTGATGTAAAGCTTGGTATTGTGTTGTAGAAGGCAATGGTATTTTTAATCGCATTTTTTCTACATAGAACGGTTGCCTTGTGAGCTCATAGGTTAGTCTCGAAGGAGCGTATTTGGCCAGGCAGAGAACTTTTGTAAGATACATGGCCTTCACTCCTTCTAGTGTAGCTAGGTTATCCTTTGATAGGTGTTCCTAGATAATGTCTAAGGCATATGTCATGATGGGGTCTGTTTGTACGTAGACTTTTTTCTCTTAGCAGCATGTAAGTTATTAGGAACGCTCTGCCATCTGTTCAACATATTTGGAAGATGGGAAAGGCTAGAGAATCAGACTATCTAGCAGGGAATAGTATTCTTCCATGATCAGAGGAAGTGTAATCTATCTGGCTTGATAGGTAGTAATCAAACATGGCTGCATGCAATGACATTATTAAGGATGCAAATCACATAACATCAGAATATCAATGAAAGTGTTAGTCGCTTAGCAACTCGCTGAGTACGGAATGTATTGCGGGTTGGGGTAAGCCTTCGCCTGCAATTATTGAAGTGATCATTTAATGATTAGAATGATTAGATTTTATGATTACTCAAAGTTAGCTTAACTTAGAGATCTATCAATGTCTCGTAATTCACCGAAAAGTAATTCCGGGGAGAATAACATAAAAAATGAAGCAAATCAGTCCAGTAGAACGGACGGACGGGTTTACCAAAGATGTTTTTCGTAAACTCTTTTGATATATGGATGATAATGTTATTGGCTGCACGTCCCACTAACTACTTTCACGGTTTTCGGAGACGTCGAGGTGCCAAAATTTAGTCCCGAAAGAGTTCTTTTATGTGCCAGTAAATCTACCGACATGAGGCTGTCGTATTTGAGCACCTTCAAATACCATTGGACTGAGCCAGGATCGAACCTGCTAAGTTGGAGTCAGAAGGCCAGCGCCTCAACCGTCTGAGCTACTCAGCCCGGCCTTGTACGGAGATGTATTAATTTCTTATTTTGATAATTTTGTTATAATAATGCATTTTTAGTAGCTGCGAGATGTTTCATTTGTAGCCTATTTCTTTTATTTACATGCAAGTATTGTATCTTCTGGTCAGATAGAAGTGAAGGCTTAATGGCCTTTATCTTGCCAGACAAAATAAATCTGTTGTATTCTATTCTATGTGGAGTTACGAAAATTTACTCAAGGAGAGATTCCGTTACCGTATTTA
This sequence comes from Anabrus simplex, assembly GCF_040414725.1. NCBI lineage: Eukaryota > Metazoa > Arthropoda > Insecta > Orthoptera > Tettigoniidae > Anabrus > Anabrus simplex. The sequence continues at coordinate 97,906,773 of NC_090268.1, read as the reverse complement.
TTGAATCACTCTTGTATCATACGATGTGTGTAGATGGATAAGTGATGGTCCTACGAAGGTTACTGGAAATTCCTATGAGGGAGTGAGGAGAAAATATCTCTGGTCATACAATAGCTCACTCGCTGCTGTAATACGGCCGCAAGTTTCTCTGTCTGAGCTGGATTCATAATCCATGAAACAAGAACACGACCGAAAAGTTGCGATGAAACAGAATATTTCAGTATGACCGCAGATGACCCTTAGTAACTGTCGTGACACCGTTCACCAGGAAGCTTAGAGCTGTCTGTGTGCTTTTCATTCCTGTCTACAGTTTTTTTTTTTAATCAGCTTTAGGTTTTAATATCTCCCAGCTCTCTCTCCTTGTTCGTTCCTCTATGAACTGGAGAGATGGGATTTATTCATGTCTTGCTTGACTTTCGTAGGCAATTAAAAGCGGACCTCAGAAGCGGATAACAGCAAGCTTTCTTGAGTTGCTTTCATCACTCATATTGCATCTGTCCTAGTGTAGCGATTAATGGATTCTATATCCGTAAGGAGTTATGGTGGCTCAGGAAGTGGTGCTTCCGAAGGGATCTTGAACTGGGTCTACATTCATTACATTTAGAGTTACTGAAACCAGACTATTCTTTGTGTCTTTCCGATCTGGTTCCCTTGATCCTAATTTATTTCCAAATTCGACATCTGCATCCTTCCTGACTTACAGGCCTTTTATATCCCTTTTTTATGCTGATTCTGTGCAGACGGAGAGAGGTTCGTCCCCACCGTCGGCTGTTCTGAGAATGGTTTCCCGTAGTTTTCCATTCTCCTGCACTAAGGCGAATGCCGAGACAGTACCTAGTATAGGCCACGGCCGCCAACCCTCTCACTTACACCGCACATCTCCCTCTCCGATATAGTGGTGGTGATTATTGTTTTTTTTTTGCTAGTTGTTTTACGTCGCACCGACACAGATAGGTCTTACGGCGACGATGGGACAGGAAAGGGCGAGGAGTGGGAAGGAAGCGGCCGTGGCCTTAATTAAGGTACAGCCCCAGCATTTGCCTGGTGTGAAAATGGGAAACCACGGAAAACCATTTTCAGGGCTGCCGACAGTGGGGTTCGAACCTACTATCTCCCGAATACTGGATACTGGCCGCACTTAAGCGACTGCAGCTATCGAGCTCGGTGATTATTGTTTTAAGAGGAAGTACAACTAGGCAACCATCCTCTATATAACACTAATCTGAAGGAAAGATAGAAGGGATCCGACACTTCGAAAAATAAAGATATCGGTCAAAGGAAGACAAGGGCCACGAAGGGCGTGAAAATGAAGGACTCCCTAGCCCTCACAAACCTAATAGCGTCGGGGTCGGAAAAAAACAAGAGTTGGCCAAGGTAGGATAGGATAGGATAGGATAGGATAGATGAAAGTGAGGAGCCTGGCACAAGTAAGTGGGAGCAATGCCAGGACTCAGCTAAAGGCCCCGTGGGCGCCAACCCACGCTCTATAGTTCAGAGCCCCTGGAACCCCTTTTAGTTGCCTCTTACGACAGGCAGGGGATACCGTGGGTGTTATTCTACCTCCCGCACCCACACGGGGAACCTCTCCGATATAAATCCCCTGCCGTGAGAGACATCACCGTCTAGGAGGCCCGCCTCTCCTTCAGGGAAGGAATGAAAATATTTAGTAGTAGTATGCTGCAACGCCCACAAGTGGCCACGGTGGTCCGTGGTCCAACAGGTCTGCACTCCGACCGACGAACCGAGGGGAGGCCACGGCTCTACCGTGATTATACACCTCTGCATTCGGGAGACGGAGAGGATCTGGTCTCCACCTTCGGCTGTCCTGAGAATGGTTTTTCGTGGTTTTCCATTCTCCTGCACTAAGGCGAATGCCGAGAGAGTTCCTAGTATAGGCCGCGGCGGCCAACCCCCTCACCTTCTCCACACATTTCCGTCACCACCACAAATTTTCTGACCTGAAAAACGGCGTCACCGACTGTCTGACTCATTGGTTTAATGGTCAGCGTTCAGACCTTTGGTTCAGAAGGTCCCGGGTTCGATTCCCGGCTGGGTCGTGGATTTTAATCGCGTCTGATTAATTCGTTTGTCCCGGGGACTGGGTGTTTGTGTTTGTCCCAACACTTTCCTCTTCATATTCAGACAACACAGTACACTACCAACCACCACAGAAAGAGGCGATAGTAATTACATCCCTCCATATAGGGTTGGGGTCAGGAAGGGTATTCGGCCGTAAAACAGGGCCAAATCCACATGTGCGACACTATTCGCACAGGCGACCCCACAGATGTGGGAAAAGCGATGGAAGAAGAATAATAATAAGAAGAAGACGAAGAAGGAAGGTGGCGTCACTGTCTAAAAGGCCCGCCTCCCCCTTCAGAGGAGGAATGAAAACAATTACTTAGTTGTAGTAGAGGTTGTAAAAATGATCCTATTGCTAAATATCTTTTTGTTACGAATCACTTACAGTAGCTCGTCGAGTCTGCATAACCTCTTGGAATCAGTTGCTAGTGGGGTTTCTAGTCTTATGCGAATAGATTACATAAAGTGCAGTAAAGATCGAGGAGGTACGAGCATTGCTGTGGAAATTCAATCAAAGGTCGTGCATAACATCCTAAGATTTGGTTCTTCCATTTGTCCAGACTGAATTTTCTTCCTAGTTGTGGATGGACTCGGGGTACGTAATTTGAATAAAATACATTTAATACTAGTTAGGATACAGAGGAGATGGCGTAAACATTATTTGTAAGACCACATTTAGAGTATGGTTCCAGTGTATGGAACCTTCACCAAGATTTCTTGATTCGAGAACGGGAAAAGAGCCAAAGGAAAGCTGTGTGATTTGTTCTGAGGGGTTTCTGATAAACGAGTAGTGTTCTAAATATGTTGCTAACTTTCGGCTGGGAAGACTTGGGAGCTAGGAGATGAGCACCTCAACTAAGCGGTATGTTCTGAGCTGTCAATGGAGAGATGGCCTGAAATAACATTGTAGACGAATAAGCTGGAGGAGAGTTTTTAAAAGTAGGAAAGATCATAATATGAAGGTAAGTTTGGAATTCTCGAGGACAAATTGGGACAAACATTTATTTATAGCCAGAGAATTAAGGATTTGAATAATTCACTGAGAAAGATATTTGATAATTTTCCAATTTCTTTGAAATCATTTAAGAAGGGACGAGGTAGGCCTAGAAAACTGACAGGGATTTTGCTATCTGAGTGATGGCCCTAAATGCAGATAATAGTGACTGATTTATTGATTCATAATTAGTAACTATGTTTCAAAGTATTTGTTTTTCATGTTTACAATGTGTAACTATAATTTTTGCTACTTGTTTCACGTGGCACTAAAACGTTGAACGTTTTTGGCGATGGAAGTATGGGAAAGGGCTAAGATTGGAAAGGTAGTGGCCGTGGCCTTAATGAAAGCTTAGCCACAGCATTTGCCTAATGTGAAAATGGGAAACCACGGAAAACCATTTTCAAGGCTACCGACGGTGGAATTCGAACCCACTATCTCCGAATGAACTATAATTTTATGTTTCAAATACCGCCATTTCCATTGTGCAAGGATAGCGTGATGTCTCTTACCGGGAGGACCTGGTTTTCATTCTTGGCCAGTGTAGGAATTTTAATTCTGGACTGAGGTCTAGATCGGGTTTCACTCAGCCTCTTTCTCTCCCATCGTCGCCATGAGAACTGCCTGTGTTTGTGCGACGTAAAACAAATAGCGAAAATTAAAAGGTACAGTGTATTGACGATAGAAGTAGGCTCGAAGTTATTTATTTATTTATTTATTTATTTATTTATTTACTTATTTATTTGTTTATTTATTTATTTATTTATTCATGGAAGGCCCCAACGAGCAAAATCTACTTTAAGGGGTTTTATATATAGGATATATGCTTAATAATTATTTAAAAATAAAATTGAAATATATTAAAGATGCGTGACAAATCAGTAAGGTACAAAGAAATTTTAAATTTCAACTACTACATTAATACAAATAATCTAAACAAAAACAGAATGAAATTGATTGAAACTAAATTATAGCCTAACTAATTACATTTCATGGTTTTACTTAGTTATTTAGAGCACTATAGTTTTTCTAGATCCGGCAGAACTCAAACAATAATTTCCTTAGTAGGATGGTCAAGAAAGCAAAAGTATAGGATTTTTTTACAGCTTGATTTATGTGGCACCGATACAGTAGGTCTTATTGAGACGATGGGGGCAGGGAAGGGCTAGGAGTGGGAATGAAGCGACCGTGGCCTTCATTAAGGTACAGTCCCAGTATTTACCTGGTGTGAAAATAGGAAGCCACAAAAGATCATCTTCAGGATTGCGGGGAGTAGGTTTCGAAACCACCATCTCCAGAATGAAATAACCCAAATCTTGGCAAGCCAAGACCCACCGGGTTGTTTGCTATTTCGTGTTGTACACCAACTGATATCTCCACGAAATATTTACCGGAACTCACTTTATTTTCATAAAATATTCACTCAAATCTTTATGATATTAGCACTACATAATCTCACCTCTATCATGTTAAATATGGCAATGTAACTCCGACGCCATCTATTGGTCGATTGGAGGAAAGATTTTCTTTCCACTGTTCTGTGATCCCTCTGCTAGAAGGTATTCTAACTACCCTGTCTTTGTTTCTCCTCGATCGATGGACGCAAGCGCGTTGAAGTGGTCTGCTGTCGACGACTTGTTTGTTCACTCTTTCGCTTGCTCGCTACTTTTGCCTATTAAAACACATTATAATCGCTCACAGAAGCCACATTATGTGAGCATTCTCTGGTGCTACTGAGATAAGCGTAAAAGGAACATTAGCCAAATGATAGGGTACTCAGTTCTTCTTCATCTCTTCCATAATCGTACGAGGTAGCTTAAAACGTCGTGAACGCCGCGATTCGTTAAAGGAGGACGAAAACTCAAAGAAGAAAATTACAGAGTATGGAAGAACTTACATTTTCCTAAATTAAGAACCCGCTACAGTACTATGTGTATTTCATTTTACTATGTATATAGCTCAATTGCAAACTGCTGTTCATTGACATACAATTTATTTTTGCAAATCTCCTGAATAATTTTGTGACGTAGAGACCTTTATTATTATTATTATTATTATTATTATTATTATTATTATTATTATTATTATTATTATTATTATTATTATTATTATTATTATTTTACAAATTGCTTTACGTTGCACCGATAGAGATAGGTCTTATGGCGACGATGGAATAAGAAAGGGTTAGGAGTGGGAGAGAAGTGGTCGTGACTTTAGTTAAGGTACAGCCCCAGCATTTGCTTGGTGTGAAAATGGGAAACCATGGAAAAGCATCTTCAGGGCTGTCCGCGGTGTGGTTTGGATAATAATAATTCTGTCGGTATTACCTCCCACTATCTACTTTTACGGTTTTCGGAGATGCCGAGGTGCCTGGAAATTCTTTTACTTCCTATTAAATCTATTAACAGATTAGAGCGCATAAAAATACCACCGGACTGAGCCGAGATCAAACACTCCAACTTGAGGTCCTTACCTGAGTCTAATTTTGCTTTCATCTGCGTGTGTTAGTTCCTTTTCTTTACTTCCTGTCAGACCTTCGTTGGTCAATACTTATCCTCTTCCAAAGATCGAGGTGGCTTTCAATTCACGCCTTAAATGACCCATTTACTTACCTTTATTCTTCGAAGCATTTCGTGCTATTTCCCTCTAAAGCTATAATTATCGCTGTTACCGTGGTTTGGTGGATTAGCAGAGGTGAAAGAAGGTGCCGGGATGAATGGGTCTAACTACAGAATCAAATTTAATTTTAAAATTTCAAATAGGGTTATATTTTTGAATTTTATCAATCAATCAACGACAAAATCTTAACAACATTTACTTTAGGAATAACAATTTGTAAACAAGACTAGATAGATCCAAGATTCCAGAACTTTAACTCTCTCGGGCTACACGCCCCTAGTTTTACAAAAGCACAATTTGTTCGAAGGGGCAGAAAACCCCTACCACATGGAGCACTTGCTTCCAACTTTTAACCTCGAGCCTCCCATAGGACTTCTTACAACACCAGAAAAGAGCAGACGCGCTCTCCGTTTTTCAAGCCTATTTAAGGCAATGTCAGACTTTACACTAAATTGCCATCAAGGCACAACTTACAACAATTGAAACAAGGGCATCTCGTACCCAACCTACTGGGCCATAGCAGAAAATAACAGGTTAAATAATTGGGCCGCAATACCGAGTTGAATGGAGGCGTGCACTTGCACTCCTACATGAAACTTCTTAAAACCTATAAGGCACTAGGCCGATGAAACAGGGGCTATTCCCAAACTATGGAGGTGACCCGTATAAGGAAGAAATTTTAACATTAAGGAAGAGGAGAAAATCAGTTACCAAAACGTAGTCACCTCAAATCAAAATGAAGGGGAGCTCGAGAGGATAAGGCACTCTCTATCCCCGATTTATAGTTAAAGATATTTACATAAGCCGGCAAAATTACATTACAGAAAAGTAGGTTACATGGTAAAAGTTTCGGACCTTTCCCGCGGGTTAAACTGCTGAGCTAGCAAGAAAATAAAGATGTTAAACGGCCATTACCTTTCTGAAGAGCTGCTGCTTGATAAAAGAGGCGCTTCCCGCCTCCTGCTACACGTCCATACACTAGGTTAGATGTTGATGAAGTGGCCAGGAGACGTGAAAATCAGCAGTTTTTATACCCTCGGGGAAAGTTCGAGACCTTTCATGAATTAAACAGCCACACCCACTTAATTTTATTGGGTCGCTTAGAGTTACACACCAAAATTGAAGAAGAAATCTGTGATTGGTAGAAAATTAACTACAGAAGTTCTTGATTGGTTAAAATCAAAACAGGCGGAAAGACAGGATAAATATTGCCAACCCAAAAATGAATGACTAAATTTAGTAAAGAACAAACTTGCGAATACAAAATTTCTTCAAATAAAGTTCCTTCTCTTCGCACCAGGGTGCATGATCATAGGTTTTTCAGAGGCATCTATGAGAGAATGTCCAAACTTCTTGATAAATAGTAAACAAAAACACGTCGAAATTCACACAGTGACATCTTCAGAGGAAAGGTTTAAGTAGGTCCAGTTTTAAGTTCAGAGTTTCTCCTGTAGAGGAGAATTTATTGGCACAAGATTGAAAGGTGCGGCGTAGAGGTGTACCGCCCGGTACAATCGCTATCAACACGATCAGCGCGCCATTTATGACTGAAGTATGGGTTTTGTAATAATAATAATAATAATAATAATAATACTGAGAATAGTGCTACTTATAGGTTCAAAGATTCTTCTATAGTGCTTTCTAGCTCAGTGTCCGGTTCTATGGCTAAATGGTTAGCGTGCTGGCCTTTGGTCACAGGGGTCCCGGGTTCGATTCCCGGTAGGGTCGGGAATTTTAGCCATCATTGGTTAATTTCGCTGGCACGGGGGTGGGTGCATGTGTTGTCTTCATCATCATTTCATCCTCATCACGACGCGCAGGTCGCCTACGGGAGTCAGATCGAAAGACCTGAACCTGGCGAGCCGAACTTGTCCTTGGACACTCCATGGTACCTGACAGACGTCGTCACTATCTCCTTAAAAGGACGACTGCCTTTCGAATCCCAGCCAGTGCAGATGACACTTTTTATTTAAAATTTACGTCCCTGTGGTCCAGATCCTTTCAAAACTGCACGTCCCATGGCTATAATCACGCTACCAAATGTCACGTAAAACTACAAGCTTTGCATTTTAATTCCTGAGGATTCAATCAGCCGCTAGCCTGATGCGTTAGAAACATTTCATTCAAAGTATGTTGAGTAACATTTGATGTATACCGTGAATTCAGCCTTCTTCTTCTTTTTCTTCTTCTTCTACCACCACTACTTCCGGTGATTGTGATGGTAGTAGAGAGGGGTAATATAATTCAGCGAAATAACTTTCTTCTTCTGGGGTTAGCAATTGATAGGGATTTGGCCCAGTTTTACAGCCGGAGGCCATTCCTGACGCTAATCCAATATGGAGGCATGTATGCTATTGCGTGTTTCTATGGTGGTTAGTAGTACAGTGTGTTTTATGTATGAAGAGAAGTGTATTGAGACGAACACAAGCACCTAGTCCCCAAACCCGAGGAATTAATTATATGCAATTGGGAAACGAACCTAGGCCCCCTGAACCGAAGACCAGTACGTTGACCATTCAGCCAAGGAGTCGGACATTCAGTGAGATAATCATCTTTCTCAATTCTAAGTATAGAGAAAATATGATGGGGAATGGAGAAAGAAGGCATCACCTGTTAAACGTTTCGTAAGATTTTAATGGTCTTCACTGACTTTGCCGAAGTGTAGGAATTTAACCTGAAGAATCTTCATTGGATTAAAATCTACTAAAATAATCTTTCGCATTTTACTGGATATTGACTGTCGAGATTCGATTTGCAACCACGAAGGTGGAATTCCTTTCTTTATGCATTAATTTTTGGGGCTAGGTTATCTTCCATCATCAGCCCCTTATGCCGTTGGTATCTGTAGAAATATCTGTAATTTTAATTGAGAGGAGTCTGGGATGAGTAGAAATACGGACTTGCCCAAGCATTTGTTTTGGTATGTTGGTGTAGGGCGGGGGCAGTAGTGTGATTGGAGAACTTCTCTTAGAAGAGCAGTCGTAATCGCTGTAATTCGAACTTCAGATTTACGAACAAGATCGGCGGTTGCGGACTATGTTTCGGCCTACACGTGGCCACGGCTCTGCGCCTCTGTATTCGGGAGACGGAGAAGGGCTGGTCTTCACTGTTGGCTGTCCTGAGAATGGTTTTCCATTCTTCTGCACTAAGGCGAATGCCGGGACATTTCCTAGTATAGGCCATGGCCACCAACCCTCTCATCGTCTTCACCGTATCAAATCTCCCTGGCCTAAGAGACGGCGTTACCGTCTAGGAAGTCAGCCGTCCGACGGCATGAAAACTTGTTTAGTAGTAATAGTAGTAGAAGTAGTTACGAAGATGGTGGTGGTGGTGATAATTGTTTTAAGAGGAAGTACAACTAGGCAACCATCCTCTATATAACATTAATCAGAGAGAAAAACATTAATCAGAGATAAATGAAGGTATCGGCCAAAGAAAGACAAGGGCCATGAAGGGCGTGACAATGAAAGACTCCCTAGGCCTCGAGTGCTCTAATACCGTCGGGGTCGGAAAAGAACAAGAGTTGACCATGGAAGGTCGGCTAGGATAGATGAAAGTGAGGAGCCTGGCACATATAAGTGGAAGCAATACCACGACTCAGCTAATGGCCCCATGGTCGCCAACCCACGCTCCAAAGTTCAGAGCCCCTGGGGACCTTTTAGGCGCCTCTTACGACAGGCAGGGGATACCGTGGGTGTTATTCTACCGCCCCCACCCACAGGGAGAGTTACGAAGACTACAATCATTATTGTTCATCGTTTCTTCTGTTGAAGCTGTGGCAAGGAATCTAGAAATCTAAATCCGTATATCACTGCTTCATAGGGCTGGTACCTGCTGCGATGATCAGATATGCGGAATTTTTAAAACCAATTCCGTTGTATCGTTGAATAGCCTATTATAATTTTGAGACCTCAAGCCTTCACATTGCACGGGTTGTTCCTCCCGGACAACGCTCTCGTGACTGCTCAAACCTTTTCCGTAAATTGAACTGAGGCTTTTAATTGTTTCATAGAAGTGAGGAATACCCGGTAAACCTGAGCCATGCCCAGTCTTTGCAACTGATTGGTATTTCTATTTTATGCCCACGTGTGAGCATATCCTTCCTCCTTCTCTTGTACATCTTTCTTTCCTCATTATTTCCATCGTAATTCTCCACAAACCAAACCAAACCAAACCAAACCAAACCAAACCAAACCAAACCAAACCAAACCAAACCAAACCAAACCAAACCAAACCAAACCAAACCAAACCAAACCAAACCAAACCAAACCAAACCAAACCAAACCAAACCAAACCAAACCAAACCAAACCAAACCAAAACCCCAGGTGCAACAACCCCGAAGGGCTATGGTCTACCAAGCGACCGCTGCTCAACCCGAAGGTGGCCTGCAGATTATGAGGTGTCGTGTGGTCAGCAAGATGAATCCTCTCGGGCGTTATTCTTAGCTTTCTTGACCGGGGCCGCGATCTCACCGTCAGATAGCTCCTCAATTGTAATCACGTAGGCTGAGTGGACCTCAAAACAGCCCTCAGATCCACGTAAAACTCCCTGACTTGGCCGGGAATCGAACTAGGGCCTCCGGGTAAGAAGCAGGCACGCTACCCCTACACGCGGGGCCGGCAATTCTCCACAAACTATGTTGCTCGTACAATTTACATTTCTCTAGCTAAATTATTCGACTCGCTCGTGAGGAACCATTGTGTTGTTACCTGACTACTCACGGTATATTGTCTTCTTCATCTTCTTCACTTCTTCACTGGTCTTCTCCCGTGTGTTTTGGGGTCGGCATTACATAGACAAGTTTTACGGCTGGATGACGTTCCTTACGCCAACCCTACGTAGAATCATGTATTTAACTATTTCGCATTTTCTGTTATGGTTGGCCATGTGATGTGTTGAGTATAAGGGAGGGTGTAGGTATTAAGACAAACTCAAACCCAGTCCTCTAGCCGGAGCAACTAACCAGAAGCGGATAAAATCTATGACCGGCCGGGAATCGAACCTGGGACCCGTTGGACCAAAGGCCAGCATGCTAGTGGTGGTCGTGATTACTGTTTTAAGAGGAAGTACAACTAGGCAACCATCCTCTACATAACACTAATCTGAGAGAACAAAAAATGGAAAGGATCCGACACTTAGAAAAATGAAGATATCGGCCAAAGAAAGACAGGGGCCACGACGGGCGTGAAAATGAAAGACTCCCTAGGCCCCAAGTGCTCTAATACCGTCGAGATCGGAAAAGAACAAGAGTTGACCAAGGGAGGTCGAATAGGATATGTGAAAGTGAGGAGCATGACCCCTGTTAGTCGCCTTTTATATAGTATTTCGTGATTGAGTTTATACAGAGTAGCTGTATCGTAGAAACAGGTCAACAGTAGCTCTGATTACTGTTTGATGGTGGCGGTGGTGATTATTGTTTTAAGAGGAAATTATTTTTAGAGATTAGACTGAACATACCTGGGTTCGTTAAACAAAATCTAATTAAGCGATAGGCATTCTTTTCGACTAATTAATTGACGTAATTTCGAATTGTGACATATAGCATCTTAGTTAACTGACTCACAATTGACCATGGAAACAAACCATGTACGGCCTTGAGGTGAATTATGTAAAATTATTTAAATTTCTCCTTTAGGTACCATCCAAACTGGGACCCCCTGCGGGTGGGGGCGGTAGAATAACACCCACGGTATTCCCTGCCTGTCGTAAGAGGCGACTAAAAGGGGCCTTAGGGGCTCTGAACTTTGGAGCGTGCGTTGGCGACCACGAGGCCCTAAGCTGAGTCCTGGTATTGCTTCAACTTACTTGTGTCAGGCTCCTCACTTTCATCTATCCTATCCGACCTCTCTTGGTCAACTCTTGTTCTTTTCCGACCCCGACGCTATTAGGTTTGCGAGGGCTAGGGAGTCTTTCATTTTCACGCCCTTCGTGGCCCTTGTCTTCCTTTGGCCGATACCTTCATTTTTCGAAGTGTCTGATTAGTGTTATATAGAGGATGGTTGCCTAGTTGTACTTCCTCTTAAAACAATAATCACCACCACCACCACCATCCAAACTGGGAACTAGGGAGCGTAAGAACGAATCTCCATACTTTTTCTACCGATAATGCTACGTTTGTCGATAAGATGTACAGGAAATAGAAATATTGTATGAATGATGATGTTGGGTGGAGACTCGTTGCATGTACGGTCCGCAGTCTTCTCTTCTCTATATAAAGGCGAAAGCCCTGACTCACTGATCACTAATTCTTTGACTACCCACGAAGATAGAGGGCTAACATTACAGGTGTTCCTTGTAAGGTCATTAGGAAAAGTTAAGATGCTTTATTCCGATGTTTTTTGATAAAGGGCTAATAATAATAAAATAATAATAATAATAATAATAATTGTACCGGGCGGTACACCTCTACACCGTTTATTTAAAAGTTGCGCCAGTTGAAACTCCTCTTCTGGAGGAAGGTTGAACTTTATCTATTCTATTAATTCTCTACTTTCTCAGAAGATGTCACCACGTGGAAAATTTTGAGTTTTTGAACTGTGTCACTTTTGATGTGTTTTTGTTTCGCTTGAAGTAAGAAGTGTGAACTTTCTCTTCTAGAGGACACTACTGAAGAATTACAATAGTGCAACCTAGTGCGAAATCAAAGAACTATTTTGTTGGAGAAATTTTTATTTCAAGAGTTTGTTCTTTGTTAAATTTCTTTCTGTCATGGTTTAAGTTGGCTGTATACCCCTCTTTTTCCCCTTATTTTGGATCTAGCCAATCCCGAATTTCTTTAATTAATTTTCCACCAATAATGTGTTTCTTCTTCCTCTATGTAGGGGTTTCTTTTCCCTAGCCAATAAAAACTTTGAGGGAGGGTGTTTTATTTCCCCTAACGCCTAGAATCTTCCGCGAGAGGATATAAACTGCTGATTTTGGGGTCTCCGGGCCACTTTTGTTCCATCTCTCAGTGTGTAAAGTACATAGCAGGAGGCGGGAAGCGCCTCTTTCTTCACCAGCTGTTCAACTTCAGGTAATGGCCTCTTAATAACATCTTTTCTAGCTAGAGTTGGCAGTTTAACTCTCGCGGCGGGTTCTAGGTCTTCCACCATGTAACTTTCCTTTCAAATGTAAAAGCAACTGGTATCTATTCTATCTTTCAAACTACATATCGGGATAGAGAGTGCTTAACCCTCTCGAGCTCCCACTCACATTGTTTTGAGGTGAACTTATTTTTCGCAACCTATTCTTCAGTAATGTAATGTAAGTTTGTGTTTTCTTAAGTCACCTCAGTAGTATGGGATTAGCCCTTGCATCAGCGGCCTAAGAGCCAACGTAGGTCTTAGAAACAAAGTGTATTAAGGAGTGCAAGTTCGCCTCCTCTCAAATTGTGATTTTAGAGGTCACGTAATTAACCTTCTTTTCATTTATTAGACCTCAGTAGATTGGGTATTTCTCCCCTGTGTTTTGGTCCGTTGAGGACAACTTGAAGATGGAGTTTGGTGTAGCCTTTGAGAGGCTTAAATTTTGAGAGCGTGGGGCTCTTTTGAAAATCGAGTGTCATATGCCTCGTGGAGGCTTTTTAGTGTAATTTGGAGCAAGGGCTCTGAGGTATGAATGGGGTTTTCTGCCCCTCTGTTGAAACTAGTGTCTTTGAGGTAAAACTGGGCTGATTGCCCAAGCATTGTGTTTTCGGGGCTCGAAGCCCAAATCCTGTAAATATTGTGACTCCCCGTTGATTTGCTACATTGTACCTGCCATGCTTGTTATATCTTTGTTTTGAAAAGAAAATATAACCTTGTTAAATTTTGAAATTAATTTCTCTTTAGTAGCTTGAGATCCATTCACCACCCAGCACCTTCTTTCACGCCTACCTACCACAAAAACACGGTAACAATAATAATAATAATAATAATAATAATAATAATAATAATAATAATAATAATAAAAAAAATAATAATGGCGTGCGGCCTCCCATAAGGCTTGGTGCAAGTCTTTTGAGTTGACGCCGTATAGGCGACCTGCACGTTTGAATACAGTAATGAAACTGGGGTAACACAGTATCACTAAATCGCTCGACACTTCTCACAACGTTAAAGCGATATAAGTTGTCACAAGTACTCCTTATAAGATAATTAGGGAACTTAAAAGATGTTTCATTTCGATGTTTTGTGCTAAACAGGGTGAAAATGGAGTAAATGCCCTACATACAAAATCACTAAATCGCACACTTCCCGCAAAGGTTATTATCATCATCATCATCATCATCATCATCATCATCATCATCTACTAAAGGCAATGCCTTGTCGCTGTAGCCACATCTGGAGATCTTCTGCTAGCCTCTTCATGTTGCTATATGAACCACATTCCAGTTCACGGACGGAATTCCTGATGTAAGATATCCTTGCTCGTCCCCTGGGTCTTGGTTTGGAGACGAGAGTTATGTCTCAGTACGTGTCCAAGGAATTTTGTTTTCCTCTTCTTTATCATATTTAATAAACATCGAGCCTCCTTTACGTTCTTTAAAACAAGGTAATTTGTTTTTTATCCATCAAACTTGTTTTTGTAGTTCTTCTCCAAAACCACATTTCTGCAGCCTCAAGTTTCGTTTCTTCTCTTTGCCATGCATAACATGCTCCTTGCGATAGAGTTCTTGCCCTGTTCGCCTGATTGAATATGCACAGGAATTAAAAGTATTTCTGCGTTTTATTATCAGTTGAAAATTGCCTTCATATTTTTACTCCTGAAATAGCAAGACACCAGTATTTGCCTATTAAATGAATAAAATAATTTTTAAAATATCTCTAATAGATTATACCTGAAAAATCCGGTGTTGTTCTTTAATATATGAGTATTTATGACCAGTCTGTTAAATTATAGCTCAAAAAATGAAAAAAATATGCTGCAATGAGAATTTTTCATGCAAAACAGAACAAACAGAAAAAATTCAATAACGTTGCAACCAATTAACTAATCAATTTCAAATTTTGTGTGAGGATATATCTTATTAATATGCGCTTGTGTTTTAAATTTGGTTTCGATAAGTGGTAAATTGTATTCCGGTATTTTAACTGTATAAGTTACGTTTCATTCCTGCCGGGCTGAGTGGCTCAGACGGTTGAAACGCTGGTCTTCTGACCCCAACTTGGCAGGTTCGATCCTGGCTCAGTGCTGTGGTATTTGAAGGTGCTCAAATACTCAGCCTCATGTCGGTAGATTTACTGGAACGTGAAAGAACTCGTGCGGGACTAAATTCCGGCACCTCGGCATCTCCGAAAACCGCAAAAGTAGTTAGTGGGACGTAAAGCAAATCATTATTATTATTAGGTTAAATCCTGTTTTGGGGACTGAGTGTTTGTGTTTGTTTTAATTCACTTCTCTTGATATACATACATCGCACCACACTTCCAACCACCTCAGTAACATGCAACTGTAGGGTTGGCGTCGGGAGGGGTATCCGGCTGTAAAACTGGGCCAAATCCACACCAAGTGCCGACCCCAATAAAATGGGAAGAAGACTACGAAGAAAGTAGGAACCGTTGAATATGAAATACTTCTCCATTAATCTTGAATCTCATGCATACAATATTAACAATGAATAATTACAGATTAATTAAAAGACAAATTGACAACCAATTTGGGGGGAGGGGGGAGGACTGAATTGGTCTTCGAAAGAATGTAGGAACTTATGAGTGAATCCAAAATTACAGTTCATCTTACCACCTTTTATGGCATTTGTAGATTTAGGAAAGGCTATTGATAATGTAGATTGGACTACGCTGTTTTAGATAGGACTAAGCTATTTGAGATTCTTAAGAGAATTTGAATTAACTACAGGGAACGGAGAGTCATTTATAATCTGTACGAGAAACAAACAACAGTGATTAGAGTAGATGGATATGAAAGAGAAACAACAATCCAAAAGAGAGTATATAGTCTCTACCCCCTAAGTTTTAATTATATATAGAACAAACAATGAAGAAAATCAAGGACGTATGCAGTAAAGGAGTCACTATTCAGGGGCAGGTGATTACAATGTTCCTACTTGCTGATGATGTAGTAATCTTGTACAAATCAGCACAAGATTTGAAAGTGATAGTGAATGGAATGGAAACATTTAAACAATCTGAGTAAAAAAATGTAAATAAAACAAATACAAAACAAAACCAAAGTGATGGAATGCAGTAGAGCAAGGTCCGGCGAAGCACGAAATATTTTTTAAATTCATTTATTAGCTGAGTCACCTGAGCTAAAGCTCGCTGTGGTGCAGTACATTCTAATATTATGGCTTCAGAGTATTTATAAAGTAAATTAATACACTCCAGTAATACAAGTTTGATACATCAAATCAGTTAATAGTAATTTTGGTTACATGAATAGAGCTAAGTACTACATATCACACATAAGTTACGTTAGTTTCATAAAATATTAATATATCCTATAAAATAATCATATGTATATGTTTTGTTTTATATAATTGAATTGTTTCATAATGAAACACTGTAAGAGTAAACAAGCAGACACACCAACTACTAAATATACAAGAAAGAAAATGTAAAAGTCAGTTTCAAAATTCGTTAAATTTACATTTTTTTCTACTTAAGATAATTATTTAACTTCTTTTTGAACATTTTTATTGAAGAGGCGTTCTTTATATCTTCCGGCAGTTTATTGTAGAGACTAACAGAATAATGCCATATGGAATTAATTCCATATTTATTTGAATGGATGACAGTGCAGTGGATATTATTAGCATTCCTTGTATTATAATTGTGAATTACTGAATTTGTTTTACATGATGTATTTGAGTATGCCAAATTACGAATAATTTTATATATCATAACCAATGAAGATTTCTGTCGTAGGCTATCAAGTGAGAGAACATTACACAGTCTGTACAATTGTTCAGTAGGAGTTAACAGAGGCAATTTAAAAAGTATTTTCAATGCTCTTTTATGCAGCATAACAACTCTAGCGAATAATTCCTTAGTATAACATGCCCATACATGGATCATATAAGTAATATGGCTCTCAATTAGCGCTTGGAAAACACTTTTCAATAAATCATGAGAAACTTTGTATTTCAGTCTATTTAAAATGCCAATAGCTGGGATCAGTTTGTCACAGATAGATTCAACATGATCCTTCCACGTAAGTGATTCGTCAATAATTAGTCCAAGAAATTTAGCAGCCTTTACTCTAGGCACTGATTGCCCAAAAAACGTCAAGTGTAAATCTAAAAAAATATTACTTTTAGGTTTATGAAATAAAATATAATTGGTTTTTGTCAGATTGATTGTTAATCGATTTTTACAGAACCACGTTTCAATTAAATTTGCATCATGCTGCATATTTTGTTCAAGTTCTTGAATGTTATCACCGGTATAGAATATATTGGTGTCATCTGCAAAAAGTGATAATCTACCTATGAGATGTAAGTTACCAATATCGTTAATAAAAATAAGAAAAAGTAACGGTCCTAACACTGAGCCCTGTGGGACTCCGACTGAGATAGTTTGGTAATTACTGTTGGTATTCATACAATTCACAAATTGTTCCCTATCTGTGAGATAGTCTATAAACCAGTCTAGCGCAACACCCCTTACGCCAGTTGCTTCCAATTTATTGATTAAAATACCACAATCAACTGTATCAAAAGCTTTCTTGATATCTATAAATATGCCCGATGCTAATTGATCTAAATCTAAAGCTTCTTGTAATTTTAATGACAATATCTTCAACAGCATTGTAAGTGCTTGAATTTTGTAAGAATCCGTATTGATATTTATAAAAGAAATTATTATTATCTAGAAATTTCAATAATCTCTCTTTAATTATATGCTCCAAAATTTTTAGCAGGATAGGAATGATAGAGATAGGCCTATAATTATTAAGTTCAGTTTTGTCCCCTCCTTTATAGATAGGTAAGACCTTAGCTATTTTAAGTCTTTTAGGGACTTTACCCTCTTGTATAGATTTATTGATTAATTTAGTTATATGAGGAATTAAATGATATGCCAATTTCTTAATTGTATTGTTGCTAATACCATAGCAGTCTTCACTACGACTATTTTTTAATTTTTCTATTATATTAGCAACTTCATTTTCATTGGTTGGACTCAAAAACAAAGAATTACTCGATCCACTCCCTAAATTAGGAGGATCATTAAATTGGATATTGCTGGGCAAATATTTCGCTATACTAGTAAAATATTCATTAAATGTTGTAGAAATTTCTTTTGGATTTGTAACTAGTTCATCATGTATTCTCAAATGAATATCCTTACTTTTGTTAGTATTTCCTGTCAATATCTCATTTATAACTTTCCACTGATTCCTTGTGTTCCTTAAATTATTAATATAGTATGAATTCTCTAATTCTCTCTTAAGTTTGGTAACCCTATTACACATCAATGAGCAATCTATCTTCAATTGTTGTGATATATAACCACATCCCATTTTTAATCTAACTTGTTGCCTCTTAATTTTACTGTACAATTTATTTTTCTGGTTAATAAGATCTAAAAGTTCAGGAGTTATCCATGGGCAAAAACGTCTTGTCCTTTTAATATTTTTCTGCCTATTGTTTTGATTTGTAGCCTCTGTACTAGCTTTTGTTACATACTCAACAATTTTGTTAACTATGGTATCACAACAATCGTCTTCCGTAATCGTTAATGGATTTTTGGACATATACTCATCCACTTTATTAATATTAGTTTTCTTAAATGTTATGAGTTTTCTAGTTACGTTAGTCTTCGGTAATATCTCTAAGTCACAAACCAACATGTTATGGTCACTAAAGTCATAGAAGATGTTATATAAATTAAATTTACAAGGTTTATTTATATATGCATGGTCTATGAGAGATTTACAGTTATTGGTGATTCTAGTGGGAAAAATTGTATTACAAGCATTCTGATTAAAGCCGTCACAGAGGTTCTTTAGATCTTTACTAAGTGGAGTCTGCTCTAATTTATCAATATTAAAATCACCCATAGTAATACATAGATGTTTGTTATGTTTATTCCAGACATCTTCTAATAAAGTTATGAAATCTTTAGAATATTGTACATGGGGGTTATAACATGCTAGAACTTTGAGACCAAGTACTGGTACTTCAAGTAATAGTAAGTTAAATGGAATATCAAGACTATTGATAGACAATATTTCTATTGCTTTATAAGGCTCTTTGATATAAATAACTATTCCACCTCCTCTTTTACGGATTCGAGAACAGAAATAAGCATCATATCCCCCTAAGTTGTAATATTTCTCTTCATCCGGAAATAACCATGTTTCAACAATTATTATTATGTCTGGAAATTGTATATCATGAATTAATATAGAAAAATCACTCCATTTGTTACGAATACTTTGGGCATTTGCATAAAATATTCGTAAGTTATTTCCTCTTGCCACTAGCTCACATAAACTTACTAACTGATGTTCAGTAGTTTCCATATTTTAATGAAAATTTGAACAGGCAACTGACATTTTTTTCTGCAGGGATGTTAAACCTATGAAGACTCAAGTGCACATATATCATCAATACATCTGATAAGTACAACATTAGATGTGTCATCTTTCCTTACTAATATTTTTCCCTCCCTAGACCATACATACTTAAACCCTGTCATTCTTAAGTCCTTTGCTCGCTTCAATAATCCTCTTGCTCTTGGAGTCAGGTGATCGTTGATGTAGATTGTCTGCTTTGATGCATTGATGCCAATTGTTGAAGATGAAAGTACTCTAGCATTCTTCTTTCCTGCTATGAATAACTCTTTCTTCCATCTATTGACAAATTTTACAATTATAGGTCTTGGTTGGGACTTATTACTCGACGGAATTCTGTGAGCAATATCAATATCTTGTTTCTCTATTGTACATCCAACAGCTTCACCAATGTTCTCTAATATGGTGTAGACATTTTCTCCTTGGACTTCCGGAACACCCTGTACTTCAACACTGTTCCGCCGTAGATACTGGTGTAGTTGTTCCGTCTCATTGTCAGACTTGTCTTTGGCATTTTTTAACTCTTGTTGGAGTTCTTTGATAACATGATCACGTTTGGAGAGCTCCTCTCGTAAGTCACTAATAACACTTGTATTAAAATCAATGCTCTCCTTTAATTTAATGATTACTTTGTCCACAAGCCGATCTAACAGACTGTCCAAGAAAGTTGAGTTAGAGAGAACATTGTTCACAGCAGAGGTGAGATCAGAGGTTATGCTGGTATCATTTTCCTCCGCTAGGTTGCGCATAACTTCACTCCCGCTTATCTTTATATTCCTTGACTTATTGGCACCACATTTCTTGTTGGTATTGGACTCCTGAGACATTCTAACCTTAATTGAGCCAGCTCAAGCAATTAAGTCTCAGTATTTTAATAAAGACGAGCTGTTCCAATATAAAAACTTATTTTCAAAGATCACTTACCAATGTTTATGGTATCACACTTACATATCGTTCTTACTCTGCAGCCATCTTTGTTATTGGAGTAGGAAATTAAATCATTAATGAAGTAGAGGAATTTTTCTACCTACGAAGTAAAATTTTTACGGAAGAAGCAAGTACGATATAAAATGTGGGAAAGGAAGCTTTCATGAAATAAGGAAGTTTACTCACCACAATCTTAAACATACAGGTGGGGGGTGGCGATATTTTTTTGCTACTTGCTTTACGTCGCACCGACGCAGATGTGTCTTATGGCGATGATGGGATAGGAAAGGCCTAGGAAGTGGAAGGAAGCGGCCGTGGCCTTAATTAAGGTACAGTCCCGGCTATTGCCTGGTATGAAAGTGGGAAACCACGGAAAACCATCTTCAGTTCTGCCGACAGTGGGGTTCGAACCCACTATCTCTCGATTACTGGATACTGGCCGCACTTAAGCGACTGCAGCTATCGAGCTCGGTAGATTTTTGTTTTAAGAGGAAGTACAAGTATGTAACCATTCTCTATTAACAAATGAAGTGGAAACATGAATGAAATTAACTGTGTGAAAATAAATTAAAAAGAAATCAAAAATATTGTATTAAGCCAAAAAGGACTCCCACACACATCACATCAAAATGGAACGTAATTTCTCTAAGTAAAGCAACGTTATATAGTCGTTTCTGACAGCATTTGTCTTGTTCTTTACCAACAGAACTTTTTAATTCTACTTCATTGTTTAAGCCTACTGGAAGTTCTGCCGCCGTGCAACATCTCAAAAAGAAGAAGATTTTAACGTCTCTGTCCCATCAAAGCAAGTTACGTTCTTACCTACAAAAGCCATTGCAGAAATACTTACCGGTACTACATCAAAGCAAATTTTACCGTTTCCTACACATCAAATGTCTGCACGTAGTCTTAATGGCATCTGTTGCCCTATGTAGACGTAATATAATTCAACAACCCCAACCTACTCCTAGAACGTCTGCAACTGCTACGTAAGAGCCTATCAAGATTCTGGTCATACACTGCATGAAGGAGAAATTCGAGAAATAGAGAAAAAAACGTCATGTGGGTATTATTGAATAAACACTATTCAAGGCGAAGACCTCACATGCAAGATCTCTCTCTCTCTCTGTCTATAGCACAGTGCCCTAAAAATGCCACAGGTACACCCAAGACTTCTTTCTATTGCATATGGTAGACTATCATGTTGCAGACTCCTTAATAACTTCCTCCCGTTCAGAGTGTTAACTCCGCCTCTAGCTGTAGATCTGGTCTCAAGTCCGGACGAAGAAGGTGAGACATCACAAATAGCAGACCACTGTTTTTTTCTTGCTAGTGGCTTTATGTCGCACCGACACAGATAGGTCTTATGGCGACGATGGGATAGGCCTAGGAGTTGGAAGGAAGCGGCCGTGGCCTTAATTAAGGTACTGCCCCAGCATTTGCCTGGTGTGGAAACGGGAAACCACGGAAAACATCTTCAGGGCTGCCGATAGTGGGATTCGAACCCACTAACTCCCGGACGCAAGTTCACAGCCGCGCGCCTCTAACTGCATGGCCAACTCACCCGGTATAGACCACTGGAAACTCAGTAACCATATGCTAGGTCTTACCTCTGATAAGCTGCTAGGTTTCAACGTCATCTCTGTCTTAGAGCTGTCTTTTAAGGCGAGGACCCTGTAGTCCTCAATGGGTTGACTGGTAAGTTCAACGAACCTAGAGTAGTAGTCCGTACGTATTGAACTCAACATCTGTAGCGTTTACCGAACAACACACTTATCTTTCTTACATCGTTTTTGTTCTCTTGGTACTTACGCGTGAACTAGCATGAGCCCATTCTTATTTCACCTCCAAACTTCAAGCGGATCTACACCTAACGTAATTACAATGCCTCTACTCCACTATTTCTAAGAAATTACATTGGAAAGGATCCGTCAACCTGCCTTCTTAGTCAGTCTTCATAAATTAACGTAGTGCTCATTTCTGTTGAATGTTGAATAAACCTCAGAGCTATCCCTCTGACTTCCTTACAGACAATCGAACTTACATGTTTTCAAGTAGACCGAACTGAATCTCCGTTAACCTTTATATCTCATCCATTCATAAATCCCTACCGTTATTTAATTGAATCCTGAACCTTCGAGTTAAGAGATAGAGACTTGAAGCCCATCTTAAATGAGCTTCGATACTGCTATATGCAAAATTACATCTTCAGCTGTTACCTTTAGATTCGCGAGACTGTGAGTCAGCAGATTATTAAAGCAGGCGTGTAGTAGTGAGTATTGCAACGATCTCGAAAATTAAGCAACTCTTCATATATTCTGATCTCCTGATACTAGTAATCTACCACCAAAAGTTAAAGCGAGCTAACACTCTCACGATTAAGGTTCTTCGCCGATAAGAGTCAGTGTATACGACAAGAGAGCAGTAAGTTTAAATCCTCAAATACAGCAAGATTTAGCCGAGATCAAACCCGTAAACTTGAATTCACAATGATAGCTCTTCACCACTTGAGCTGCTCAGCTTATCAGTAGAAGCTAGTAGATAGTACAAAAAACGAAGTCTCCGAATCAGAAGGGTTCGAATCTACAATCCATAGGAACCCCCGTTTCCCTATTAGCTCATAAAAGCTCTTTTTCCTCTGTGCCCCATAAGAACCCATAGCACCAAAATGAAGCCCCGACGGCCCATACGAGCCCCATGGAGACCAAAAGATTCTCGTACCAACCAAAAGAAGCACGGCAACGCCCATAAATGCCGCACAGCACTAAAGATAGGACCAATAGGCCCTAAGTTAAATTGTTAGTCCCTGAAGAAGTACCTCTCCAGAATTAGCTACATAAGAGTAACATATGTCGAGCTCGATAGCTGCAGTCGCTTAAGTGCAGCCAGTATCCAGTATTCGGGAGACAGTGGGTTCAAACCCTACTGTCGGCAGTTCTGAAGATGGTTTTCCGTTGTTTTCCATTTTCACACCAGGAAAATGCTGGGACTGTACCTCAATGAAGGATACTCCTAGCCCTTTCCTATCCCATCTTCGCGATAAAACCTATGTATGTCGGTGCGACGTAAAGCCAATTGTAAGAAAAAAGGAAAACAAAAAGTAACGTGTACTCATTAGCACTTGCATCAGATCCCCAAAGTTAGTCAGCAAGACTAATAGGTCCTAATTTACAAGCTGTGAGCCCCTGAGGTAGCTCTCAGGATTTATTCCCATAATAGCAATATATAGCAGCCATCTTGGCTAATAGCCCTTGCATTAGTTCCCCAACGTTTAGCTGATATGACTAATAGGTATTCAGTTACAAGTTGTGAGCCCGTGAGGTAGCTCTCCAGAGTTATCCGAATAAGAGCAATGTATCACCATTAGCCCTTGCGCCAGTTACCTAAAGTTAGGCCGATAAGACTAATAGGTACTAAGATACGAGTTATGAGCCCCTGAGGTAGCTCTCCATAGTTTGTCCCATTAGAGCAATGTATAACCATTAGCCCTTGCACCATTTCTCACAATGTTAAGCCGATAAAACTAATAGGTCCTTAGTCACAAGCTGTAAGCACCTGAGGTAGCTCTCCAGAGTTAGTCCCACAAAAGCAATGTATAGCAGCCATCTTGCCTAATAGCTCTTGAATAAGTTCCCCGGAGTCAGCCGATAAGACTAATAGGTCCTGAGTTACAAGTTGTGTGTCCGTGGGTAGCTCTCTAGAGTTATCCCCGTAAGAGCGACGATGATGATGATTGTTGTTTAAAGGGGCCTAACAGCTGGGTCATCGGTCCCTAATGGTACGAGGTGCAACGAAATGAAAATTAAAACTTCAAAATATATCCACTGACGAGATTATAAAAGAATAGGGATGAAAAAATGATCGCGAAACAACAACAATCAGTGGATCCAATTCACAATATCTTAATTACAGGGAAGATGCTTATTATCTAAAGGGGTCCAAAATCCAGGTCACCGGCCCCTCATAATGGTACTAATCACTGGCATTCCTCCTACAGTGGTACTAATCACAGGTAACATAGACTCATGGTGTTTCTCGCATGGTTGTAATGATCACAGAGAATGTAGACCCAAGGTATGTCACACACAATGGCACCACTCGCAGGTAACACAAACCTGTATGGTGTTTCGCACATAAGGGTACTACTCACAAGCAACACAAACCCTGGTGTTTCTTACATAGTGGGACTAATCACGGGCGCCCGCATTCCATTGGTGTTTCTCACTTAGTGGAAGTAATCACAGGCTACCTATACTCATGGTGTTACTCACGTAGTGGTACTATTCAGAGGCAGTGTACACACATGGTGTCTCGCACATTATGGCAACGCCCGCATGCAACACAAACTCATGGTGTTCCTCACATGATGGTACTGCTACTCTCAGGAAACGCAGACCCATGGTTTTACTCACATAGTAATCACGGGCACCAGTCAAACCTGTGGTATTTCTCACTTCGTGGCATTAATCACAGACAACCTAGACCTATGGTGTTTCTCATAAAAATGTACTACTCATAGGTAACGCAGACTCATGTTGAACGCAGAGGTACCGACCGGTGGCCACGAACCTGCTACGCAGGCGTAGCAGGGGGAGAGGTGATACTCCCACGTGGCGCGTCCCAGGTGGCGGATAGGGGGGTCCTAACCGGCTTGCCGGCGGACTTGAGGGAAATAAAATACCTCTCGCGGACCAAACACACACCCCCTGTGGGTGGGGGAGGCTGACGAATAATACACCCACGGTATCCCCTGCCTGTCGTGAGAGGCGACTAAAAGGGGCGACCAAGGGATGATTGAATTAGAACCATGAAACTACTTTTGAGTCGTACCATCACGCGGGGAACACCATAGGTTGCCTGTATTTGCGAGTTGTACCACTATGTTCGGTACGAAATGGGTTTGTGTTTAGTAGTAGTCATGAGCTTGGCCTGGGGGTTTCCAGTACCCGTGCGTCGTACCCATGTGAGCAACACCGCGGGTCTGGGCGTAGCCTGTGAGTTGTACCGCCATATGAGCGACACCGTGGGTCTGCACTGCCTTTGATTAGTATCCACTATGTGAGGAACACCACGGGGCCCGTGGGACCGGCATCCGTGCTTAGTACACCTAGGCGAGGAAACTCATTGGTTTGCGTTGGCTCTGAGTGGCGCTATTGTGTGAGAAACACCATAGGTCTGCGTTACCTGTACGAAGTACAATACTTGTGAGTAGTACCGTCTTGTGTGGAACACCGTGAGTTTCGCTACTTTTGATTAGTACCCCAACATGACAAATACCATGGTTCTACTTTACTCGCGACAAGTACCATTCTGTGGGGCCTTAGACATGGATTTTGCACCCCTTTAGACATCAAGCATCATCGTGCTTTATGAGTGGTCCCTTGGTCAGTAATCAATTATGTATGATCTTTGTTTGAGTCTGATCCACTGTATTTTGGTTGTTTGTTTCTTTTTTTTTTTTCGTTGTTGGGTTCATGTCCATCCATCCATTCATTCTTCATGACATTATTATTATTTTTGGTCAGTGGATGAATTTGACATTTTTGTTCTTTCATTTCGTACCATCATCATCATCCGACCGGTGGAATGCACACGATGACCATTATCACGAACAACGCCTAGACCCGCAGTGTTTCGCGCATAATGATACTGTTCCTATGTAACGTACACCCAAGGTTTTTTTCTATTTGCTTTACGTCGCACCGACGCAGATAGATCTCATGGCGACGATGGGATAGGAAAGGCCTAGGAGTGGGAAGGAAGCGGCCGTGGCCTTAATTAAGGCACAGCCCCAGTATTTGTCTGGTGTGAAAATGGGAAACCATGGAAAACCATCTTCAGGGCTGCCGACAATGGGATTCGAACCCACTAACTCCCGGATTAAAGCTCACAGCTGCGCTCCCCAAAGCGCACGGCCAACTCGCCCGGTCCCAAGGTTTTCATCGCATGGTCTTACTAGTCGGAAGTAGCATCGAACCATGGTGTCCCGCACGTAATGGTACGAATGAGAAGTATTCTATGGCTCTAATGTCGTCATCCCTTGGTCACCCCTTTTAGTCGCATCTTACGACAGGCAGGGGTACCGTGGGTATATTCTTCGTCTGCGTCCCCCACCCACAGGGTTCCCGATGAGAGCAATTCATACGCATTCGTGACTGACCCAGCTCCCTAGAGTTAGTCCCATGAGAGCAATGCATACGCATACACGTACTGCACGATCGACGCCGTCAGGTGGAGACTCGTTCCCTGTGCGGTCTGCACTTACTAGAAACAAGAAGGACGTCCATCATGTCTCTAGCGGAGGCGATAATGTGATTCATCAACAAGCCAAGTACTAATGTGCAGAGGTTTCCTTAGCTACTGACATCAGCTGTCAATTGTTAAGGGAAGCTTCTGGCCCGCACATCGACACGTGTTCAGACACGAGCGAGGGTTGTTCTCTCGACCAAGAGAGGCCTCTCTCTTCCATCGAATATATAATCGCGATTTGGTTGGCGAATCTCTTCATGTGGTCGATGGTCACGCTGATCTGGGGGCGTGGTTGGAGCCTCCAGAACTAACCAACACATTTGGATCACTCATAGTTTTGTGAATCGCAAAATGTGAATGTAACGAATGATGTGTAGCTAATAAAAAACTTTAACACGAAAATATTTTTGTCTCGTTATATAGGTAGAGATCAGAGGTGCTCATGCTGGGTGTCCACGAACCTACTACGCTGGCGTAGCAGGGGGAGAGGTGATACTCCCACGTGGCGCGTCCCAGGTGGCGGATAGGGGGGTCCTAACCGGCTTGCCGGCGGACTTGACGGAAATAAAATACCTCTCACGGACCAAACACACTACCCCCTGCGGGTGGGAGACGCACATGTAGAATACACCCGCGGTATCCCCTGCCTGTCGTAAGAGGCGACTACAAGGGGTGACCAAGGGATGATTAAATTACAACCATAAAACTACTCTTGATTCGTACCATCATGAGGGGAACACCATGGGTCGTTTTTACTTGCGAGTAGTACCACTCTGTTAGGTACTGAATAGTTTTGTGATTCGTAGCACTCAAGCGGGGTTCAGTGTGGTTTTCCAGTACCCGTGAGTCGTACCCATGTGAGCAACACCACGGGTCTGGGCGTTGCCTGTGAGTTGTACCACTATATGAGTGACACCGTGGGTCTGCGTTGCCAGTGATTAGTACCCACTATGTGAGGAACACCACGGGAATGCCGGCGCCCGTGCTTAGTACACCTAGGTGAGGAACCTCATCGGTTTACGTTGGCTATGAGTGGCGCCATTGTGTGGGAAACACCATAGTTCTGCGCTACCTTTACGACGTACAATACTTGTGAGTAGAACCTTAATGTTTGGAACACCGTGAGTTTACGCTACCTTTGATTATTACCGCAGCTTGAGAAAAATCATGGTTCTACTTTACTCGCGACATGTACCATACTGAGGGGCCTTAGATCTGGTTTTTGGACCCCTTTAGATATCAAGCATAATCGATTCAGGACTATGCTTTATAAGTGGCCCCTTGGTCAATAATACTATTATTTATGACCGTTTTTGTGTCGGATCCACTGTTTTCTTTGTTTGTTTGTTTCTTGTTTGTTTTTGTATTTTGGGTTCATGTCCATCCATTCATTTTTCATGACATTCTTTATTTATTTTGGTCAGTGGATTTTTTGAACTTTTTGTTGTCATTTCATTTCATACCATTAGGGATCGATGACCTCGATGTTAGGCCCCTTTAAACAACAAGCATCATCATCATCATCATCATCATGCTTTGTGTTTCGTCCCGCGGGCATGCAGTATATAAATGGGTGGGCGAGTGATCAGTGTGTGCCCTTCAAAGGTGAATGTTCATTTGATATTAAGGAAATACCGTTCCTTTATTTCGGTGGATAGAAATGAAACTTAATTAAGGCCACAGCCGCTTCCTTCCCACTCCTAGCCCTTTCCTGTCCCATCGTCGCCATAAGACCTATCTGTGTCGGTGCGACGTAAAGCAAGTAGAAGAAAAAATGAAACTTTTCCGTATAACTTACGCTGTAAGAAATTAGTTATTTCTGTTCTGTTTATGTATACCGAACGGATAAAATAAGGAGATTACCGGTACCTCAAAACATGTTTGTACTATACGCAATTAACTGAAATTTTCTCTTTAATACACTGAGTGGCCAAAAGTCATGGGAAGACATTGAATGTGATGTTAATAACGAGTTGCTTCTTCGCGAGCTCTCAAATCGGCAGTAAAACGGCGCCAAAACGGCGAGGCATCGATTCTACAAGGTAATGGAATCGTTCTGGAGGGATCTGGACCCACTCTTCTTACACTGCTAGTTGGTGCGGAGTTCATGGAGCGTACACCATCATCTACAGCATCCCATAAATGCTCGATTGGATTAAGTTTGGCAGATCTAGAAATCCAGTTCATGGTCGTAACTTCACTGGAGTGCACCTCCAACCACCTGGGTACCACCACAGAGCGGTGACATGGCGCATTGTCCTATTGAAACATGGCATCTCTATCAGGGTACTCTAGGGCCAGAAAGGGATGCAGACGGTCTGAAAGAATGTCCACATAACTTGCACCTGCCAGCGATTCATGCAGCCGGACAATGGGGCCTAATTGCGACCATGAGAACGACGCCCTGGCCAGAACTGAGCCACCTCCAGCTTGGACACAACCTTGTTTACACGGAGGATCCACACCTTCATGGGACATACGCCACACTCTCACGCACCCATCAGCTTTATATAACTGGAACCGGGATTCATCGAACCATACCACACGCTGCCACTGTTCCATGGCCCATTGCCGATGTTCACGGGCCCTTGCACGTCGTCGCGCTCTGTGTCGAGGTGTCGGCAAAGGGACACGAGTTTGTCGTCGGCTGGTGAAGCCTACGCGGTGCGGATGCCTCCTTACAGTCTTGTCAGAAATGGGTTCCTGACTCCCAACATTCCACTGGGCGGTGATCTGACTCACAGTAGCCCGTCGAGTCCCCAGTATGGTTCTCCGGAGGCGACCTGATGTCCGTTGGTTTAACACCTGTGGTCTTCCCGAGCGGCGGTTTACGCGGGTGGTAACATTCTCTCTGCGATTTTGAAAATCCACCCTCGACACTGTTGACCTCGGAAACCCGAATTCGCGTGTTATCTTCGCAATGCTATGACCCATGCGCCGTGCTCCGATGATCGTCCCACGTTCAAAGTCGGTTAACTCGCGACGTGTTGCCATCTTCACGACACTTGTCTCTGTGACAGACTGCTCAGCTACGCCGTAGCTAGCCGCAACTCTCTGGTCATACACGGCACATTTTCTAATGGGACACACCTTCTCGTGACTTTTGGCCACACAGTGTATTTAAAGAGGAAAATAAAATAAAACGAGTAAAATGTATAAGTTGTGGCTTCTTGTTGCTTGATTTTAAATGATCTGATAAACTCATCAACGATTCAATCATGCTTATCGGGAATAACATTTCCTCAGATTATTTGTTTGAAGACATACTGTAAATATAATTGTTATTGCATTTGCAATGATGGTGTACTTGGGAGAGTAAATATCTGTGTTTTCACTAGGGATGAAACTCACTTGCTATTTAGAGGCTAGCTATTATCAATGGACATCTGGTGGATATGTTTTAAATACTATTTTCAGAAACTCAGTGAACAGGGAAAGTCACATAGCATTACAACACTGTTGAAAAATGCATTAAACTTAACGTATGCAGAGATATTACTGAATTAATAACAGGTATTTTTTCCTTTTTAGTGGAAATTCTGTAATTCCCACCCAAGAAATTGTAAATTGTAGCTTGCAAGCTTCAACCCCGTATATCTGGACTGTACTTTGCAACACAAAACTTGTAACGTGTTAGTTTTCTTTGAATGTGTAATTAAAGGAAAATAAACCATGTCTATTAATATGGAGCGCAGTGTGAATCGAACCCGAATGCTTTTGAAAGCTCGGTTTTTCCTGCGATCATAGTATACTTTTAAAATAATGTACTCCAATGAACATTTCGTTGAATGGTGTGGAGAGAATTTCGTACTCTTAATCGAACGTCACTGCTCCTGTCCTGTGCCGAGTGTGATCGCTCTCTCGCTTGACTGTGACGTGCGCTTCGTACATAACCTGTTCGCATTTCAGAGAAGCGAGCCCGGCCGGACTGGGCTAGCCTCAACGGGCGCCCAGTTGAGCAACTCTGCTGCAGACTGACGACTCTCGCACAAGTCTGCATTTGAATAATCATGTAATTTCCATTTCGGTGCATTCTACGTCATACTTCTTAACTCCAGATGCCAGAGGTAAGCGATCGTACGTTACATTTCACTAAATTTACAGGAGAGCAGAAAGAAGCTGCTGAGGCTCACATTTTGCTACCATTAAGGCAGGTCGAATCGACACTTCTGAGGAACTATTTTATAATGTTTATAACAATATTTTAGCTAATGTCTACGTGTACATTGTCATTGTGAAAGTTTTTATGTAGTAGTACAGGGAGGGGGGGGGGTCACATGCGATATTTTACCACTCGGAAATATATTTTTGAATAAGTCATTAACTTATAATAAGCCATGGAGTTTAATATTATGAGGGCCATTCAAAAAGAAAAGAGTCGGAGGCTATAAAATGAACACCGCTTAATGGATCGTGATGCAATTGTCTGCGCAAGAAGGTGTGGTTCCTATAAGAGCGCTGAGGTCCTAAACTCACCGCTGGAGCGACATGGGTGCAAACCACGTGACGACAAAGGTTAAACTCAGTATTAAATATATCACGGTAAAGCCACTGCTTTTTCATTAACTCTTCTTGCACCTGGTTTTCCTTGCAGTTCTATAAGTACAAAGAATAACATTTTTGACACATTAAGATGGCTACCAATATACCGTATACCTGACTTCTCTCGGCTGTAGTGGCTCTCGTTTTTGGGGAATATTCTGATTTGCTTTCTGATGCTCTTCTATATTTCTTTGCACAACTTACTTGGTGGCACCTTTTTTCCTGGCTGATCTGGTTCGCAATCGCAATCGTATTGGGTGGCTGATAATACTAATAATAAAGGTGAGATTGATTCATTAAATTCATTCATCTATATCTAGCGGCGTGGAGAGCACTAATGCGTAGCACTCAGCTTGCATTCGGGAGATAGTGTTTTCGAATCCCTGAAGGTGGTTTCAGTGATTTCCCCATTTTCACACCAGGCAATTACTAGCGCTGTGCCTTAATTAAGGCCATGCCGCTTTCTTTTCACTTCTATTCCTTTCCCATCCCTTCGTCGCCATAAGACTTATGTGTGTCGGTGTGAGGTTAAGAAAATTGTAAGAATTAAGAAACATCTGCTGTGTATGCCCGGAGACAGCTGATTGCAGAATAGAGAATGCATTTCCAGAATGAATATTCTGCGATGTAATTTCTGCTATGGCATGCTGAAACCTAATTTTATATAATCTGTTATACCCTTTGTGTAATGTTTATTTGAGG
The DNA here is from genome assembly GCF_040414725.1 of Anabrus simplex. Classification (NCBI taxonomy): domain Eukaryota; kingdom Metazoa; phylum Arthropoda; class Insecta; order Orthoptera; family Tettigoniidae; genus Anabrus; species Anabrus simplex. The sequence goes on along the minus strand of NC_090268.1, from coordinate 97,875,160 downwards.
GGAAAATATACAAGTAGGGATTTGACAAATTTTGCATTCTTTGGTGGAATTACATAAGTGGATAAAAAGGTTAGTTGCACTAACGCACCGCAGCAGCGCGCTGTGTGTCGCAAACGTGGGCACAGCGGAGAAAGGGACAGACACAGCCCACACGTCTGTTAGGCAGGTCGCTCTAGTGTCTCGTCTAGTATTGTGTGAATGGCGGCCAAATGCAACGGCGCGTCAACTGGACGTTCACTCGAAATATGAGGTGCGTGCGACAATCCGATTCCTATGGGCCAAAAGGAAGAATTGCACGGACATTCATCGTGAAATTAGTGCTGTGTATGGGGAGCGGGCCATTTCCCGGCAAGGTATCGTAAAGTGGTGTCAGCAATTCGAAGCCGGACGCACGGATATCACGGAAAACCATAGCGAAGGCAGGCCCGCAACGTCCAGGACCCGTGCAAAGGTCAACAGTGTGAATGTGATCATTAGACAGCGCACTGAACTGAGAGAAATCGCGACGCAGCTGAATATGTCGTATGGATGAGCATAAGGGACAACGTTTACAATCCTCCCTGGCATTTTTGCAACGCTATGCTGCAGACGGCAACGGGTTTCTGCGGCGAATCGTCACAGGCGACGAAACGTGGGTCCACCACTTCACCCCCCTCATCACCACAACGAAGGCCAAGGCCAAGGTTCAACCTTCAGCCGATAAGGTTATGGCGACAGTGTTCTTTGACATGGAGGGTTTGCTGCACGTGGAATTCATGCCGAAAGGACGAACAACGCGGCGTCATATTGTCAAACGTTGCACCGGTTGCGTAAAGCGATTAAAGAGAAGCGCCGGGGGAAATTGTGCGCAGGTGTGATTTTGTTGCACGATAACGCAACACCTCACAAGGCCCGCCAAACGAGAAAACTGCTGCAGCGTTTCAAATGGGAGGTCTGACAACATCCACCCTACAGTCCCGACCTAGCGCCATGTGACTTTCATCTGTTCGGTAAGCTTAAAACGGAGCTCGGTGGACGACGTTTCCAGACCGATGAGGAGGTGAAGGCCGCTGTCTCCGAGTGGTTGCAGAACGCTGGAGGAAATTTCTATGCATCCGACGTCGACAAGTTGGTTGTGCGTTCGCAGAAATGTTTTTGAGTCTCTTAGTATGTGGAAAAGAGACGTTACACTGTATGACGTTATAGTCGTGTTGCTGTTGTATAATTGGTGTAATAAATGACCATAACTGGGAAGTGAAACTTATTTTCTGACCTGCCCTTGTATTTTTAAACGAAGCTGCTCTCCTTCGGAGGCCTTCTGAAGTATTCTTTAATATTGCACCCAGTAACGGTGACTTTTCAGGCAGATGTGTGTTCAAAATTGAAGCATGGAGTTCTGTTTTGATTGACTATTTTCTTCAATTTCTGTTGTCACATGAGATAGAAATGTTTCATTTTTCTCTTCGAAGTATTTATAATTTTTTGCATGCTACCATCGACATTGCTACGTGTTTAGAACTATTAATTGACTCTATTATCCCTTCGAATATTTATATATTTTTTCTCTCCAGTTAGATAATCAACCCATTTTAATGTTTTGAGTTTCAATCTGTTCATTAACTTAGATAGCTGCCTCTGTGGATCCGTGGTAGAGTGTCGGCCTCCGGATCCCAAGATAGCGGGTTCAAACCCGACAGAGGTAGTCGGATTTTTGAAGGGCGGAAGAAAGTCCATTCGACACTCCATGTCGTACGATGTCGGCATGTAAAAGATCTCTGGTGATACATTTGGTATTTACCGAACAAAATTAATTAAATCTCAGCCATAGACGCCCAAGAGAGATCCGGTTTACTCTGTCTGCCATCTAGCGGACCTAGAGTGAAACGGAACGTCGAAATTGACGAGCAGACAGCCAGATGGCGTCAAATTGAAATGTCTGCACACGGTAGCTGAGGCCATACGATTATTATTATTATTATTATTATTATTATTATTATTATTATAATTATAATTATTAACTTATATAGCGGATAATGCTGCTCTTTTAATCCAATAACTGGCAAATTTTCTTAATATAATTTAAACTGAAATCTAAGTTTCTTAGGGCATATAGTTGTCGAAGAAAATAACACCAAGGGCACACTTTGAATTACTATAATCTGGGACTCCAATGGCGATCAGTTATAAGCACCTCACCACAGCAACAACTAATAATTTGTGAAAACAAAATGTTATTAGATGTAATTGATAAACTATAACAAAAAATGTTGCCCTTGATTTACAGATTATCCATACAATTACAGCGCCCAAAAATCACAAAAGTGAAGAAGTAGCACTACACGACTAATAAATAAACTTTCTTCAGTTGATCCCAGATACTTCTGGGGTCGCTGGAGCAATCCAGCCTCATTCTAGTTTTGCCCATGGGTTAAGGGACGATACCCCTTCCTGACGCTACACTGTATAAATTAAGGCTTAATGAAGTTTTGGACAACAACGGGAAAAAGTTGGCAATACCAAACTAAGAACTGCTTCCAAAGTTATGCTATCATCGACATCGCTACATGTGTTGAACTATTAATTGACTGCATTGTCCCTTCGAATATTTATACATTTTTCTTTCTAGTTCCAGTTTCACGTCACAGGCGACGAAACGTGGGTCCACCACTTCACCCCCCTCATCACCACAACGAAAGAAGGCCAAGGTTCAACCTTCAGCCGGTAAGGTTATGGCGACAGTGTTCTTTGACATGGAGGGTTTGCTGCATGTGGAATTCATTTTCATTTTCAACATGTTAATTAACTTAAGTAGCCGATAATTATTCACTTTTGACCTATAAATTCCGAGTTTTCTTGCTATAATGTAAACTGTTTTCTGCTTCTTAAAGCATCTAAGAGTCAAAAAAAAAAAAAAAAAACCCACAAACGAAACCCAATTGGTAATTAATTGGTTAAATATTGTTCTTTGTTTGGAGAAGAGTTCTGTGGCGTGAAAATATGCCAAAGTATCTTTTCAAATCACCAATGAAACTAATTGGATTTTCGAAGTTCAGTAGCCCGATATTTCCGGATGCTTCGTTGCCCAAGTTGTAAATGTCAGTAATGACCCCTGTTCTCGTGCATCGTCAAGCTTGGCTATTATACTCAGGTGTAATAAAAATTGATTTGTCAAAATTAATTCAAAAACACAATTTTCTTATTTTTCTACACATTCACCCAAGTTTAACGGCGTATACTTCTATTGGTCTGTTTTCTTTGAAAATAGTTACATTTTCTCTTTTATTCCACACATAGCCCAACACGACTTCAATATGGTACTTTTCATTTTTGCCTTGAAGCTCTATCTTAATTTTGTTCTCGTATGCTCTTTTACTGGCGGAGACGGTAATCGTCCAAAAGTTATTGTATCCTGTTTTATAATCAAACATGGTGGTAGAAATTGATACGTTCTTGCAAGTGATAGTTCGTATTCACTAAGAACTTTCACCCCATCAATGCAGTAATTAAAACGTAGAGGACTTCTGCTATTTGTGAAACTGACGGCCTGACTTTTATGCCCGTTTATCATCATACCATCTCGCAAGAATATCGAGGTTATTTTGCAGTGTCTCAAAATCTTGTAACATATTTATTACTCTATACAGAATAACTTCATCTGCAAAGAGCCTTATCTCTGATTCCACTTCTTTATTCGTATCACGCTGTGAGCTTGCATCCGGGAGATAGTAGGTTCGAATCCCACTATCGGCAGCCCTGAAGATGGTTTTCCGTGGTTTCCCATTTTCACACCAGGCAAATGCTGGGGCTGTACCTTAATTAAGGCCACGGCCGCTTCCTTCCCACTCCTAGCCCTATCCTGTCCCCTCGTCGCCATAAGACCTATCTGTGTCGGTGCGACGTAAAGCAACTAGCAAAAAAAAAAAAAAAAAATCGTATCACTTATCTATATATAAGAAAACATAACGGACCCTTAGTACTTCCTTGAGGAATTCCCCTCTTAATCATTGCGGGGTCAGATAAAGCTTCGCCTACTCTAATTCTCTGAGATCTATTTCTAGAAATATAGCCACCCATTCATTCACTCTTTTGCCTAGTCCAATTGCAATCATTTTTACCAGTAGTCTCCCAGGATCTACCGCATCAAATGCCTTAGGCAGATCAATCGCAACACAGTCCATTTGACCTCCTGCATAAGATATTTTCCCATCCTTGCGCCGAAAAGCTTTGATGTGATAGTGCAACGCTAAAATACTACCAAGAAAAATATCCTTCTGTCTTCGAACTCGATGTGTCGTCACTTTTTTCAGTGCATTGCCCATCATTTCTTTAATCACCATTAACATAGCTGTAATCCGAAGTTAGAATTTTCTTACAGGTATTTGTTTAGCGATTAACGAGGATGCAAGGAAACATTTGAGTGACTGATCTTGCGGACCAATATCTTCTTCATGGCGTACCATACGTCGCAATTTCAGCTCAACCAATCGTAATACATTAAACGGATTGAATACTAACCGTCGAGCCATTTTCTTCGTCTCACTTCGAACACAATCAATCAATCAATCAATCAATCAATCAATCAATCAATCAATCAATCAATCAATCAATCAATCAATCAATCAATCAATCAATCAATCAATCAATCAATCAATCAATCAATCAATCAATCAATCAATCAATCAATCAATCAATCAATCAATCAATCAATCAATCAATCAATCAATCAATCAATCAATCAATCAATCAATCAATCAATCAATCAATCAATCAATCAATCAATCAATCAATCAATCAATCAATCAATCAATCAATCAATCAATCAATCAATCAATCAATCAATCAATCAATCAATCAATCAATCAATCAATCAATCAATCAATCAATCAATCAATCAATCAATCAATCAATCAATCAATCAATCAATCAATCAATCAATCAATCAATCAATCAAAAAACAAGGCAGGTGATGGAAGCTTTTGGTGGTGGAGATTATTGTTTTACGAAGTACCAACTGGGCAACCATTCTCTATTAACGCTAATCATAGAGTAAATGGAATAGGTCTGATACTTCGTAGAATGAAAGTATCGGCGAGAGAAAGAGAAGGGCCATGAAGGTCGGGAAAATGAAAAACTACCTAGGCCTCACAAAATCAATACCTTCGAGTTCGGATGAGAACAAGAGTTAACAGAGGAAGCTCGAATTGGTAAGATGAAAATGACGAGAATGTCAGAATCAGCTAGGAACACCGAGGTCACCCACATGCAGTCCTAAGATAAGAACAATAGATAATAACGTTATTTACTTTAACGTCCCACTAGCTACTCATACGGTTTTTAGAGACGCCGAGGTGCCAGAATTTAGTCCATCAGAAGTTCTTTCACGTGCCAGTAAATCTACCTACACGAGGCTGACGTATTGGAGCACCTTCAGATACCACTAGATTGAGCGAAATTCGAACCTTCCATGTTGGGGTCAGAAGGCCAGCGCCTGAACCGTCTGAACCACTCAGCCCGGCCTAAGCTAAGAGCCCTATGGCCCCCTGTTAGTCGTCCGTCAGTATAGGCTGGGGTTACTGCGGCTGTACTCTCCAGTGCTTACCTACAGGGCAGCATATGTGTAAGTTTTTGCAGAATCTCTCCTGTCGCAGCAGATGGCGACGAAATAGTGACTCAGCAGAGCTCTCTAATACCAACTGTGGAGTTTCTCAGAAAAACAACTAGAGGTAAATAAATGGCCTGTAAATGAATTTTGGTGCAGTTTTCCTTTTGCTTGTTCGAATTCGAGGATGTCCTTTGTGAGTGGAATATGATGTTTGCCCTATGTCCAATCAGTTATTTCCCGAGAATTAATCTGGTACCCTTTTCTCTTCCAGACAGCGATTTTATGGGCCAAATAACTCTTCATGAGTTGCTTCTAATTTTATCGACAACCTGATGAGAACTCGAAGATGTCTTTCACCTTCTGGGCTTGGGACCACCCGAGTTTGTGTAATCGTAAACATATAAATAAATTCCTATTACTGTTTCACTGTATTATTTCACAATTACTTGGGTTTATTTTAATTTGTAGATCTCTTAAACAACTGCCTGACCTAATATTGCATATTCAATTTATGGATATACTCGTAATTCAGCCGTTTCAAGACACTGCAATGCTTGATATGAAAGACATGCTTGATATGAAAGACCCACGCCAATGACAGAGCAACGGTTTTCCAAAACCTTCGCAGTTAACGCTGGAGTTGAGACAAAGGAGGTTATCATTAGGATACGTTCCAGATTACAAGTTCCCAAGCAATAAACAGAAATAAACATAAATATTTGAGTATGATATGATAGAATCTGATAATGTTCTTTCAAGAACGAAACATCTCATCTATTTCAATTATGATGCAGGTGTAGGTCTAATACTGTTACCATATGTTTTCTTTTACAGATAGTTTGAAAAATTACTTACTCAATGTTACTTTCGGCAAACTGAAAAACCTAACAGTTATAAATTGACTGAGTCGAAAATGAAAAGAGATGGCTTCGGACAGTACCAAAAAAGAAAAAAGAAAAGGAGCAGTCAAATGTGGTAGATCATGATTTACCAACACCGTCATTGAATGCCTGGCATAAAATAAGTGTATACCACAAAAATGATGATAATCATAGCACAAGGCCTGTTTCCAGTCATTGGACCGGGTCAGGAATGGAATGAATGAAGCCCCCATCTAGCGGCGAGGATAGGAATTGTGCCGGCTGCTGAAGCCTGTCGCTATCCTCCGGGGCATTGATTAATGACTAACAGATGAAATGAAATTATATTGGAGATTTTTTTTGGAATGAAAGATGACAGGTGAAACAGACCGGAGTACCCGGAGAAAACACTGTCCCGTCTCAGCTTTGTCCAGCACAAACCTCGCATGGAGTGACCGGGATATGAAACACGCACCCCAGTGGTGAGAAGCTGCCGCCTGAGCCACGGAGGCTCTAGTTTATGAGAATATATAGGCTACTTAAAAATTACGGACCCATTGATATATTAAATATTATAGTTCTTACATGAGAAAGAATACACGAATGAAGCTAATAAATCTTGTTAGTTTACTTCTTAAACACGATCATCACCGTAATCATTGTCCGGCTCCATGGCTAAATGGTTAGCGTGCAGACCTTTGGTCACATGAGCCCTGGGTTCGATTCCAGGCGGGGTCGGTAATTTTAACCATAAGGGTGTATGTGTCGTATTCACCATCATTTCAGCCTCATCACGACGCGCAGGTCGCCTACTGGCGTCAAATCAAAAGAATAGGGTTGAGCAGACCGGAACATTCAGTTGTTCCGCAACATTAGGAGCTTGAGGCGGAGTGTTTCGGTACAGAGTTCGGGCACACGGGACACGGGACTGAGACTGCGTAGTAGAGAGAACTTCGAGAGACAACATGACATGCTCCGCGACAGCTGGAATGTGCCTGTACCGAACGTGCTGTGTCAAGGCCGCACATATTAGGTTGGAATGGCCCAAAATAGAAAAAAACATATATTGAATTTCACTCCATCGGGTTTTATTATAATAAACAAGTCCCAAACATGACTTCGGTGCGACATTATGGAAAGTTTACCGCCTTTTGTACGGTATATATTCCTAGGCTTCAATGAAAACACTGTTATAGAACAGTTGAACACAAAACACATTAAGTTATTCGCATGTACCGAAGGCCAGTGGCCGGAGCAACGGAGCTCACAGAACAAAGAGGATATATCAGAACACGGAACACTCCAACACGAGCAGCACGTGGCGGTGCTGGCGGCGGTACACAGCCGGGGTCGACAGTCAGCTAGTAGGCGAAGGGGAAGGGCAGTGCGTAGTGGCACTTCTGACAGGATAGCAAGTCACTATCTCGGTCTCGCTTGAGAATGTTTCGGAATAATTGACACTCCGTGTTCCGGAACAGCGGAACATAACTGTGCTCAACCCTACAAAAGAACTGCATCCGGCGAGCCAAACACTCCCGATACTAAAAGCCATACTGTACGCCATTTCATACCATAATCATAAATAAGATATACACACTTGTATAGGATTTGTATCTTATTACCTTCCTGGGAGGTAATCACTAATTAACAGCGAACACAAAATACACTCTACATTGTGTAAAATTGTAACATAAATTTAGTTGCAGCTAATGGTCAAAGACATTATGGACACAAACAAACAAGTTTAATCTTACGCCCTCTGATAACATTAAATATGTTCTTGGTCCCAATGGACCGAGATTCAATTCATGCTACTAGGTCCCTACTGTGAGACACGTAAGGGGACCTGTCACGGTAGGGGAATAGGTATTCCTTCGGGAATGTTGGTCATAGAGAGTGTGCATAGCAAGCGTAATCGATTCGGTTTGCAGGTAAAATGACATTGTACAGTAGAATCGCAGTTCCATCTTCAAGAAAATAAATACTTGCGAAAGTGTCTCGTTTAAGCGTCTATCAAAATAGAGCCAATATATTTTTTAAAGGGAAAGGAGCATTAATATTATTCAGTATCACCGATATGGATTCACCTCGACTAAACCCAGATGAAATATATAAAACCTACTAATTCTATCAAGTTATTTATCAAATTTAGATTCTTTCTTGTTGTACTCGCTGCAAAATGCAATAGTATCGAGTATCAGTGTAGTTCCGTCTAAGCAGTGGCTAGAGCTGGTCAACAGGTTATACTGCGCTCCGAGTAAACTAAAACAGTCAAGTATTAGAGTATCATACCATTTAGTGCCCTTTGAACACTTAAAGTACTTGACTAGTGAAAGTGTAAATAGTACCCGTAAGAAAACAATGCAACAAATCCGGAAGAATACGCTGAAATGTACCTTCCAACGGAATAAAACTCGTCCATCTGCAGCCGAAATAAATAAATAAATAAATAAACAAATAAATAAATAAATAAATAAATAAATAAATAAATAAATAAATAAATAAATAAATAAATAAATAAATAAATAAATACATTGAAAAGTGCTGTACTATGAAAGAGGGGAGATGGGCGTGATAGCCGATAGGATTCTTACAAAGGTGCCCACAGTTCTATTCCCCGTCAATGTGTGCCGGATTCTCGATACAAAATATATGTCCAAGTTATTCGGGTTTTACGTAAAACTGAAGGTCCGGCGGCTATAATTACCATATCAAAAGTCGCGTAAATCTATAAGCTTACTTGTATTATCGAATAAGGTTTTTTTAAAAACTCCGTTTTCTCTGGAAATCAATTATTTGAAACTTCCTTTGCATTCATTTCACACCTTCTTTTTAGTCAAAATCCACACGAAACTTGAAGCTGAGGATATCATTTTCTAATATTACGAAATTTGGTTTCGATATACGTTACAATACTACTGTCATATCACATATATTGTAAAACAGGTTACTGTGACAGTATGACCAAATGGTGGCATTCTGTAGAGTGGAGTCAACACAAAGCAGGACTTCATTAATATAAGTTCCAAATTTCAAATTTCTAGGTGTTTGCACATAAAGAAACAAATATTTCCAAATATTGAGTGTGACTTGATGGAATCTGATGTTCTTTTAAGAACGAAACATGTCATTCTTTGTTTAATAGTGTGTTGAAACACCGGATCCCGTGAGATCTCCGAAGTTAAGCAACATTGGGCGTGGTCACGATATGGATGGATTACCACGCGCTGTTGGTGGGGGGTAAGGGAATGGAGGAGAGGAAAGGAACTGGCCACTCTACTGTACCGTTCCCGTCTGAAATACAGTCTACCGGCGCCAATCGGAGAGCTGCGTGTTCGGTTCTTAAAAAATTGATCGGGCTAAAATAAATTTAAAATCTCAGGATAAAATAATACCATGGGTATATGAACGGGAAACAGTATCATATTTCCGAAATAAAATACGAAATAAAGGGGTAAGATGGATTTATTGACTAATAAACATTATTGAAATTCGAGATAAACAAAAAAAAAATAATTAAAATATGGCTCAAATAAATGCCAAAAAAAATAATATGTGCCGAGCACATAATTAACATAAATTTACAACAATTTACAACGGACGGGCAATGTCCCGTTTCAAAATGAAAACATTTACAAAATAAACGCAACGACCTGGGGAAGAAATTCACACTTCGCTTCGACTTACGTAGTTAAATTCATTTTAACGCATCCTGACGGATATCATTTAAATTATAATTACAGGACATACCGCGACAGAATAAAATTATGCTAAATCCGATCCATAATAAAACTATATGTACATCACTTAGCATCAAATCAATATTTCAGGGACCTTAGCTTACATCTACACTGAATTTACTTAACAGACCGTTCTGTTATAAATTGGATGGCTTAGAAGCCTGCTTCCCAATAGAATGAGTTTCGGACTCATATTTAAGAACAAATCTTTTCAACGCTGGCCACGACATAATCAACAACAATCCAAATAACACAAATTAATACAAATACACTCTCGGAGAAACCTGTAATGACATGCAATAAAATAAAATATAAAAAAAATTATCATCTGTGTATTCAATATCTGAAATATAAACAATAAGATACTAGACTCCTTCATATAAAAAGAACACCGAACTCCAGGCTCAGCTATCCGTCTGTTGATCTTTCACTAGCACGCTGTAATATAAATCACGGAACACTTCTAATGCTCCAGCTATGAGACATCTTACTTCGCCAGAAAAGACTCTAACTAATTGGTTTGGTAAATCTTGCCTGAGAAATTCTAATATGTTTGAAAACATAAATTACGCTGCCATTCACTTCTCTGTTCATTTAATTAACACAAGGCCACGAACTCCCACTAAAGAGCCAATACACATTCCTATGGCCTTAACTACATATTCCAATATAACACGGCTTGCAGATATGATACTCAACACATCTGGCCTAACACTTTGGGGTCCGTGAGTTCGATTCTCACAATCATAATGAACACTTGAGGCAAATCAAACCTCTCTCTTTCCATGCAGCTGACACCATTATATCTTTCCGATATTCACACATTGTAATCTCAGTATTAGGCTAATCTTGCCTTTTTCTCGTAAAACATAACTCAATACCAATTAGCTAGTTCTATCTGCGGATCTAGAAGATATTAGTTCGACGGTGCACTTTTACGTTGGTCATCACTGCCATGTACTCCTATAAACGTGCTACATGCAGGAAAAAAATACCTTGCTAAATTTTATTCCCAGACCAAACTTTAGGCTGTGTAGCCTTCATACAAAAAGAGTCTACATCTTGTACCAAAATGGAATACACAGTTACCTTTAGACATATATATCCTCATCTACACCTAATCATTTCCCTCTTTCCCATCTTATAAAAAGGTAATAAAGTAAAATATAAAAATCAGGGTTCCAAACATGCATTTCCCTGAAACATGACACTAATCTATAAAAATACAACATAGCTCAGTCACAACAAGACTGACATTTACATTTACATTACACTGGGATCGAATTAGCCTAATTCCTTCTATTTAAGCATGCCTATAATTAAAATGAACTTAACTGGCAGCGTCTCAGCTTCTTCATGATTCCAGGCCACAGCGTCCAGCAAATTACGCCATTATTGCACCAAACTGCATGGCGTTATCAAATACTCTGCAAGTCTTTTCTTCTCTCTTCATCATTATGTAATAGTGCTTCGCACACACCATTTAATTGTACCGATACGATGACGACGGTTCATACGAGTCCTTCGCGAAACCGAACGCGTACCGGACACGGTATTTGCACAAACCGTATGCAAATTACGCATACACGGGTACGGAAATATCGACAGTAACTATCGTTTTATTGATATTATCCCGTGTCACCACCGCACTTTGACATACGTGATACCTGATATTATTTATATAGCAAAGGTAATTGCTCTGTTAATATACTATGCACACTCGTAACTGCAATCTAACACTTGCATTCATGTAATGCATATTTCCAGAAAGGAAAACGTTTCAGCCTCACAAGTTTACTACTCATATGTTCAAACTGGTCACTTAGAAAAAAGTTACTTTCCTATACCACTGGCTTAATATCAAAAACACCGACCCGCGCGGTTCACACTTCAAAAGCAGAGTGACTTTCCATGTCCAGAGGCTACTATATACACCAAACTCCCGGTATTAGTCATGTCTTAGGGGATTCCACTGGCGTGATGACGTTACTGCTCACCCACTACTCTACAAAGCGCTGATTCAATAAAAATATGTTAATTATTTTATTAGTTCAAATTAAGTATTGCAACTGTCTACAGGTAGTTCTTTTAATGTTTAACTGGCTTCTATTTCATATTAAAACCGTGGAGTATAGCTTTATAACAAATTGCCTAATAAAATAAAGAGTAGTGCAGCACTGTAAATTTAGAAGTTGGTAAGACTGACTTAATTTTTTTTGTAAATCCCTTCATTCTGCCATATCGCTTCCAGGGCTGTGATTGGTCCTTTTATAATCGGCCGCTCTCAAACACTCTCGTGCATCCCCGATTGACTCATACGGAGTACGCGACATATTCACTGTTGCTATGCTTAGATAAGATGCTATTACTGATGTCACCCGATGACGGAATACTGCATTACGCAACTTCTAGGTCGCATCATGACTCCAGCTTATATTAAATGCACACTATTAGACCATATTATATAATTAATCTTTGGGGCATATATGATATGGCACATTCTCCCCATACCCCGTAAAAAAATATGTGAAAACGTATTTTTTATTTTTATTTTTATGATTCACTACTATGGCTCCATTTCAGTTATTCTCCCGGATAATAATAGTTCACGTTCAGCTAGCAATCTCTCCTTCTCTTTCCGAGCTTCAAAAAATATTTCCAAAAGAGCTTGAAACTTGCGTTCATTTCCCTCACATTGATGACAAATTTCTGCTGGTAATGGGTCTGTGTCTTCTATATTTGCCATGTTTACATTCTCTGTAGCTTCTTCTTCGTCTTCTTGATCCACCTCTTCTTCTACTGGGTCATCTTCTTCGTCAATGTCATCATCATCTTCGTCATCTCCTAAGTCATCATCTTCTTGTACTTCACCCAACTGCTACAATTCAGTCCTATTCCTAATGGCTCCAGTATTCCTCATATTGTAATCTGCTGCATGTGGATTCAATCCTTTATTTTGTTCTGCTTCCCGGAATTCGCGGTAAGCATTGCTCTCTGCACCATGGTTTTGGCCACTCGTGTTTCCCTGTATGGCCTGTTGCCATTGATCTCCGTCCTGTCGTTTACTTCTCAACTCCGTCACGTATCTCTGCGACTCAGCATTCCTTTGTTGATAATCAGGTCTTTGTCTGAAATCATTCCGAAAATCCACATTCGTTCTATTCTCCCATCTATTGTAAGGTCGCCGCTGACCTGCATAACCTCTATGCCGATATATAAATGTTCGTCCATTCCTTCCATATGAATAATTATTTCCTCTATTATCATTCCTATCGTGGGTACATCCTTGTCCTCTCCTATCATCTGGATAATTATTGAAATTCCATTCACCTCTCCGTGATTGCTCATTTTCACTGGTCTAGCTTGCTGTGATATCGTCTGCGTTCCTGAACTTTGCACTCTACCTCCCTTCCTAATCTTAGGTGGTGGACTTCTATCTTCCGTTAAATCAATCGTATGTAAAGCCTCTGCATGTCTGATCCTTGGTTGATTTTGTGTAGAAGTTAAATCCAACTGACGTAAAGTCAATTCCGCCTCAGTCGCTGTTCTAACATTTGCTGCTATTAGAATTCTCTGCACTTCCAACGGTAATTGTTTAGATATCGCTACGATCATCTCGGACTCGGAAGGTGGTGTGTCCAAATCTCTGAATTTGATAATTTGGGAAATAAAATAATTAGCAAACCTTGTTGGAATAGTAGTATGATATTTTCTTGAATAAAGCTCCATGCGTAATGACTGCTGTATAGATACATCCCAGAATTTCTTTAAGAATGCTACCTTAAATTCCTCATACGTACTGAATGTATACTGGAATGCCATCATCCATTCTAAAGCCGAATCAGATAAGAATTTGCTAATTGTTCGTAATCTTCTATCAGCTGGTACCTTCGCATCTGTCATAAAATCTTCTATCTCACGAAGAAATGCCCTTGGTGTTCTATCATCTAGTCCACTAAATTTACGGGGTTTATCTTCTGAAGATGTACGAAATATGTTATAAATTTGGCCTCCATTCGTCTCTCTTGGCGTAGATGATTTTTCTTCCGGTCTTGGTAAATTTAACAGATCGCTAAGTAGAGCTGGTTCACTAGCTTGACTCGCTTCTCTTTCAATACTATCATTCTGTATTGAACACTTCAGTTTATCCATCTCCTTATTTGTTCTTAGATCAAGTAATTCTATTTTATCCTTCAAATACTGTACTTCCTTTTCCACAGATATCAACTTATTCGTATTCTTCTGCGAAGATTCAGCCCATGCCTCAATATTTGCACCTACTTCTTGTATATTGACTCTAGCATTCTCTCTATCTACCAAAATCATCTACTTGATCTCTTCACCCTTGCCTGCAATTTGATCTACAACCTCTTTTCTCAATTCCTTTTCAATCGTCCTCATCTTCGACTCAGTTTCCCGTTGTTTTTCACCTAACTTCGCTTCCAACTGATCCGCATTCTTCCGTTGCACTTCGGCTATCTGGGCACTAATTTCCTCCGTAATATTAGAAAATCTTTCTTCTGTAGCCTCGCTTAAGTGGTCGATCGCGCTTCGATTCTTGCCTATCTCAGTTCGCGCCTCCTCTAAGCTATTTGTCATTTCCTCCAATTGCTTTTCAGTCTTTACGGCTCCATCTGTTATTTTGCCAGTTAACTCCTCAACGGTTTTTCTAATCCGGTCTACCTGTTCCTCATTTCTATTCTCTATATCATCCATACGCTTCTCTAAACGTATCATCCCTTCCTGACAGCACGTTTGAACTGTATCAATCTTTTCCTCCAGTTTTACATTCCCCTGTACTATTTTACCAGAAAGTTCAATGTTTTTAAGTTCGCGATTTATCGCTTCCGCAGTCACCAAGTCTATTTTCTCCGTAATCTGCCGCATACGCTCCTGTTCACGTTTCTCACCTTCAACCGCTGCTAACTCCATTGCCTCCATGATCCCTGTCATGCTTCTGTCTACTTCCGCAGTCACAAAGCCTATTTTCTCCTTAATTTGTTGCATACGCTCCTGTTCGCGTTTCTGCGCCTCTTGTTCACGCTGTTCAGCTGCTTGCTCACGCTCCTTTGCCTCTTTCTCTGCCAAGTCCATCTTAGCCAACAGGTCAGCTAAGGTTACTGCCATAATACCAAATCAAATACGACTACGCGGCCTAGAATCACTTCCGAAAGCTTTAAGTGTGTTCCCCAGGTTTTATAAATAAATTTCATCAGTTTCTGCGCTTTACGTTACTCAAGGAAAACAAATAATATGGCTTTACAATACGCCATTCAGAAACTGCCTACCGAATGTCAATAATGTTTTCATCACGCGTATTCAAATAATATGAAAAAATAATTTAATCCATAGCCCCAAATATTTAACTAATTATAGGCTTTTCCTAATATGGGCTCAAAACTATGCATTAGACAACAATGCCTAACTATATTTGCATATTATCTCCAGCTAAAGGATGATATTTCCCGTTACAATGGTCCATACACCTTCAACCTTCAATAACAATGCCGCTATAGTTATCCTTTCCATCCGAGATTTAGGCTATCTCGTGTCCCTGACTGAATCTAAATAACAAAACTACCAACGCACTGGCTATTTAAAATTTGCTATACAAACAAATTCTTCATGCTATGTCTACGATCAATTATATCTGAAGGATATAACAGCATCTGCCTCACGTGAAATCATTTTATTGTTCACGAATTCCAATGGAATCATTCAATATTTGACATGCCTTTCTTATCGGCTAACATGTTCTATGCACGACATTTACCATATAAAAAATATAAATGCCGATATTTTCCCAACGTAATTTAATATATTCAGTAATTACTAATTTTTTTCTAAATATATTTTGACTTCTTGTATTCTCATACCAACTAGTAATATTGAACACAGGACCTTAGACTCAACTGTCTACTACGTTAAGTTGCCAGTTCACATGACTCCGTCTGGGTATCGAATAAGAATCTCAGACTTCATCATCTATCATTCGCCCATTCGAAATTATCTCTACCTATCTAAATTTATAAATATTAAAGCTCAGGTATCCATTATGGACATTCCCAAAATTTCGAATTCCAAAATCCTATAAAAGCCTATATAACAACTTGCTATGTGTGCGAAGAGCATCATTCTGTTGGCTCCAAATAGGTGCGACGTTTTTCACTATTTGTGGTTTCAATATCCATATAATAGCCTTAACAAAAATATATAACGTCTGCCTACATTAAATATTAAGTCGCACATTCAGGGTTAACAACACAAATTTAAGTAATATACTACTCCGTTCCTGAATAATAATATCCGGACATAACAATGATAATGGGCGACAACAATGCGCTATCCTGGCTATGGAGCTTACCCAATCAACATGATAATCCGCCCCACGTTGGGCGCCAGAGATAAATATGTACCGTTCCCGTCTGAAATACAGTCTACCGGCGCCAAACGGAGAGCTGCGTGTTCGGTTCTTAAAAAATTGATCGGTCTAAAATAAATTTAAAATCTCAGGATAAAATAATACCATGGGTATATGAACGGGAAACAGTATCATATTTCCGAAATAAAATACGAAATAAAGGGGTAAGATGGATTTATTGACTAATAAACATTATTGAAATTCGAGATAAACAAAAAAATAATTAAAATATGGCTCAAATAAATGCCAAAAAAATTAATATGTGCCGAGCACATAATTAACATAAATTTACAACAATTTACAACGGACGGGCAATGTCCCGTTTCAAAATGAAAACATTTACAAAATAAACGCAACGACCTGGGGAAGAAATTCACACTTCGCTTCGACTTACGCAGTTAAATTCATTTTAACGCATCCTGACGGATATCATTTAAATTATAATTACAGGACATACCGCGACAGAATAAAATTATGCTAAATCCGATCCATAATAAAACTATATGTACATCACTTAGCATCAAATCAATATTTCAGGGACCTTAGCTTACATCTACACTGAATTTACTTAACAGACCGTTCTGTTATAAATTGGATGGCTTAGAAGCCTGCTTCCCAATAGAATGAGTTTCGGACTCATATTTAAGAACAAATCTTTTCAACGCTGGCCACGACATAATCAACAACAATCCAAATAACACAAATTAATACAAATACACTCTCGGAGAAACCTGTAATGACATGCAATAAAATAAAATAAAAATATATCATCTGTGTATTCAATATCTGAAATATAAACAATAAGATACTAGACTCCTTCATATAAAAAGAACACCGAACTCCAGGCTCAGCTATCCGTCTGTTGATCTTTCACTAGCACGCTGTAATATAAATCACGGAACACTTCTAATGCTCCAGCTATGAGACATCTTACTTCGCCAGAAAAGACTCTAACTAATTGGTTTGGTAAATCTTGCCTGAGAAATTCTAATATGTTTGAAAACATAAATTACGCTGCCATTCACTTCTCTGTTCATTTAATTAACACAAGGCCACGAACTCCCACTAAAGAGCCAATACACATTCCTATGGCCTTAACTACATATTCCAATATAATACGGCTTGCAGATATGATACTCAACACATCTGGCCTAACACTTTGGGGTCCGTGAGTTCGATTCTCACAATCATAATGAACACTTGAGGCAAATCAAACCTCTCTCTTTCCATGCAGCTGACACCATTATATCTTTCCGATATTCACACATTGTAATCTCAGTATTAGGCTAATCTTGCCTTTTTCTCGTAAAACATAACTCAATACCAATTAGCTAGTTCTATCTGCGGATCTAGAAGATATTAGTTCGACGGTGCACTTTTACGTTGGTCATCACTGCCATGTACTCCTATAAACGTGCTACATGCAGGAAAAAAATACCTTGCTAAATTTTATTCCCAGACCAAACTTTAGGCTGTGTAGCCTTCATACAAAAAGAGTCTACATCTTGTACCAAAATGGAATACACAGTTACCTTTAGACATATATATCCTCATCTACACCTAATCATTTCCCTCTTTCCCATCTTATAAAAAGGTAATAAAGTAAAATATAAAAATCAGGGTTCCAAACATGCATTTCCCTGAAACATGACACTAATCTATAAAAATACAACATAGCTCAGTCACAACAAGACTGACATTTACATTTACATTACACTGGGATCGAATTAGCCTAATTCCTTCTATTTAAGCATGCCTATAATTAAAATGAACTTAACTGGCAGCGTCTCAGCTTCTTCATGATTCCAGGCCACAGCGTCCAGCAAATTACGCCATTATTGCACCAAACTGCATGGCGTTATCAAATACTCTGCAAGTCTTTTCTTCTCTCTTCATCATTATGTAATAGTGCTTCGCACACACCATTTAATTGTACCGATACGATGACGACGGTTCATACGAGTCCTTCGCGAAACCGAACGCGTACCGGACACGGTATTTGCACAAACCGTATGCAAATTACGCATACACGGGTACGGAAATATCGACAGTAACTATCGTTTTATTGATATTATCCCGTGTCACCACCGCACTTTGACATACGTGATACCTGATATTATTTATATAGCAAAGGTAATTGCTCTGTTAATATACTATGCACACTCGTAACTGCAATCTAACACTTGCATTCATGTAATGCATATTTCCAGAAAGGAAAACGTTTCAGCCTCACAAGTTTACTACTCATATGTTCAAACTGGTCACTTAGAAAAAAGTTACTTTCCTATACCACTGGCTTAATATCAAAAACACCGACCCGCGCGGTTCACACTTCAAAAGCAGAGTGACTTTCCATGTCCAGAGGCTACTATATACACCAAACTCCCGGTATTAGTCATGTCTTAGGGGATTCCACTGGCGTGATGACGTTACTGCTCACCCACTACTCTACAAAGCGCTGATTCAATAAAAATATGTTAATTATTTTATTAGTTCAAATTAAGTATTGCAACTGTCTACAGGTAGTTCTTTTAATGTTTAACTGGCTTCTATTTCATATTAAAACCGTGGAGTATAGCTTTATAACAAATTGCCTAATAAAATAAAGAGTAGTGCAGCACTGTAAATTTAGAAGTTGGTAAGACTGACTTAATTTTTTTTGTAAATCCCTTCATTCTGCCATATCGCTTCCAGGGCTGTGATTGGTCCTTTTATAATCGGCCGCTCTCAAACACTCTCGTGCATCCCCGATTGACTCATACGGAGTACGCGACATATTCACTGTTGCTATGCTTAGATAAGAAGCTATTACTGATGTCACCCGATGACGGAATACTGCATTACGCAACTTCTAGGTCGCATCATGACTCCAGCTTATATTAAATGCACACTATTAGACCATATTATATAATTAATCTTTGGGGCATATATGATATGGCACACTACCGTACGTAAACTTCGGCTCAGGCACACCTCTGCGGAGTTTCGGACCTGCCTGCGAGCAGAATACACCCTTACCTTACCTTCTGGGTATTTTATAGTGTACTATTTACGTTGAACTTATGTGTTTGGTAGACTGAAAAGTTATATTTCATGTATAGTCACAATCTCTTAACCCCGTAAAGAAATAAACTATTGTCATTACTTTTCCTTCCAAACTAACTTCTCAAACGCGCTCTTTGATTGTGTTACAAGTCTTGAGCTCGTAAATGAGCAGTCGCTAGAGTTAGAGTTTACGATAAATTGAGATTGAAATTGTAAGACTCACAGTTTACATGATTTACACTTAGCTGAAATATTCTCTGGAAGTCTGTAGTTTAAAGCAATCCATATATATGAACCAATAATATTACGATGAGATATTACAAAACTCTCTGAATTACATTTTCATATGAGTTGTTATTTTGAACTTGTCGTGCGAAGCGAATAGTTCTGATTTACACAAAATATTCTCCCTCGACTATGAATCCATGAAGACTGGCTGAACTATCTTTTATTACATGTTCTTGTTTCACTTAGGAATATCCCTATAGAGGCCAGCTTTATAATATAACCATAATTATCCTGAATTTCTTACATTCTTACTACACGAGGAGGGTGTGCAGTATTTGTGTCACGGTTGGCGAGATCGGGCATTTATGGTGGTCGCTAAGATTTATCAGGTGAGTTCATCTCAATTTAGACATTCACTTTTACTTGACCACATGGCAGAGGAACCGGAATTCTCTTTTTTTTTTTTAATCTTTGTCCGGTAAATATTAGCTGTATTACCAGAGATCCCTTATATGCCAACATTCTACGACATGGAGAGCGGAATTGACTATTTTCCGCCCTTCGCACATCTGATTGCTTCTGGCGGGTTTGAACCTTACAATCTTGGGATCCTATGGCTGACAATCTACTATTGGTACTCAGAGGAATATATGATGAAGATAATAATACTAATAATAATACATTTTCTGGAATAGAGGAATATATGATGATTATAATAATAATACATTTTCTGGAATATACTTGTAAATGTTCGCTGAGGTACTATACTGTACATCATTTTTGCAGTTATATACACCTGCAAAGCACTTATGTGCTTATCTTCCCAAATATCCTGTAGTTTGCGTATTATCCCAGTACCGGTTTCGCTATAGCGATCCTTACCTGGGCTGTAGTGGAAAATAAGTATAAAAATAATAAATATAGTTTTTGTTGATATTAATAATAATAATAATAATAGGTGTGATTGTTGATTTGGCATTTATATGGAGTGTATTATTATTGTAGAGTATTTGGGGAGCGTGATTGACTTCTTTCGTGCCATGGCTGGTGATATAGTTCCTATTAATGTTTGTTTCAAGGACAGGTAGCTGACTCTGCGGTCACCCATCCGGGTACTAGCCATGCCCAATGTTGCTTCACTGTGGAATTTGTCAGTGTAAGCGCCAGAGGGCCCTGTCGTTGTTGTGTACGCAACTTAATTTATTGCGTGTGCGAGTTGTTAGCTGCACTGTAAATTTTGAAACTAAATAGCATCGTAATTGGCAGTTTTGTGTGTGGCCCGCCTCGGCGTCCGGTGGTTTCCAGTGCTTCTGTAGTTTGGATATTAATATTTGCTTGTGGGTTTGTGGTAGGTGGTTGAGGTTTTAGCAGGTTGTTGCGGTTTTTTGTTCTATTGGTGTGGATGTTACAAGGCTAGAAGGCTGTTGGTTATTTAATAGGAAGTGAGGACTTGATGTTCTTCTTGGACTTGGTGGGGGTTTATGCTTGGTTGGGGGTCAGGTTGGGGCATGTATTGAAGTTGGAAGTTGGGTGGTTTATCTGGTTTGGGAGTAGGTTCAGTAGTAGCAAGTGTAGGAGTGTACTTGTGTCTGTGGTGGTTGCAGTAGTGATGGGTCGTGGGTTCGATGGTGTTGGTGATAAAACCGGGAGATTAAGGAGTGGCAGTGGAGCTGGGTTCGGGTGTAGGTGGCTGGATTGTCTGTAGTGTGCCCTAATTGCCTGTTTAATGAAAGGGCAACCAGGAAATGAGGCCGCGTGGCTGCCATGGCAGTTTGCGCACCTCGCCTGGTCCCTTGGTACCTTGCAATCAGTGTGGCGGTGATTACCACCACACCTATTGCAGCGGGTATCTGCAGAGCATGAAGCTGCTGTGTGATTTAATTGAAGGCAATTAATTAAGGAGGGGCGTGGGAGCGTGCGGGCTGGTGTTGTTGAAGGTGTTTTGTGAGTGCGTAATTTAGAGGCAGGTTTTTTACGCCTGCTGTCTGTCTGTGCGTAAGAGTCTGTGTTAGGTGGTGGCTGATTGGTTTGTGCGTAGGTGGACTTGGCAGGTGGTGGTGGAAGTGGTGGGGGTGGGAGTGGATTGGTTTGTGCTTCTGTTGACTCGGTGGGTGGTGGTGGGTTGGTTTGTGTTTCGGTTGTCCTGGAGGTTGGTATTGGGGTGGTTTTGGTAGGTGCTGACTCGGTAGATGGTGGTTGGTTTGAGGTGCTATTTAATGGATTGATGATTATTGGGGTGGGTATTTCTGGGTTCGTGAGGCTGTTCAGGATGGTATTGAGAAATATGTTCTTGAGTGGGGTTATTATTAGTAGGTTGTTATGGGTTTCCTCTATTATGGCAATATAGCGGGAAATGAGTGGTTTTAGGGCTTGGTGTTGCATATTATTATACATGTTTGCAGTTCTTTCTGGGATTAAGATTTTTGTAATTACATTAGCATGGTAATGTTCAACATTTGGCCACTTTTTCGTTCATCGTGGGCTTTTAGCACTTGGATCTAAATAAATTCCTGAAATAAAAAAGAAAAAGAAAATTCTCCGCCTGTTTCCAGTCATTCGACCGGTTCAGGAATAGAATGAATGAAGCCCCCACCTAGCGGTGAGAATAGGAATTGTGCCGGCTGCCGAAGTCTGTCGCATTCCTCTGGAGCGATGATTAATGACTGACAGATGAAATGAAATGATATTGGAGAGTGTTGCTGGAATGAAAGATGACAAGGAAACCGGAGTAGCCTGTCCGGAGAAAATCCTGTCCCGCCTCCGCTTTGTTCCAGCACAAATTTCACATGGACTGACCGGGAATTGACTAATAATAATAATGCTATTGATTTACATTCCACCAACTACTATTACGGTCTTCAAAGACGCCGGTGTGTCGGAATTTAGTCTCGCAGGAGTTCTTTTATGTGCCAGTAAATGTACCGACACGAAGCTGATGTATTTGAGCACCTTGAAATACCACCGAACTGAGCTAGGATCGAACCTGCCAAGTTGGGGTCAGAAGGCCAGCGCCTCAACCGTCTGAACCACTCAGCCCGGTCGGGGATTTGAACCATGGAACCCAGCGGTGAGAGGTCGGCGTGCTGCCATCTGAGCCACGGAGGCTCTAAATTCCTGAAATATAGGTACATTTCTTTATGATATATTTTCCATTTACAGACAAATATTTAAATTTTATCTTTATTATCTACGATCTACAGTTTCATCTTTCGGTTTCGTTTGAAATTGATACTTTGTTCTTACGTGTTTCATTTCTGAGAGCAACTTGTTCAACAATTTAGGATCTACAATTGTAGATACCTCCTGATCTGAAAATAATCTCTATATGTGTATGTTCACTCATATTTCTATATTGCGGCTTCCAATAATTTTCTTTAATTATGTTGTACATGTTAAGCTCTCGAACTCCTAAAACCCTTTCTTTTCGGTATATCCTTGTTCACATATCTTTACTTAAACTGCGTTTGCCCCTAGTTTCGTACCCAAGGAATCCTTAATAATAATAATAATAATAATAATAATAATAATAATAATAATAATAATAATAATAATAATAATAATAATAATAATAATAATAATAATAATAATAATAATAATACCCAATAGATTGCATCATTCAAGTGGTAATTTTAAAGAATTTTAACTAGAGAGATTAAAATGGTGTTTAAGCTGAATATATTTCACTTTTGAGTGATGTGAGTGTGGGATGTTCACTTCACAATCAGCCAGCGGCAGGGCAGCAAGAAGTGCGAGGTTGGGCGAGCTCCTTGGTCATTTGGCATCGAGTGCTCAAAACTTTCGCCATTGCAACTCGCTTCCAAGTCTACTGAAAAACAGCCGTCAACTAAGAGAATTCTTGAAGAGATTTACGTTGAAAACACGCGATATTTT
Source organism: Anabrus simplex (assembly GCF_040414725.1). Lineage (NCBI taxonomy): Eukaryota > Metazoa > Arthropoda > Insecta > Orthoptera > Tettigoniidae > Anabrus > Anabrus simplex. Next base: position 97,851,394 of record NC_090268.1, on the reverse strand, counting down.
CTCGCCTGGCCATTTCAAGCGAGGGAGAATGGATGAAGGGTTTAAATGTTAAGTTCTGCAGTGCAAAATAGTATTTTGTATTCCCTGAAAAGCCGTTGCATTAACGTTCAGAAGATCGAGAATTTTGCAGATGATTTAGAATCATTAAGTACTGGGCATGTATTTCCTCAGCGAAACTCCTTTTAATTGATATAAAACTGAGTAGCTCACTAATATAAAATTGGAATCAATCAATCAATCAATCAATCAATCAATCAATCAATCAATCAATCAATCAATCAATCAATCAATCAATCAATCAATCAATCAATCAATCAATCAATCAATCAATCAATCAATCAATCAATCAATCAATCAATCAATCAATCAATCAATCAATCAATCAATCAATCAATCAATCAATCAATCAATCAATCAATCAATCAATCAATCAATCAATCAATCAATCAATCAATCAATCAATCAATCAATCAATCAATCAATCAGTCAATCAATCCCCTTACTCCTTGCCCTATAAATTAATATTTGCCCCAATTTGTCCTCTTGAATTCCAGCTTTATCTTCAATGTTGCTCATAGGGTCGGTTGTCCGGCTCCATGGCTAAATGGTAGCGCGCTGGCCTTTGGCCACAGAGGTCTCGGGTTCGATTCCCGGCAGGGTCTGGAATTTTAACCATAATCTGTTAATTTCGCTGGCACGGAGGCTGGGTGTGTGTCTTGTCCTCATCATCATTTCATCTTCATCACGACGCGCAGATCGTCTACGGGCGTCAAATCAAAACACCTGCATCTGGAGAGCCGAACTTGTCCTCGGACACTCCCGGCATTAAAAGCCAAACGCCATTTCATCTTTATAGGGTCGGTTGATGCACACAATTCAGTGGGCTTGGCAGACTGATATGTAATAACAACTTCTGGCTCGGTGAGGAAAGCAACTACCTCACTCCTCATTTCCCTAATACGCCTCTTCAGTGATGCATAGGCCATATACGACAGCTGGTGGCAGGCGAATTGAGGATCCAACCAGCCTTGGGACTGAGGACTAAACACGCGTACATCTTCATAATTATTATGTCTTTCATACTTTAAAAGCTCAGCTCAAGCTTATTCGTCTACTAATGTCATTCTGCGCCATCTCTTAACGGACGGCTATAAACATACCACATAGTCGAGCACCTAGTCTCCTTACTCCCAAGTCTTCTCAGCTCAAAGTTTTCGGAATTTTCGCAACACTACTCCTTTACCGGAAATCACCCAGAACAAATCATACTGCTTTCCTTAGTACCTTTTTCAGTTCTGGTATCAAGTGGTCCTGGTGTCGGTCCCATACACTGGAATCATACTCTAATTGGGGTCTTACCCCTCCTTTACATGCTCACTACCTACCCTAAATACTTTATAACCACTTTCTTAACAACCTCATAAATATGACTGTCCCAATGAAGATCATTCCTTATATTAAACAACGTAGGTACTTACAATGTTCTCCATGAGATACTATCATCCCATTAACACAGTAATTAAAAATGAGAAGCCCTTTCCTCTTGGTGAAACTTTGAACCTGCTTTTTCATCCCATTCACCGTCATACTATTATCCGGTGTCCATCTCACAACATTATCTAGGTCCCCTTCGAGTCGTTAACTAGTGCGACATAATTCTTTACACAGGGAGCGATGCCAGACAATCTTGCCAAATTATTTTTGTGGCTATGTCCGTTATTCTTCTAGGTAACCTATCCATCCGTCAGTCGATATTTCTCGATGGATGCAGTGCTTGGTACAGGCCACAGAGAAATGTATCTTCCACTGAAGTCTCTGTCTCATGACTTGGCCGTATGGGCGCTACTGAGGTATGGAAGGTGCTGAGTAATGCCATTCAGAGCACAACTAGTGTATCCAAGCGTTATGTAATGATTTAATGTGGTTTTTTTTGCTAGTTGCTTTACGTCGCACCGGCACAGATAAGTCTTATGGCGACGATGGGACAGGAAAGGGCTAGGAGTGGGAAGGAAGCGGCCGTGGCCTTAATTAAGGTACAGCCCCAGCATTTGCCTGGTGTGAAAATGGGAAACCACGGAAAACCATTTTCAGGGCTGCCGACAGTGGGATTCGAACGTACTATCTCCCGAATACTGGATACTGGCCGCACTTAAGCGACTGCAGCTATCGAGCTCGGTATGTAATGTGTTACATAGGACTTTCTAGTTCACTGAGGAAAGGAATGTCAAAGTAATTTATTCTATTTCTCTAGTACACATCAGTCTGGCGACTCCACTGATTTTTGTGATTTCCCTATAACGATATAACTCGAAAATATCCATAATAAAACAGCGCGATTTGTTCTGGATGATTTCCGACAAAATAATAATGTTACGAATATGTTGCAATTTCGAGCTGTCAGCGGACAGATGGCTTAGAATGACATTAGTAGACGAGTACGCTTCAGTGGAGTAAAGCACGAATTACCATGTTCAAGTTGGAATTCAAGGGAACAAATTGGGGCAAATATTCGTTTATAAGAAGAAGACTTAGGGGTTGGAATAATTTAAGGTGAAACTCCGGTGATAAAAATCGATATTTATGGACATTTTGGTGAAATTCTTTTATGACTGAAATTGAAAAGATAGAGTTCCTTTTTTCTTGTCACGAAGTTGTTCCGCTGAATTCAAACAATTTTTCACTGTAATGAACCCTTTAGGTCCATATTGAGGGATACCTACCTTTCTTACCTATCAGCAAAGTTCATGAGATCTGTCTCTTGGGTCGTATCGGGTTCTTCGTCACTTGCTGAGGTAAAGGTAGGGTTCAGTAATTCTAATCTATTTACTGGAATGAAAGGTCTATTTAAAAGATTCCTATTTATTCAGGAAAATTCTGAAGCAATCGGTCAACGGTATCATAGAAGTCAACTGTGTCCACTGGACACCACAATCATTTTTACATAAACGTCAGAACACTGGTGTGAGACTTTAACGTAACTGCCTGACGGGCATTCATACTAGAAACCATTGTCTCAATTATTAATCATTTAAGAAAGGAAAGTCTGGAAATCCTTAAATTCGGCTTCCACGTGAGACCACATGTACCATCATAGTGATTCGTTATGGTCCAGCCCTCGTAACACGAACTCTGGACTCCGGTTATAATTAAGGCCGTCCAATCTGTGTGTGCCACACAGTGGTTCTACGGCATGGACCCTTAATTGAATCGATGTGACCTGCGTCTATATCATGGACCGACATCTAATCTTCTAAGTTACTTTAAAGTCATTGTGGATGATGACCGCAAGAAAATGATGCTACAATGGCATATGGCCCTAATCTAAATCACTGAGGTTGATGACCCCCTGACCATCCAAGTTTCTAGGCTGAAGGCTAAACACAATTAAGTTACATCGGTTGATGACCAAAGTTCCACTTTACTATCCCCAGCACATTCACTGCTCAATCAATCAAAGTTCAATAATTACAACAATAGCAATGCTCACAAACTTTGTGGCAGTAAAATCCATTTCCTTCGGATATGTCCCTTTAATCGTTACTTTATATTTAAATATTCCCCCAGAAAAACAAACTAAAATTTCCAGAATTCATCTCCAAGTTATTCGCTTGATTAAAGTTATTTCAAATGCGGTTTCACTGAATTTAATAATTAAATAAATTTAAATGATTGAACGAAATGTTAACGAACAACAAATTTTATCTCCGCGGACTCTGGTTTCTTCACAAATTTCTACGCAGCTGTGATGTGAATTCAATATTGCGATGTTTATCTGGCTGGAAAAGAATTGTTACATAATTCATGTCCAGCTATATATCCTGTCTCGTGATTTCACACTTTAAAGTCTAATCTAGTCCTAACCATTATCGAAACTTGGATATCCTATGAATCTACGTACAAACCAAACAACTCGCCATATAATTACGATGTCATATCTAGTCATACCATTATGAATTTTGCACACCCCTCACAGACAAACCGATCATCACGACCATCGTTCTATATTTTGGACAACCCTGAATTTGGTTACTCTGTTCCTTATACTCCAAGTTCGTGGTTTCAAATGTTCATTACGTCCCCAATTACAGTATTTCACAATACTCAGATCATTACCGGCTATGAATTTCAACTAAATCCAGCATTTTAACGTTTCCCTGGCCGAGAATACAGTACAATCTCAACTCCACGCCTGTCCCGTTATCATAGCTGAGGTCTCTCATCCCCCGAGTTCGCTTGGCAGTTACACGAAACACCTGGTTTATTCACAGTTGACTGGCTTCTCAAAATGCTCCCTTTAAACTCTGCCGACATAATTAAACAAATACGATATTCTAACCAACAAAATGCACAGGTTATGCTTCAAGATGCCCACACTAATTATACGCGTCGCCAATTATTACAGCTATGGATTTCTATGAATTTCTTTCCATTCTCAACATTATAAAATATTCCTCGGGCTATCATGTCCCGGCTTCAAATGACAGGACTCTAACCTGATTCGCACATCTCATCTCAACTCATACAAAACATTCCTCGGGCTTCCGTGTCCCGGCTTCAATGACAGGTCCAACCTGATTCACAAATCTCATATCAACAAACTAACCTCTGTTTCCCAGCTCCACAATTATCATCGACAAAGAACTGGAATAAAATCCTTACTAGAAATCTCGACGTCTAATATCGCACAATGCATTAATCATGAATAACTTCGCATAAATGATATCGTATTTAATAACTTGATTTTTACGAGAAATGACTGAAACATTCTACTAGATCTTTTTATTGTCAGTCAGACACAGTTTAAAAATGGGCATAAAAAAAACGTTTCTCTCCGTGACCAAATCCATCACCCTAGGTTCTCACCCGACAGCGCGCTTCCACTCGATTGAAAATGAGTAACCATGGATTATTATTATTAACGTCAAATAGCAGACAGAAAATTTTTACGTCGAATGAACATCTTAATTTGACATCACAAAATATAGGCAGTACACTCACACGGATGACGATCTACATTGGACGTGATATCACTTCGGAACCCTATTCAATAACTTTTTACAACATTATACGGCACTCGCAAGACTTCAAAAATTTATCCAAGTGGAAAATGAAACAAATGACTCTTTTAGTCGTACTCTCACATTTACAAAACTTAGTAGGGGTGACCACTGCGTCGTATATCCCCATTCAAATACACTTTTTGAGATCACGAGACAAGATATAAGAGGTAGTAAGATGGAAAGTCACCTACCTCATGTCGTCACGCCAGTGCTCGTCAAAGGGCTCACCTACGACCCTGGCACTTTATATAGCCATTTTTACATTCATGGCTTCACAGTTTATTATTATTTTCTTCAGGTTTCCTGGAATAAAGCATAAAAAAAAGAAAATACCCTTCACTTGTTTGTTCAGCGCACACGATGGACTATAATTGTTTCCGCACACGAATTAATTAATCACATTAGAATTTATTCAGTACTTTGACCGTCCTATCTGGTACAATTATTTCACTCAAGAAAACTATCCCCTCATGGACTCAAGACCTAGCCACACTGGCTGAAATCTGCAGTTGAACTCAGTCTACTTTCGTTGTTTGATTTCGCAGAGCAGCTCAACAATTTTTCGTCCGCTTTGTATCACAAATGCCGGAGAAGGAGAGTTCGTCATGGCGTCCCTTCATATTTATAGCAGTTACCCCCTCTCTTCGGATCTCTCCCTTTGCCGCCAAGAAAATTTCTATAAATTTTCTGACTTACCTAAACTGTAATTTGAAGAGTTTTGAAAGTGACTACATGCTTGCTACATTTCTGGCGGCAGTGTTCATGGACATTTAAAACTTTTACGGGTTCGATTTGTGAGATGATTGACCCCCTTTGATAGGCACTATATTTTTTTGACTTGGCTTGGTCACGCCATGTACACGCGCTTTGAAATAGTTCACAAAAATGACTTGAGATTCTTCCGCCGTTGACACGTGTGGCTGACGTCACGTACCCCAGAGCGTGGGACCGAAGGTAATCACCCCCTCGTCACGTGTCAAATCCATGCTATGAAGAATCCAACTTTTAAATGATTGTCGATTTATACATAATGTTCTTAGGGCACAAAGGTCATGGGTTCAGTAATAATGCTTAGTTTGCCAATTTACATTTAAATCCCATTTTTCTCCAACGATATTCTGCCAAATGTAACAAAATTTGTATGGTATATGTATCACAGCTATATTAAGAATCCTACATATGGAAGTTTTGATTTCAGAATTCTTTCAAGTTGTAGGGATTTCTTTCTTTCTTAATCTGCTTACCCTCCAGGGTTGTTTCCTCGGACTCAGCGAGGAATCCCACTTCTACCGCCTCAAGGGCAGTGTCCTGGAACGTGAGACATTGGTTCGTGGGATACAACTGGGGGAATGACCGGTACCTCGCCCAGGCGGCCTCACCTACTATGCTGAACAGGGGCCTTCGTGGGGGATGGGAAGATTGGAAAGGATAGGCAAGGAAGAGAGAAGGAAGCGGCCTTGGCCTTAAGTTAGGTACCATCTCGTCATTTGCCTGGAGGAGAAGTGGGAAACCATGGAAAACCACTTCCAGGATGGCTGAGGTGGGAATCGAACCCACCTCTACTCAGTTGACCTCCGGAAGCTGAGTGGATCCCGTTCCAGCCCTCGTACCACTTTTCAAATTTCGTGGCAGAGCGGGAAATCGAACTCGGGCCTCCGGGGTGGCAGCTAATCACACTAACCATGTAGGGATTTTTAAGTCTAAAATTTTAGAACGTCAAAATTAGACAAACTTTAGTACGATATATCTCCTTATATACATTATGTACAGAAAACTTGATCCGTAGTGCTTTTAAAAGAAGTATTATCCACCTAATTACGAATTTGCACTAACATGTTCATTAAATTTCATAAAAAATGGATTTAGAAATTTCAAAAAAGTATTTTGGAAAAACTATTCATTGTATATTAAAAAACTGTTCGTGATATCTCTACTTTTATGTAGGCGACATTCTCACACAGTTTCGTAAAAATCCATGCATTAAGTAAAAATATCTTTTTAACTCCGGAGTGTCGCCTTAACAAGGGAGATATTTGATAGATTCCCAATGTCTTTGAAATCATTTCAGAACAGACTAGGTAAAGAACAGGTAGGTAAACTGCCACCTGGGCGACAGGCCTAAATGCAAATTAATAAATTGATTATATCGAAGAATGCTTATTTATTAAACCAGATGTGGGCACAATTCGGCTCAATGAGCAGCGGTCTACCTCAGGCAGGAAAAAGAGCAGAGTTTGCGCTCTGACGGAAATTAACCTTTTAGCTGCTTGCACAGCTTGCCGTTACAACTAGGCACAAGCCGCGTATCAAAACAGATGTAAACTTTTGACATTTTTGTTGCTTGTAATGTCTCGTTCTCTTCACTGCATTAGATGATGGTGCTAAGTAACTACGTTTAATTATATTCCTTTCATTACGTTATGCGTAGGAAACAAAAGTAATTACTTTGACATCCGATAACAAAATACTTTGACTACTACCAATTGTCCTGAAAGTACAATAAGCCAACATAAATACATGAATAAATATAATTAAAACATAGGCCTATGTGTTCTTATATACCTGAAATTTCATTCAGCAGATAATGAAGAGGAGTGCTTATCTTTTCGCTGAAGAAGACAATTTACATTTGGTGCGCTCGACCTTGCCCTTGCAATTCGAAGAACGAGAGTGAAATGTGCATCAGAGTGGCTCTTCGTGGAGATCTTTATTGGAGGGAACAGTTTCTCACATAGATATGTTGAGCCAAACATTGATAGAAGTTTGGCAACCATTTTGTTCATATCTATGAAATCTGTTTGCAAAAACTATTCATAAAAATGTGATAGGCCTGTTCGTGATTCATATTTAGCCTTCAGTTCACTATCACAACGAATTGTGAGCAACTCGCACTGTAGATCAGACGGAACGTCATCACTTACTATAGCATTTGAAAAGGAAGCAACAAACACTTTTCAGATCAATTGAGAAATCGTCCAGATCACTAAATCGGATGGAAAATTCTTTCACAAGACTCGCAAGAGTACCAGAAGCTGTCTGCAATTGATCTTGAGTTAAACTAGGATTCCGCACTGACAATTTGGGAAATGGGCTAACTCACCTTTCAACATCTGCCGCTGCCAAACCTCCAACATTTGCTTGAAGGGAGTAATCCTGTCTACAAAATGAGTGATAAGTATTTTAACTACACAACGCATTGTACCACACTACGCTATTTCATTGTGTAAACATAATATACTCAGCCCGGTACATTGCTGTAGCTTTGCTTGAGTCTTGACTTCGCATATCGCCATCTAGTCTTTACAGCACGAACTGTAATATAGACGTGATATGCTCCCGTATCCTCAGCTCTGCCCAGACTCATGCAGTTGGTTTGAGGAGTGAGGTCTTTCATTGCCCACCTATGTATTAAACGAACAATTTGATTTCTGAATAGACAAGAAAATAAACAATAAGTAGCCTACTAGGAAATAATGTTAGAATTTTAAGAATAATTATCTACTTACAAGGTTAAAACATCAAATAAAACATCAGAGAATAGAAATATTGTTCATTTGAACTGATTAGGAGGGAATTCTCAGGCGTGCTCTGTGACAGAAGGATGCCACTGCATCTGAAGTCCAAAATATACCGCATGATAGTACGTTCTGTTGCTTTATACAGTGTTGAAATTGACCAGCTGAAAAAGCTACAGAGCGCCAATTACACACCATGGAAATGCGTATGCTCCATTAGTCGATGGAAATCACACTCCTGCATCATGTCATAAATGACACCGTCCTCCAGCAAATGGGCATTGCACCTATTACTGAGAAGCCACGGGGAAAGAGTCTCCAATGGTATGGTCACATCCTGCGTTCTCCACCTGTAACAGTTACCAATTTCACCCACACCTTTGAAATTAATGTGCAACGACTACGTGAACGTCCAAATCCAGCGTTGGCTTGACAAGAGTGAATGCTGATATAAAGGCTCTGGACTTACGACCACATGATGACCAAGACCGTTTAAAATGGCGAGCCAGGATTACAACAGTGGACCCTGCACCAACGAGAAAACGCTAGCAAGGGAATAATACTACTACTAATAATAATAATGATTGTACCGGGAGCTACACCTCTAAGCCGCATATTTAAATCTTGCGCCAATAAAACCTCCTCTACAGGAGAAACACTGAACTTAAAACTAGACCTATTTAAACTTTTCCTCAGAAGATGTCACTACCGTAATTTTGTAATTGTGAAGTTGCCAGTTCTGTGTGAATTTCAACTTGTTTTGTTCTCCATTGATCAAGAAGTGTGGACATTCTCTCATAGATGTCATTACTAACAAATTTTGATCATGCACCCTGGTGCGAAGTGAAGGAACCCCTTTGAAGAAATTTTGTATTCATAAGTTTTCTCCGTACTAAATTTTGTTCATTCATCTTTTGGTTGGCAATATTTATCTTTTCTTTCCGCCAGTTTTGAATTTAGCCAATCAATAATTTCTGTAATTAATTTTCAACCAATCCCATATTTCTTCTTCGATTTTGAGTGTTACTTTTGATTTTAACCAATAAAACTCTGTGGGTGTGTCTTGATTATTCATGAAAGGTCTCGAACCTTTCCCGAGGGTTTATAAACTGCGGGTTTTCACGGCTTTTGGCCACTTGATCAACATCTAACTAAGTGTGTGTGTCACGCAAGGGGGCGGGAGGCGCATCTTTATTCACGCAGCTGTTCTACAGCAAGGTAATGGCCGTTTAACATCTTTATTTCTTGCTAGCTCTGCAGTTTAACCCGAGGGAAAGGTTCGAAACTTTAACTATGTAACAAACCTTCTAAAATGTAAATCTCATTTCGGCTCATGTAAAATTTTATAAATCTTTAACTGTAATCGGGGATAGAGAGTGATATACCCTCTTGGTTTGAGGTACCGCATTTGTTTCTGCAATGTATTAAAGTTATTTCCATCCGCGCTACCTCAGTAGATTGGGATTAGCCCCTGTTTCATTGGCCAAGTGCCCTATAGGTCTGTAAATTTTTCGTGGAGCTCAATTTCCGACTCCATTCCTGTTGTACTCGGGCCGTTTATTGAACCTGTTATTTTTTACTAAGGCCCCGTACGTTGGGTACTAGATACCCCTGTGTAATAGGAGGGTTATTTGTAAGTAGTGCCTTGTAAGGCCAGTGATTATTAGATTTTCACCTTGTGTTGCCTTGAGTAGGCTGGAAACACTGAGAGCAAGTCAGCTCTTTTCTAGTATTGTAAGAATGCCCCTGGGAGGCTTGATATTGAAAATTGGGAGCAAGTGCTCCATGAATTAGGGGTTTTCTGCCCTTTGAAAAAATTTGTGCTTTGGTAAAGTTGAGCTAGGAGCTCAAAAGGTGTAAAACTAGGGGCTTGTAGCCCAAAAGTGTTAAAGTTCTGACGTCTTGGATCTTTCTAAGTCTTGTTCCTAAATTGCTGTGTCATTGTTATTTCACTAAGTTGTTTAAATTTTGTTGTTTCAAGAAAATGTAACCTTTGTTAAAATTTTAAATTAACTTTGACTTTGTAGTTGGACCCATTCATCCCGGCACCTTCTTTCACCTCTGCTGATCCACGGGTAATCCCGTAACAATAATAATAATAATAATAATAATAATAATAATAATAATAATAATAATAATAATATCTGATTAGTAGGTCGATATTTCGATTCCCTAATAGGGGCTATCAGGTGGATTTTTCATATTTGTATTCTCTTCATAAAAAACAGATTCTGTCTAAAGTTGGTGAAAGGAAGCTTTGTAGTGTGAATTTATAAGATTTATATCCATAACACAAAAAAGCGATATAACTAGCTTAAGAGATGCCTGGAACAGGTATATGTCAATAAAACGGAGATGGACTGGAATATAAGTTGATTGAATGCAGTCAAGAGGATGAACGTGGAGACAGCATGGTTCCGGAGAGATGGACAGCTATGGATGGGACATTTGTCAACTAGGTCTTCCGATGTCCTGAGGCATATTGTGTGACCACACTGAAGGAGAGCTACACGAGGCAGACATCAGTAGTAAGGAATTGGGGAGACCTTTGCTGCAGGGGGCGACTGGATAGCCATAGTAGAAAAAGGAGAAAGAGAGACACGGGTATGAGATAGATGAGAAATTGAAGTTCAGAAGGAAAAGCCAACTTTAAACACGGTATAAGATATCTACATACTTCGCGGCATTCTCAACTAAAATCTCAGGCCAGATCAAGAAAGAATTCCCTCGCGCAACAGATCAAATTTCAAATAAGTTGGAAATTAGTCAAACATCTCCATTGGCAAATTAATTACAATCCCCAATTCCTCTTCCTTATTCGTCTAGTATCATCCCACACCATCTCTCCACTGAGAGTTCAGAACATACCGCTTAGTCGATCAGCTCGTCTCCATACTCCTAAGTCTTCACAGCCAAACCTTAGCAACATTTTTTCAACACTACTATTTAATTTAATTTCCGGGTTGAAATTAAATAATTCTTCACACCGTGGAAGCTTCACTTCTAAAACTCTACTATTTTGTCGGAAATCAACTAGGACAAATCGTGCTGTTTGTCTACGGTTGTTTTCCAGTAATCCTGGTGAATAAAACATACAGTGGAACTATGCTCTAATTGGAGTTTTAACAGCGATTCATTGGTTTGATAATATAATGTTATGATTTTACGTTCCACTCTCTACTTTTACGGTTTACGGAGACGCCGTGGTGCCGCAATTTAGTCCCACAGGAGTGCTTTTACGTGCCGGTAATTCTACTCACACGAGGGTGATGTATTTGAGCACCATCAAATACCACCGGACTGAGGCAGGATCGAACCTGCCAAGTTGTGGTCCAAAGGCCAGCGCCTCAACCGTCTGAGCCACTCAGTGTGGTTTATTGGTTTGAATTAAATCTTGGCACTCAAGGACTAACCTACGAAGAAAGGTTAGTTCTGGGTGAAAAGTCAACTGGAAAGGGTAAAGGAAAGTTGACCATGCGTGGTAGAAACGCACTGCCATTTTAAAGTGTGTCCAAAGATCGGCGCAACAGCATTCCGTATACGTGAAAAGAGGTATCCCCTACAACAGCTCCGTGACACACCCACAAGTAGACATGCGTTGTAGCGAGGCTGACTGTAATATTGGTGGGGTGCGGTGGGATGGCGGTCCTATAGTCATATATTAGCTATCTTGACCTAGTTAGACGATAGGAACCAAGGTTGAAGATACGCTGCAATTTAACACCAGGGAATTGTTAGAACCGGACAAGGTGCCGTCCTTGGTTGGGGCAGAGGCGTTTCAGCCATATGCTACCATCAAAAACCTCTGTTTCTATATCGACAGGATTCCCTGCATTCAACTGCACATGCAACAACGACACGGTGCAAACAGAGCGAAGAACAAAATAGAGAAATTGGAAACTTGAGGGTAACTCAACCAATGAAGGAATCTTGCATTTTTCATCAGCATTTTTTAACTATAGAACAGAACCTCCAAGTTGAGTAGCTCAGACGGTAGAGCACTGACTTTCTGATATCAAGTTGGTGGGTTCGATTCCGGATCAGTCCTTTGGTACTTGAAGGTGCTAAAATAAGCCAGCGTCGAGTCGGTTGATTTATTGATAATTTAAAGAAACTCCTGCGGGACAAAATTTCGGCAACTCGGCGGCTCCGAAAACCGTAAAGACAGTCATTGAGACGTAAAACCAATAACATTATTTACTTACCAATAAATTAAACTTTCGCATCTGTTTAGCACACGTCAGTGACCGGGAATTTACATTCGTGACGATGTTTGGAACGAAATGGTTGCTATATAATGAGCAATGTTTATAGCAATAAACAATTTCACGGCTTTTGCAAGGCAGATGTAGCCCTTGTAAGGCAGACCCTTGCACGAGGGTAGGCGACATCTGCCGCGTGTGGGAGGAACGGCGTATTATTGTAGTGGAAGATATTGTGTGTGGTATATGAGTTTTACGAATGTTAGGGATGGCACAAATACTCAATTTTCGAGCTAAGGGAATTCCAAATTTAACATTCAAATCTCCTACCCGGCAGGGAATCGAAATCGAATACCTATGAACTACGCTGACCATTCAGCCAAGGAGCCGGGAAATTTCTTTAACATGACCCACCACACATGAGCCATGAATTTGATTTCCTCTCTCAATTTATTCTATTTATTATTTCTATTTTAATGTTTACTGATTATTATATGCATAATTATGGTATTTCGTCCCCTTGTGTAATGCCCTCGTGCAAAATGAAATGATGTTCCTAAACTATGGCCCTAGGGTAAAGGAGCTTTCCGCCCTAGGAGCGATCTGCCCTATGCTTCTCCCCTTGTTCCCTCCCTTACCCCTGCGGATGCGCCGTGCTCTCTTTACGCCGCCTGCGCGAGTCGCCTTGCGGACTCGCTGTGAGCAGTGGTTCACTTCGTGCCTGGCTCTCTTTCTATCTCGACCACCGCACGGCTCCGTCGAACCCAGGATCGCTTGGGGTATGGGAGGTAAGCGTTTGACTCTTCATTGAATAATTCAATTATTGTGGATGATGGGAGGACATTTCTTTTCTTCTAAGCCCCTTGATGGGCGCTAAAGATTGGTTTAACGCCTTTTAAAGGCCAAGTTGTTTAAAACCTAGCAAGTGTATATTAGCAAGTTCTCGGTGAACCATGCGTTCTGATTCCTGCAGTTTAGAGCATGTTTTCGAAAGTTGGTACCTCCTTGGTAGGTGTAAGGAATGATGTGGGGCAGAGCTTTTGCTCTTTTAAGAAACATTTGAAACCATTGAATGGTCGCTAGGGGTACCTTTTCCTCCCCCTTCTTCAGTCACTTGAAGTGGCGTATTATTGATGATATATGTATGTAAACAGAGTTATTTATTGTTTTCGAGTCCACTGTATGTTAAATGGTGAACAGGGCTGGTCCCCTGTGAATTGTTCGAGACACGTGTCAATGTAAAACTCAGGGATGTTAGTTTTTGAAACTTTTAACATTTTTCCTATTCTCGTCGATGTTTGTTTTCCTTACTTAATAAACTTTGTTATACTGTTTTCCTGCCGGTTTCACTGGTTTGTCCTCTGGGTAGGTTCCATCCTTACATAGTCCAGATCCTATGAGGGCCGCACCTTCTTATGGTTAACCAGAGATAATTTATGGAACAATACACAAATACAGAATGAAAATTGAGCTTCAGAGAAATTGAGAGTGAAATGGAATAAGCCACCGTTAAATTTATTATCTCAGGTTATGTTCGATGATTTTAGGAATACAGTTCCGATAGTAGACCTCATCTCTCACAACTGTAAACGTACTTTCGAGGATAAGGTAGCCAATGGTAATTAGTGAACGGGCTTAGCCGAGACTGCTTATCATTTTGTGAATATACATGGTAGGATCCCCATAATATTTGCCTTTATCTTCCAGACCGTTAACATTTCTTTGTTGAAATATCTACTACTTTCACACTCACATTGACGATAGGATTCGAATGCAAGTTTCTAGCTTAATTAAGATCACGGCTGTTACATTATTAGTCGTATTACCTTCCTATTCCAGCATTGCCGAAAACCTACCTGTGTTAGTGCGATGTTGAACAAGCAGGAATAGGAGAAAACACTACTACTACTACTACTACTACTACTACTACTACTACTACTACTGCTGCTGTTGCTTTTGTGAAGTAGAGTGAACCTCAGGACCTCAGTAATAATAATTTCGTGTGGCTATTTCTAGCCGAGTGTAGCCCTTGTAAGGCAGACCCTCCGATGAGGGTGGGCGGCAACTGCCATATGTAGGTAACTGCGTGTTATTGTGGCGGAGGATAGTGTTATGCATGGTTTTTGAGTTTCAGGGATGTTCGGGACAGCACAAATACCCACCCACCCGGGCCATTGGAATTAACCAATGAAGGTTAAAATCTCCGACCCGGCCGGGAATCGAACCCGCGACCCTCTGAACCGAAGTACAGTACGCTGACCATTCAGTCGACGAGTCGGACAGGACCTCAGTTGGATGGTATGACGCAATATTTGACTAACGGCCAAAATAGATTTCGAGATATTTATACCCATGCAAAATCCTTTTTTTTATTAATTCATCTTTCCTGTGAAATGTGAAGTATTATATACTAAAATGAAGATGAAAACATTACTTTTTGTTAATGTATCAAAATTGTGTTGTTGTTTGAGTCATCAGTCCATAGACTGGTTTTATGCAGCTCTCCATGCCACCCTATCCTGTGCTAACCTTTTCATTTCTACGTAACTATTGCATCCTACATCTGCTCTAATCTGCTTGTCATATTCATATCTTGGTCTACCCCTACCGTTCTTACCCCCTACACTTCCTTCAAAAACCAACTGAACAAGTCCTGGGTGTCTTAAGATGTGTCCTATCATTCTATCTCTTCTTCTCGTCAAATTTAGCCAAATCGATCTCCTCTCACCAATTCGATTCAGTATCTCTTCATTCGTGATTCGATCTATCCATCTCACCTTCAGCATTCTTCTGTAACACCACATTTCAAAAGCTTCTATTCTCTTTCTTTCTGAGCCAGTTATCGTCCATGTTTCACTTCCATACAATGCCACGCTCCACACGAAAGTCTTCAAAAACATCTTTCTAATTCCGATATCAATGTTTGAAGTGAGCAAATTTCTTTTTTTAAGAAAGCTCTTCCTTGCTTGTGCTAGTCTGCATTTTATGTCCTCCTTACTTCTGCCATCGTTAGTTATTTTACTACCTAAGTAACAATATTCATCTACTTCCTTTAAGACTTCATTTCCTAATCTAATATTTCCTGCATCACCTGCCTTCGTTCGACTGCACTCCATTACTTTTGTTTTGGACTTATTTATTTTCATCTTGTACTCCTTACCCAAGACTTCATCCATACCATTCAGCAACTTCTCGAGATCTTCTGCAGTCTCAGATAAAATAACAATATCATCGGCAAATCTCAAGGTTTTGATTTCCTCTCCTTGGGCTGTGATTCCCTTTCCAAATTTCTCTTTGATTTCCTTTACTGCCTGTTCTATGTAAACATTGAAAAGGAGAGGAGACAAACTGCAGCCTTGCCTTACTCCTTTCTGGATTGCTGCTTCTTTTTCAAAGCCCTCGATTCTTATCACTGCAGACTGATTTTTATACAGATTGTAGATAATTCTTCGTTCTCGGTATCTGATCCCTATCATCTTCAGAATCATAAATAGCTTGGTCCAATCAATATTATCGAATGCCTTTTCTAGATCTACGAATGCCATGTACGTGGGCTTGTCCTTCTTGATTCGATCCTCTAAGATCAGATCAGACGTAAAGTCAGGATAGCTTCACGTGTTCCTACATTTCTTCTGAAGCCAAATTGATCTTCTCCCAACTCAGCTTCAACTTGTTTTTCCATTCTTCTGTAAATAATACGTGTTAAAATTTTGCAGGCATGAGATACTAAACTAATGGTGCGGTAGTTTTCACACCTGTTAGCACCAGCTTTCTTGGGAATAGGTATAACAACATTCTGCTGAAAATCGGATGGGACTTCTCCTGTCTCATACATCTTGCACACTAAATGAAATAACCTTGCCATGCTGGTTTCTCCTAAGGCAGTCAGTAATTCAGAGGGAATGTCATCAATTCCAGGTGCCTTGTTCCTATTGAGGTCACTCACAGCTCTGTCAAACTCTGACCTCAAAATTGGGTCTCCCTTTTCATCAGCATCAACAGCCTCTTCATGTTCCAGAACCAAATTATCTACATCTTTACCTTGATACAACTGTTGGATATGCTCCTGCCATCTTTCTGCTTTGTCTTCTTTCCCTAGAAGTGGTTTTCCATCTGAGCTCTTAATATTCATACACCTAGATTTCCTTTCTCCAAAGGTTTCCTTGATTTTCCTGTATGCAGCATCTACCTTTCCCAGGACCATACAGCCTTCGGCATCCTTGCATTTCTCCTTCAGCCATTCTTCCTTAGCTGCCTTGCACTTTCTATCCACTTCATTCTTTAATCGCCTGTATTCTTTTCTGCCCTCTTCATTTCTAGCATTCTTGTATTTTCGTCGTTCATCAATCAGGTCTAGTATCTCCTGAGTTATCCACTGATTCTTAGTTGATCTTTTCTTCCTTCCTAACATTTCTTCAGCAGCCCTACTGACTTCATTTTTCATGACTCTCCACTCTTCCTCTATAGTGTTTCCTTCAGCCTTTTCATTTAGTCCTTGTGCAACATGTTCCTTGAAACAATCCCTCACACTCTTTTCTTTCAACTTGTCTAGATCCCATCTTTTTGCATTCTTTCCTTTCTTCAATTTCTTCAACTTCAGATGGCATTTCATGACCAACAAGTTGTGGTCAGAGTCCACGTCTGCTCCTGGGAAAGTTTTGCAATCCAACACCTGGTTTCTGAATCTCTGCCTAATCATAATGAAGTCTATTTGATACCTTCCAGTGTCTCCAGGTCTCGTCCACGTATACAGCCGTCGTTTGTGGTGTTTGAACCAAGTATTGGCAAGGACTAAATTATGATCAGTGCAGAATTCAACCAGACGACTTCCTCTTTCGTTCCTTCGTCCCAATCCAAATTCTCCTACTGTACTACCTTTTCTTCCTTGGCCTACCACTGCATTCCAGTCTCCCATCACAATTAGATTCTCGTCACCTTTTACATATTGTATTAAATCTTCTATCTCCTCATATATTAGTGATAATAAATTAGTGATAATAAATTAGTGAGATAATAAATATATTGTAATCTGACATAATGGTGCTTGGTTATTTGATGCCTTATTGCGGTTTATTTAATTGTTTTGTTTTGCATCATTTGAATAACCAATAAAATAGTCATTTAGTGATTCGATTTGACTTTAAAAATCAGTGCAGTGTAGAATAGTACCCTATTTCTTGACAAATGTTATTGCCTGCTTAAGTACAGGATTATATTCTGTCAAATGCCACATCGTGTGTTACATTGACCTATTCGTCTGCAGATCTCTTTAACAAATGCCTGCAATTTTGCGACTAAATAGAACAGAAGGTTTTAAACGTTAGTATTACACAATAAATTCGTCATAAAACTATTTCAAAATAATATTCTACACCATGAAATGATGCGTAATTCCGAATCAGAAATGGCGGTTGGTCACTTGTTGGCAAAATTTTAATTTAACGATTAAGGAGTTGGCGTTTGGTCAAAATTCATTTCCCGCGAAACCTTGTTGAGAACAAAAGTCCGAACAATAAACTATATAAAGATTACACCTTTACTTACCAGATGGAACAATAATTAAAAAAAATCAATTTTGGTGGTTGGTCAAGTGATGCATATCACCATCCACTTGGCTCTTGTTTAAACCGAACTATTAGAGCTATCTTGGTCAGTTCTTTAACTCATCCGACACCGATGGTATTATGTTTGCGAGGTCAACAGGGGTAGTCCATTCTAAAAATTTTCACACCTCCTCTCTGTAACTAGTGCCCTCATTTTCCTCTTTTCTCTACGATGATGTGAAGAGAAGAAGATAATACATTTATTTTTCCTCGCCATAAAATATAAAGATAAATAATAGCTGTATACAGGGTGGTCGGAAACAACATAATCCTGAAGGAATAGAGAGAATGCTGGAAGGAAGAGACCATAAGATAAGGGCTGTTATTCTTCGCACCCCACAAGGACAACAAATAGACTGACCAATTCAGCTGGACATACCTATGGAGGTTGACCAGGATGGGGAGAACGTTGGGAATTAATAGGCACTACAAGAGAGTATATTTCGTAGTATCCTAGAGCTGTCATGTGTTATAGGTGGCCCAGAAAAGAATACACCACATTGTCAGCCCCCAACAACGGAACGAATGCGAAATTTTAGATATAAATTCTTTGAAGTTTTCGGAGTGCGCGCGCAAAGTTTCCGTTTCTTCTGACAGATAGCGTGCTTGCAGCAATGGTTCAAGATGGCGTATGTAAGTGATTTACGTTACAAGCAGCGTGTCAACATTGAATTTCTCACTGCGGAGCAAGCAAGGGTTCGAAACATTCACAAACGTTTATGTGCAGTTTATGGAGCATCAGCAGTCAACAGAAGTATGGTTAGTTGCTGGGCACAGAAGGCGAGGCCATCTGAAAGCGGTTAGGCTTATCTCCAAGATTTGCAGCGGTCGGGGAGGCCAGTCACGGCTGTCACACCTGACAAGATGCAGCGTGCTGTTGTGCTCATTCGCGAGAACAGCCACAGAACGACTCGGCAGTTGGCGCGGGAGCTCTCAATCATCAAAGGAAGTGTGGGTGTAATCATCAGGGTTCTTGATTATTCAAAAAATTTGTTTACGATGGGCCGTTTTATGGAGGAACACAAAAATCTCAGAAATAACATTTCTTCTGAGTTGCTGCAAAGTTTTGAAGCTGAGGGAGAAGCGTTCTTGTCCCGGATTGAGACAGGTGATGAAACTCGTGTTCACCATTTTGAGCCTGAAACAAAACGGCAATCGATGAAATGGCGCCATCCTGACTGTCCACAGAAGAAACAATCCAAAGGAACTGCTTCCGCTGGTAAGGTCGTGATCACTGTGTTTTGGCACTATGATGGTATCATACTCATTGATGTGATGCCGAGAGGCAGCACCATTAATTCTGAGGCATATGTGAACACATTAACCAAACTCAAGAAGTGCTTCCAACGACTTGGGCGCTATAAAAACCCAGGTGATTGTTTGCTTCAGCATGATAACTCACGCCCTCACATAAGTTTGAGGACGTCAGAAGACATCACGAAACAGTCTTGGACAGTGTTACACCATCCACCGTATAGCCCAGACTTTCACTTGTTTGGGCCATTGAAGAATGCCATTCATCGGAGACATTTTGAGGATGACGAAGAGGTGATTCGCACAGTGAAGAAATGGCTTTGTGAACAGAACAAGGAGTGGTGCCGACAGGGCATACACGCCCTTGTGTCTCACTGGACGGAAAGGAAATTATGTAAAAGAAACATCACGCTTTCGTGTGTATAAGTTTCATTGTGTTCAATAAATAATTGTTGAAAAAAATACACGTGCATTAGTTTCTGGACTACTTATATATCTTAGTTTTAAGTTCATTGTGTCGCATATGTAACTGAAGATCAAGACTAGTTATGAACTGTGTTGTTTTCTTTAATGCTCACCCACATATCACGACAAAAACGTCAGCGTTGAGTTGGTAGATTTATTGGTAGGTTAAAGAAACTGCTGATGGACAAAATTTTGGCACCTCAGCAGCTCCGAAAATCGTTAAAGTAGTCAGTGGGGCGTAAAACCAGTAATATTATTTACTTACTTTATTTAATAAGCGTTAAAGGATTGATCACACTGATAAATAATTTGAAAATAATAATTCGTTATCTCGCGCCATTTTCATTTTGTCAGCTGTTGAAGTTAGCCAATCAGATCGCTTCGCGGGCGAATTTAAATCGACTTTGTGAGGCGGTGTTGCTAAATCTGCTTGTGGTTTAAGCCAGGTTTGAAATAACCATTCGAAGGGAAATCTCCACCAGGGGAGGGATGTGAACACGGACCTCCGTGCTGACAGGATCTCGCCAAAGCAAGTACGCTACGGTGACACTGGCTGTAACCCACGGTGTGTTTGTGCTTGATGCTGATTTCTCGTCATGGCTCTCAAGCCCGACCAAGCCACGTGCAGATTACACAACACCGTCTCGCACAGCTCATTTGGATTCGCCCGCGAAGTGCTGTGATTGAATTATTTCAGCAGCTGATAAAATGGCAACGGCAGAGATACTGAATTATTTTTTAAAATAATTTGTCAGTGTGACCAAGGCTCAAATGCTCATATACCTGGTTCACGTTTTTGCCGTCCACTCTGTATATATCACTTGAGTACTTTATCCTGTCTATGCATTTTCCACAGTGCGAAAGCTCTTAGAGATTTTTGAAGTACTGAAAAATGAAATGACGTATGGCTTTTAGTGCCGGGAGTGTCCAAGGACAAGTTCGGCTCGCCAGGTGCAGGTCTTTTGATTTGACACCCGTAGACGACCTGCGCGTCGTGAGGAGGATGAAATAATAATGAAGACGACACATACACCCAGCCCCGGTGCCAGCGAAATTAACCAATTAAGGTTAAAATTTCCGACCCTGCCGGGAATCGGACCCGGGACTCCTGTGACCAAAGGCCAGCACGCTAACCATTTAGCCATAGAGCCGGACTTTGAAGTATTCTCATTATTGGAGTGAAAGCTAGACCGTCCAACTGGTTTAGAATAGCTGTAGAACTTCCTTTAAACTCGAAGACGAGATACTGGGATTCAATGACTAGTACATACCTTTATATATCGCTATCCAGTGAGCTTCATATCAGAGCTATTCACAGCAAGGAGACAGATTCAGTCTTCCGTGCATAATGCGATTACTTCCTACTAGAGCAGGGAGGATGCATAGAATATACATGCGGGATTTGTTGTATTCGGGCGCCGTCCTACCAAATATGATGTTTAAATACACGGATTGAATTGCGGTAATTCGAGTTTGAATATAAATCTAACTTATTGGTGTTTTGAAATAAAACGATACAAATGGAATAAGTTGTCATAATCATTTTACTAAGCGCTGCGTGTTAAGAGCCTATAGTTGATAATTTGCATTCGGAAGATGGTGGATTCAAACCCCACAATTGACGGGCATGATGGGAATGTGCCTTAACTGAATTCACAGCCATTTCCCATCTAGTTATAGCCCTTCCCTGTCTTATCGTCGCTCAAAATCAATCTGAGTTAGTATAAAACTGCTAGCAAGCCGAGCATGTTAGCTGCGCAGTTAGCATGTATAGACATAGATACAGCTTTGCTTGTTTGCTTCGCTTCTTGTTTTGATTACATATAGGAGTCTCTCTTATAAACCCAGACGAAGCGCACGCTTCATTTTGATTACATAT
Organism: Anabrus simplex; assembly: GCF_040414725.1. Lineage (NCBI taxonomy): Eukaryota > Metazoa > Arthropoda > Insecta > Orthoptera > Tettigoniidae > Anabrus > Anabrus simplex. The sequence continues at coordinate 97,829,416 of NC_090268.1, read as the reverse complement.
AGGAGTCTCTCTTATAAACCCAGACGAAGCGCACGCTTCATTTTGATTACATATAGGAGTCTCTCTTATAAACCCAGACGAAGCGCACGCTTCATTTTGATTACATATAGGGGTCTCTCTTATAAACCCAGACGAAGTGCACGCTTCATTTTGATTACATATAGGAGTCTCTCTTATAAGCCCAGACGAAGCGCACGCTTCATTTTGATTACATATAGGAGTCTCTCTTATAAACCCAGACGAAGCGCACGCTTCATTTTGATTACATATAGGAGTCTCTCTTATAAACCCAGACGAAGCGCACGCTTCATTTTGATTACATATAGGAGTCTCTCTTAGAAACCCAGACGAAGCGCACGCTTCATTTTGATTACATATAGGAGTCTCTCTTATAAACCCAGACGAAGCGCACGCTTCATTTTGATTACATATAGGAGTCTGTCTTATAAAACCAGACGAAGCGCACGGTGTTTGTACTCTAAGCTACAGCAGTTGCCTCAGCGTAACTTACGCCCTGCTTTAAGCGTGTATACAATCTTGTATGAGATCTTACCTTATAAAAGATGCTGGAAGTGTTATTCTTCATAATGAGGGACTTCATAAACACCATTAGGATTTTCTGCACACCAATAGCGAGAGTTATAACTCTTCACACGATCATTAAGATGAAACAAGGCCTCATCCGTAAATAACACAAGCTGTGGGTCGAATAAACGACCATTCAGTGATGCAAACTACCACTCACAATATCTTACTCTTGTGGCTGGATCAGGAGGTTTTAAACATTGGGCCCGTGTAAACCTGTACGGTTTGATGTAACAAGTTTGTTGCTCTGTGTGCAGAAGAAACTGAAACCCCTACTTGTAGTGCTAATTTTGTGAGTGATTTATTCGGTGACCGTTCAAGATTTGCACCAATGTCATTTAGCTTTTACCGGGCGAGTTGGCCGTGCGGTTGGGGGCGCGCAGCTGTGATCTAGCATCCGGGAGATAATGGGTTCGAATCCCACTGTCGGCAACCCTGAAGCCGGTTTGCTGTGGTTTCCCATTTTCACACCAGGAAAATGCTGGGGCTGTACCTTAATTAAGGCCACGCCCACGGCCACTTCCTTCCTATTCCTAGGCCTTTCCTCCCCCATCGTCGCCATAAGACCTATCTGTGTCGGTGCGACGTAAAGCAAATAATATTTAGCTTTTCCTCTGTTAAAACTGTTCGTGAGCGCTCATGTTTTTTTTATTAAGCACTGAGCCAGTAGTTTCAAATTTATTTACATTTACACGAATCTGTGCTCATGAAGGTGGAACTTCACTAGAAAATTGCTGAAGAAATGCATTGCGTCCAAGTCGAGCCGACTCGTACTTAAAATAACTTTTATATACGAAAATACGGTGTTGCAATTTTAACAGCTGAGATTCAGACTGGCTATTGATGCTAGGTCGAACATGTGCCCGCTCTTTGCAAGTTCAAGAACTATGCGCGCGCCTGCCGTACAGCTGCTTAGGTCTCGGAGAGTAGAAAGGCCGTACTGAACATACTGAAATATAGCATCCTATCACATGTACCATTTCGAAGTGTTAGCCGAACTGAGTAGCTAAGTCGGTAGAGAGCTGGCCTTCTGAACTCAAGTTGTCTTGTTCGATCCTGGCTCAATCCGGTGACATTTGAAGGTGCTCAAATACGTCAGTCTGGTGTTGGTAGTATACTGGCACGTGAGAAAACTCCTGCGGGACAAAATTCTGGCATATCAGCGTCTCGAAAATCAGCAAAAATACCAACAGTTTGACGAGGAATGCGAAAAAGATAAAATGTCAACCTTCACATCAAATTCTCACATGCGTTGGCGTTCGAAATGCAATTGCAACAGTGAGAATCCAGTAATCAGTCAGCTAGCACACCTCCTTCTTACCGTGCTATATTTTAATTATATTTTACAATTACGAATCATATTCAATTCAAACAATATACTCTTATCTAAACTTTCACATTTGGCTGGAATTAATTTCTAAGAATGAGGTAAGCAATCCACAGTTTTTTGATACTATGTCATCGTTGTTGTCCAACTCGGACTGGAGCGATGGTGGGATGCTAATTTATCCTACACCATTGAACGCCGAACACAATGGCAAATTACACATTTGTCGCCCACTCATTAATTCTATTTGGTTAACTTCAATGACATGTTCTACCCAATTCCGGGTGACTAAAGAACACTTTGATAACGTGGAACAGTATCAGCCATATTAAACGCACGCTGGACCATCATGAGGAAAAGTGATGTCATAATCTTTGTCGCAATTTACCTCAATTATTGATTTGTGTCTTTGCTACCAGTTATGAAGTGGTTAAGTGAACAACATTTTATATCGAATTTACCTGAGATTTTCTTTCTAAATCATTAGTTCCACGGCACTAGAAAATAATGTTCTATTTCTTCTATCCATTATTAAAAGTGTAACTTATTTTACAAAGAGGCTAAAGGGCCCAGAAGGGTTTCAAATTATGAGTTTTGGATAGCTCTATCAAACTAAAAAAAATATTCGTAAACTCACTTCCGGCCTAAATGCAGTTGCGGGAAATAAAGCCTAAAATCGCTTGTTTCTTTACACGTTTTCCTTTTTGATCCAAATCCTAGCCAAATTAACATTTTTACATAATTATTTCTGCAATGTGTCCCTGGTTCAATACCCTTAGGTGATTTTTGATTTTTGAAAAAATGTCCCCACCGAATTTGGTGTTTAAGTGAAACATTGCATTGACTCACATTAGCACTAGTAGTAGCTGCCTCTGTGGATCCGTGGTAGAGTGTCGGGCTCAAATCCGGCAGAGGTAGTCGGATTTTTGCAGGGCGGAAGAAAGTCCATTCGACACTCCATGTCGTACGATGTCGGCATGTAAAGGTGATACATTTGGTATTTACCCAACAAAATTAATTAAATCTCAGCCATAGACGCCCAAGAGAGATCCGGTTTACTCTGTCTGCCATCTATCGGACCTAGAGTAAAACGGAACGTCGACATTGACGAGCAGACAGCCAGATAGCGTCAAATCGAAATGTCTGCACACGGTAGCTGAGGCCATACGATTTAAAAAAAAAAAAGCACTCGTAGTGGTAGGAAAAGGTAATTCCCTAATCTAATCGACCGGATAAGGATGATTAACAAAAGGATTGCAATTTTTAGGAATAAATAACGAATATATTCTCGTACTTTTTTGTAATATTTTGTTTACCTAAAGTTCGTAGCCCATATCCCTAGGGTGTTTTCAACATTCAGTTGCTTACCTAATGGATTTTTTTTACATGTTGCTTTACGCCACACTGACACGGATAAGCTAGGTCTTTCTTCTTACAATTGACTTTACGTCGCACCTACACAGATAGGTTTTATGACGACGATAGGATAGGAAAGGTCTAGGAATGGGAAGGAAGTGGCCGTGGCCCTAATTAAGGTACAGCCCCAGCATTTGTCTGGTGTGATAGGAAACGACTGATAACCATCTTCAGTGCTGCCGACAGTGGGGTTCGAAACCATTATCTTCCGAACGCAAGTTCACAGCTGCGCGCCTCTAACCGCACGTCGAACTTCTTCCACATATATTAAAATGAAAACACACACACACGAAAAGAAAACAAAGCTGCTTCTTGCAGCAATAAAGAATTGAAATGAAAAGTGTGTCCGCCTCTGTGGTGTAGTGGTTATTGCGAAAAGCTGTCACTCCCAGAGACACGGGTTCGATTCCCGGCTCTGCCAAAAAATTTGAAAAGTGATACTAAGACTGGAACGGGGTTCACTCAGCCTCGGAAGGTCGATTCCCGCCTCAGCGATCCTCGAAGTGGTTTCTCGTGGTTTTCCAGTTCTCCAGGCAAATACCGGGATGGTGCCTAACTCAAGGCCAGGGCCGCTTACTTCCCTCTTCCTTGCATATACCTTCTAATCTTCTCACCCACCTCAAGGCCGCTGTTAAGCATAGCAGGTGAAGCCACCTAGGCAAGGTAGTAGTCATTCTCCCCAGTTGTATCCCCGACCAAATAGGTCACGCTCCAGGATATTGCCCTCGAGGCCATAGAGGTGGGGACCCTCGCTGAGTCTGAGGGAATAAACAGCCCTCGATAGCAAATCGACGCGAAATCGGGAGGTTGTGGGTTCGGGTCCCACTGGTGTCTGCTTGGCCATTTTTGTTCTGTACTTAACATCTCTTCAACACGTACTGAGTGTACGTAACACGACCTAATTGGTTGAAAGTTGGTTTCGATTACAATGCGGTCGTGAAAAATCAATATTCATTGACTTGGCCCTCAAGGGGCGACTTGAACGCACTCTACGGTGTGATGGCAGTTGTGCCAGACCTGTTGCTTAGATCCTTTCCAGCAGAACAAAGATGCCCTAGGCCACTATAGCTTAATTGGTAGAGCAACCGAAGCGAAATCGGGAGGTTTTGGGTTCGGGTCCCACTGGTGTCTGCTTGGCGATTTTTGTTCTGTACTTATCTCTTCAACATGTACTGAATGTACGTAACACAACCTAATAAGTTGAAAGTTGTTTTTCGATAATAATGGAATGTGTTCTTTGGGCACTCAATATTTGCGCAACGTATCATAAACAAAGTGCTTTCTGGTCAAACAAGAAGGATGGCTATGTGGTAACTGAGTTGAAGGACCTCATTTTAAAAACAACATCTTACACATTACTGTACGCTAAATTACTTAGGTACACTATTCTTTTTTTTTCTTTTTTGCTAGGGGCTTTACGTCGCACCGACACAGATAGGTCTTATGGCGACGATGGGATAGGACAGGCGTATGAGTTGGAAGGAAGCGGTCGTGGCCTTAATTAAGGTACAGCCCCAGCATTTGCCTGGTGTGAAAATGGGAAACTACGCAAACACTATTCTTTAGAATATGATGAAACAAACTTATAACTTAAGGCTTGTCTTCGGCCAATTCACAAAATATCCTGAGATACTGCATGCTTATCAACAGCACAGTAATAGTCTGCACATACTACATAAAATAATAACATAAAATAATAATAATAATAATAATAATAATAATAATAATAAAAATAATAATATTTATTTTACGTCCCAGTAGCTATATTTTTATGGTATTTCGAGACGCCGAAGTGCCGGAATGTTGTCCCGAAGGAGTTTTTTTAACGTCCGGTAAATCTCCTGACACGAGACTGACGTTTTTAACCTGCCAAGTTGGGCTCAGGAGGCTAGCGCTTTACCGTCCGAGTTACTCTTCCAGGCTACTCTTAAATTACTGGGCTCGAACTGGCCTAAGGTTTAAGCCGTTTGAGGAAATGCGACAAACTGTTGTCGTTGTTTTCCATCACATTAAAGAAGTTGTTGTTTGAGTCATCAGTCCATAGACTGGTTTGATGCAGCCTTCCATGCCACCTTATCCTGTGCTAACCTTTTCATTTCTACGTAACTACTGCATCCTACATCTGCTCTAATCCGCTTGTCATATTCATACCTTGGTCTACCCCTACCGTTCTTACCACCTACACTTCCTTCATAAACCAACTGAACAAGTCCTGGGTGTCTTAAGATGTGTCCTATCATTCTCTCTCTTCTTCTCGTCAAATTTAGCCAAATCGATCTCCTCTCGCCAATTCGATTCAGTATCTCTTCATTTGTGATTCGATCTATACATCTCACCTTCAGCATTCTTCTGTAACACCACATTTCAAAAGCAGATTTTCTTTTCCTTCTGACCTAGTTATCGTCCATGTTCTACTTCGATACAATGCCACACTCCAGATAAAAGTCTTCAGAAACATCTTCCTGATTCCTATATGAAAGTTTGAAGTGAGCACATTTCTTTTCTTAAGAAACCTCTTCCTTGCTTGTGCCAGTCTGCATTTTATATCCTCCTTAGTGCTGCCATCGTTAGTTATTTTACTACCCAAATAACAATATTCATCTACTTCCTTTAGGATTGCATTTCCTAATCTGATGTTACCTGCATCACCTGCATTAATTCGACTGCACTCAATTACTTTTGGTTTGGACTTATTTATTTTCATCTTGTACTCCTCACTAAGACTTCGTCCATACCATTCAGCAACTTCTCGAGATCTTCTGCAGTCTCAGATAAAATAACAATATCATCGGCAAATCTAAAGGTTTTGATTTCCTCGCCTTGAACTGTGATTCCCTTTCCAAGTTCTTCTTTGATTTTCTTTACTGCCTGTTCTATGTAAACAATGAAAATTAGGGGGGGTGGGGCAAACTGCAGCTTTGCCTCACTCCTTTCTGGATTGCTGCTTCTTTTTCCAAGCCCTCCATTCTTATCACTGCAGACTGATTTTTATACAGATTGTAGATAATTCTTCGTTCTAGGAATCTGATCCCAATCATCTTCAGAATCTTAAATAGCTTGGTCCAATCCACATTATCGAATGCCTTTTCTAGATATACGAATGCCATGTACGTGGGCTTGTCCTTCTTGATTCGATCCTCTAAGATCAGACGTAAAGTCAGGATTGCTTCACGTATTCCTACATTTCTTCTGAAGCCAAATTGATTTTCTCCCAACTCAGCTTCAACTTGTTTTTTCATTCTTCTGTAAATAATACGTGTTAAAATTTTGCAGGCATGAGACACTAAACTAATGGTGCGGTAGTTTTCACACCTGTCAGCACCGGCTTTCTTGGGAATAGGTATAACAACATTCTGCCGAAGATCGGATGGGACTTCTCCTGTCTCATACATGTTACACACTAAATTGAATAACCTTGCCATGCTGATTTCTCCTAAGGCAAACTGCTGGAAAACTTAACCAGCACTCTTAAAATCTATAGCAATAAAGTGAAGGGCGTTAAAGAAAACCATTTTTAACATAGTTATATTATTTGCAACAAACAAACAAACAAACAAACAAACAAACAAACAAACAAACAAACAAACAAACAAACAAACAAACAAACAAACAAACAAACAAACAAACAAACAAACAAACAAACAAACAAAGGGTATTTTAAAAGAGTTATTCCCTTTGCACCCTGTCGTTTATCACTCAATGTTCACATAGTTGTGAGACTGAAAATCATGTTCCTTCGTTAATCCTCCAAAACTTATAGCTTTATATTATTGTGGCTGTGTTGCAATCAAAATTCACAGTCATTTGGTCATCTGTATGGCCTGGATACCCCTTTTGATTGGACATATACTGAATGTTTGTCCAACCCTTGTCCCATTACTCTACGGGGCCGGGTTTGAGGTTAGATGAATCTGTCGTGGAGGGTTTTATGGCCGAATGCCCTTCCCGACGTCAACCTCATCGGATGAGTTAACGAGATGAAATGAATGACGTGATATATGATAACAGGATGCAGAGGGTGAGGCCCGGTGCCGGCACATAGCCTAATCCTTTCGAATAGCACCACAGTGTCTGATTAAGGCTTAATATCTCCATCCAAGGGACGAATAACCATCAACAGCGTCATACGCCCTTGCGTACTGGGGAGAGGTTTGGAATTTAATCCAGGATTTTGGCACGCAATCTGGTGATTAGAAATTGATATCACCACCTCCCCTACCCCGCCGGCCAATATTCTGATGGGGAATTTCTTTTTCTACCAATGGGACTCGAACCGTCTAAGCACAGTGTCAGACCTTTTAGATTTCAACGCCTTAACGATCATGGCTACCAGGCGGGCTGAATGGACATATACTGAATGCGCCGTGTAATTCCATATACTTCTACATGTTAAAAATCTTCTGTACATTGAACACCCCTCAAGTTCGGATATTGGGCAGCCCTTAAATGACAGTTTGCATAGGTTCCAAACTTTATTTTGTTTTGCTGTTTTGTAATTGTTTAATGCAAGCAATTTTCACATTGTCACTGGAAATGTTACATGTCCTAGAACATTTAAAAGCAAGAATGTCCGTATGGCTTGCAGCATTATCGAAAAACAACTAAACAACCATATTTTACGCTTAGCTTTCTTCATTCTTAGATTGATTTCTCTAGACTTGTCACCCAACAGCAGACAATCCTACTGTATTTCGGCGACGCTACAAATTCATCTCTAAGCATCTTATAGGAATTCGTGGAGCGCACTGATCCTCCTAAATAATGTCATGATTGGAATTCTAATTAGTAATGTGCCAATTTCATCTGGTTTCGAATGCACAATCATGGGTTGTAATACAGGAAATTTACTAGGAGTTAACTGATCGTTTCTGTAATACGGTCTTCCAAATTAATTTAATATGTCAATCTATTAAGTCTTATTGGAATAATTAGATGACGTAATTCGCTAGATCCATGCTTCTTGGCTGGACGTGTCTAAAGAAATAACTGTGATATATTTCCATCATTCAGAATTTGTGCCCCAATCGACTAAAGAGGAAGAAGCATCTCACAGAGGAACTGAGATTTCTCCCTTCAGAATGTGTTTATTGTGCTATCAAGGTTGGAAGTTTTCCTTGTAAATCGATATTTCGTATAACGGGACTGAGTCTTCATGAAATAAATATTTTATTAGACCACGTTGATATACATGGTAGAGTCACATGTGTTTGGAACTGAAATAGTTTTCTTCGGCAATTACGAGCTTGTATATTTGAATGAAAGGATTTGAATAGGCATGATGCGGATATGAAGTGATATGATAAGGTTGAAGTCCTTCGCAGTGAACTGTCAGCTTGTAGGTAGGCACGAGTATCAGATACTGCACTCTAAGCTACAAACTTTCGTTGTGACATGCAGTGTGCATTTTCTGAAACAGGTGCATGTTCACTATTAACTTGTTCATATGCAGCACTTAGAATTATAGTAGGCTAAATGTATATCTGACCAATCCCGTGGTGTAGGGGTAGCGTGCCTGCCTCTTATCCAGAGGCCCCGGGTTCGATTCCCAGCCAGATCAGGGATTTTTACCTGCATCTGAGGGCTGGTTCGAGGTCCACTCAGCCTTCGTAGGAGTCTGCGCTACAACTATATCACAGTCCAGCCTGGAAGATGCATCATATTTCTTACGGCGCATCGGTTGTCCTTAATTAAAGTATTTACTCACCGTTTTCCCGATGAGGGCTTATCTGTTGCTCGACAGTTTTATATTTCACTGTTCCCAAAATGGAACTAACCCCAAAAGACTCTACATACACCAATACATTTTTAGGGGAACAATTGTCCGTTCTAAGTGTCCTAAGAAAAGGTTGAACATGACTGGCCATAAACAGAAGGCTAGGAGGTGAAACACTTGCCCTCCTTATAGAAATAGTTAAAACCCTACGTGGGCTTATGGCCCAGTGATACGGAGGCTAGTCCTATACTACACCGGGGTGACTAAATGGGAAACGTTAATGCCAAATAAGTACTAAGAAATTTAGAGGTTTAGAAACTTCAGTCATCCCTTGCCAAGTTGAATGGGAACAAACAGAGGGTAATCACTCTTTGTTCCCTTACATTTCATATTTTCCGATAGCAAATAGGATAGAGTCCTCAGTCTTGCTGAAAATTCTACATTTAGACCACCGAATTCAGAAATTTACATAAAAGAGTTTGAAACCTTCCCCTCAAGCTAACTGCCGGAGCTATCACATGTTATGAAAATTCTGCCATTACCTTGAGTTGCTGGGCCTTCCTAACGCCGCCCGCACCCCTGCCTGCTGGTTCACGTCAATTCATCCTCCTCACACCGGAGCAAATGATAATATTCCAAGGACCAGGGTGATTGGACTGTGTCTTCAAGAACTCATCAATAAGATGAGTACAAAACTTATCCTTCTTTCTATTCTATTAAATTTTACATTGTGTAGATGTAAATGTTCTTTCACGTGTTAACACATTTTCCAGACCCGCCAGATTCCACCCGGTATAGGCCTGCATGACCATACTGGCGGATCTTTCGATATAACAGTTCTCCATCTGATTTGACATCATGGAACCTGCAACTTATATAATTCAATTAGTACAGTATTTTACATCAAAACAGATATATCAATGTTTTGATACAACACTCGCCTTGTTGTTTTCCTATTAAGGGCTATGCTTTCTACTCTTACAGTTTACTTTTCTTATTAGCATACAATTCAGACAGATTCAACCGGTCTGCGGCTAGCTTTCATTTCATTCATTAATTGTTCTGTATAAAACAAAACCTAATTCTGTAATGACAATAATATAGTTGTGTGCGTTTTTATAATTGAGAATAAATCACTGCCATATAACCTCTTTTTATAACGTTTCTGAAGATCGAGAAACATTCTCCTTGAGATAAACAATCTCATGAGCGGGAATGCTAACGATGGAATGCGCCCAATAGTTTATATCGTTGTTTCTCCAATTCTGCCCTAATCGATCGTTTCCTAAACGAATTCTCGATCATTTGTAGATATTTCTAGTCGGCACTCAGAGCGCGTTGGACTCTCGCTCTCCAATAGGACCTGTCGCAATGTAGAGTCCTTCACAGTTGTAGTTCACTACAAGGCTCGGCACACGTTTCGTAATCAAGACCGTTTTACTACTATTATGGCGTGTGGCCTCCGAAGAGGCCTGGTGCAGGTTTTTCGAGTTGACGCCGTATAGGTGACCTCCGCGTCTGTGAGGATGGGGCCCTGCCTATGATGAAATCTAATGCTGAAGACGGCACTATCACCCAGCCTTCAAGCCATCGGAATTAATCAATCAAGGTTAAAATCAACGACAGAGCTGGAGTTTGGACGAAAAGTCAGCACGCTAACCGTTTAGCGATGGAGCCGGGGTTTTACTACTGACACACTCCCGAATGACTCACCACCGACTCGCGACTGTCTCGCAACTCGCTGACTCAAGGCTAACTGATTAGCGATTGGCTCCGCTCTCTGCACAGGCCAGCGGAGGATTCTCGCAGTTTCCACTTCCAGATCATTCTGGGCGCCTTCTCTATTATTAGTCAGCTTTTGGCTTCTTCTAAGAAGCCTCCTAATCGTGAGCCTCAACAATTCGTTGGTGGTATTGCTTTGCTATAGATCATTTCATGTTAAGTAAACAGTATTGCTTTTATGACAACAAGGTTGCCTTATCGAACCGCGCTGCTCAACAGCATCACAGGAAATTGTTGTCACGTAATTTTATGAAATTCAGTATTTAAGTACAAGATAAAAGTGGGAAGAATATAATCTACAAATTAAGCACAGTTTACATTTGTTTCTTCCTCAGCCTCATCCATAGAGTAAATAAATCATGTATTAATGTTAAAGAAATCGGACACGTTGCCTAATTAATCACATGAGACTCACTTAATACAAGACAAGTACGCACCAATATAAGGACTAAAACATACGCATCACATAAATAGACTTCTCCACTACAGTAATAAACTTCCAGGATTTATAGAGTAACGGAGTTCGCGTTACATGTACCAGAGTGACACAGAAGGAAAATGAAGGAAGGCAACAAAGGGATGGCTGTTCTCGCCATTGTGCTTCCTCCCTGCGAATGTATTTATGAAATAGAAAATCTTCAGTAGTTTTTTTTACTAACCCACGGGGAAAAAATGCCTCAACCATTTTTCTTTTTTTCATAATACAATATCAAGTATCGGTACCTTATAATATAATACTCCTTGTAGGTTCATAAGAGTAATAATGCTTTCTTAATATAGAATAATCTTCCACACATACTGTAGTCACTGCGCTTGCATTGTCGCCTCTCGCCGGCATTGTAGCCTTCCGTAGGATCCTGTAGGATCCTTCATTGTCACAATACTATGTTTAGTGACAGTTGAAAGTATATTGTTCATCTCCTTCATCAACAGATCCTTGTTCCAGCCCTTCATTTGTAGGGAGATTTGGCCTGTAAATTAGTTGTTCGGCGATTTTCATTGTAAAATAACTTCTAATAATGAATACTGGTTTTCTCATCGCCGGAGCCCTGCTAAATTTCTCCCAGTCACTTTCTTCTTCGCAGAGAGGGGCTCACGTTTAATTGCAAGGACTTCACTGCCACTTTCAGAGCTCACTTCTGAAGTCCCGCCGAGCAGAACGTGTCATTCTCCGTATTTAGAGAGTTAAAAGTATTTACTGTTATTTAAGAACGACATTTTTCTTTTATTGAACGAGTAGATGAAAAAAGGAATACATTTTAGAACAATGTTTAATTTAAATGACAAGAAATATATGAAACTTAAAGTATATTGTGAATTCATAAATTACTTCATTAACAAAATTATTTTCCATGCATTATAGGAAAGCTAAATCCTTGACGAGGGTCGCTTCCCCACCAGGAAATCGAGAAATGCACAACCCTGGAGATTATTCTGATATAATGACTACCAGGGCCTCTCACCGCTGGGTTCCGTGGTTCAAATCCCGGTCACTCCATGTGAGATTTGTGCTGGACAAAGCGGAGGCGGGACAGGTTTTTCTCCGGGTACTCCGGTTTTCCCTGTCATCTTTCATTCCAGCAACACTCTCCATTCTCATTTCATAGCATCTATCACTCATTAATACAAATCACTTTGGGAGTGGCGACCCCTTCGTAATAACAGCCTATATCTGATTCATTCATTACATCCCTGACCCGGTCAAAGACTGGAAAACAGGCTGTAGGTTTTCATTTTCAATGACTACCAGATTAACTGCAGTGTGTAAGGAAGAGTGATACAGAGTTAAGTACTCTGCCGTCTCAGCGGTGGGGTGGTGACTAGCGGAATCCGCTACCTTTTATTCTTCCACAGTCTGCAATGGGCTGCCGTTCTCTTCGTCACATACCAGAACAATTGTTCAAATCACATCGGTTCTAAGTATAGAAATCTTCACAATCCTTCGATATCAGCTGTATATCATTATAGAATTTACAACATATTCTTAAAATATCAGCGTCCGCTTGCTAGCACACTTGTGAACCGCTTGCATCCTTTCGTATAGCTACACAGGGTTGTCCATGGACTTCCGCATTGGCGTATCTTTAGGTAAACAATACCCATCTCCATAGTTTTAATTATGAAGTATTAGTAATTTAAATATTAGAGGCCTAGAACTAAAAGAGGTTAAAGAGATACAAATGAACGATCGTGGAGGCGCATACTTAGTTTACAATATTTTGCAGACGGAATACTGAAAGTCATAAAATTCTATGAAGTATGTACATTCTTTACTTGTACCATTGTCTTATTCGTCATAATGATAGGAATACAGGTTTTAAATCTGTATATTGAAAAAAAGAAGCCAGTACTATATTGTGTTGTTTTTTGAATAATAATAATAATAATAATAATAATAATAATAATAATAATAATAATAATAATAAAAATATCAACAAAACGACAAAAACATGTGCTTATAATCTCTTGAAGTCTCTTGAACTGTTTCATCCATTTGTAAAGGATACCGAAGTGCTGAAATTTTACAGTGGAACAGGTTTCTTTAACGTGTCAGTAAATCTAGGGTGATTGCATAGATCCCACTCATTTAATCTCTCAAATATCCCAATTAACTGTGCCAAGATCGATTTAGGCTAAGAGGTATGTAACCGTTACGGAACGCTATGAGAACGACCATTCTTTTGCTTGCTATGTGGTCTGAAATAAGCTCCATAAATGGTGGCAACTATCTATGAATCACCCTGCGTATTAATGTGAAATTTAGACGTGCAATGCACTCGACCTTCATCAATTACTACAAATTGCGGAAGTTTCAATACAATTCTCATTGGTTAGTAAGAGCAATAGTGTTAACGGTTATCAGCGCATGGGCTTGTTCAGCTTGTCCGGTCAAGTTAATCGATGCTGATATAGTCTGTTATATTATTCGCGACTACCTGCCAAAGACCACTAGCTTGTGTAAACCTCGGCGATAGAAATATCCGGGTCGTGGGGGGAACTATTTATCTTACAGTACAACGTTTTCAGCCCCTAGTGGGTACTGAATAAAACGTCTCAACTGTTGGCGAACGACCGGAACAGAAGAAAACCGAAGGTGCTTGGTCAGGAGAATAGGGCGGGCAAGTAAGGATTTCTCTAACTAAGATTCTGAATAATGTTTCCGGAGAGTGAACGACATGTGGGCGAGAGTTGTGTTGCAGAAACGAGTCATGTAGATGGTCAGGCCTTTTTCCCTGCATTGTCTGCTAAAGCCTGCTCATTTTCAGGGCATAAATCTCTGCATTACTTGTACTATTTCTTAAAGCACTTCACAGTGGCATACGCGTTTCCAATCCCAATCATTGTAAATTATTGTCTTGCATTGATACAGCTCTTGTTTTGCTCGAGGTGTTGCTCCATTGTCGAATCTCAGCCGTTCCTTCTTCTACTTCACATTGGAGTGCAAACCTCTTTATTTCATTGCGTATAACGATGCGGTACGGAAGCTTTGGTGGAATGGCATGAGTTCTTGTGGATGAACTGGTTCAAACACCTCTCATCAAACTGAACAGTTTGGAGGTTGAAATTCTCCTCTTTGTAGCTTCCAAACTGCTTTTTTGAAGTGCTTTCAGATAATGGGCGTTAAACCACACATCAGTACCGGTAAATCAACATTGAAGAGAACTGTGATAGTTACAAAAGATCATCTAATCTACCACAACCATACATTTGGAGTAGGAGACAGCTACACAGAACAATCCAAACTACTATAAACGTACCGTTCGAGTTGATTAATATAAAATGTTTTGATCTAAAATCCAAACGAAATTGTCTAAAAACCCAATGTATAGTTGGAGACGATTTCATCTCTTTCAGATAGCTCTGAAGAATGTACTAAGGATGTGTTATGATTGGAAGGCGCTCAATTTGTATCAGTGGTAGAGTATCAGTCTCAGGATTCCATGATCGCTGGTTAAAATTTGTTGAATTTTTGAAGGGTGGAGAAAGGGAAATTCCACACCCCTTGTCAAACGGTTTCGGCATGTAAAGGATTTCTGGTGACATGTTTGATGTTCACTCGATAAAATAAATTTTTAGGAACTTGTCATAGATCGCCTAACAGAGTTCCATTTCTATACCATATGAAATGAAATGTCGTATGGATTTTAGTGCCGGGATATCCCAGAACGGGCTCGGCTCACCAGGTGCAGGTCTTTCTATTTGACTCCCGCAGGCGACCTGCGCGTCATGATGAGGACGAAATGATGATGAAGACAACACATACACCCAGTACCTATGCCATTGGAATTAACCAATTAAGGTTAAAATCCCCGACCCGGCCGGGAATCGAACCCGGGACCCTGTGAACCGAAGGCCAGTACGCTGACCGTTCAGCCAACGAGTCGGACTCTATACCATATTGTAGAATTAAACAGAACTTCGAAAGTGACACACAGGCAGCGTTAAAATGTCCAAAAACGGTAGCTGAAGTTATTATTATTATTATTATTATTATTATTATTATTATTATTATTTCAACTGCCTCTTTTTTTGAGCTTTGAAACTTGCCCAGCAGTCTCACATTCTTTCTCGCGACTTTGTTCCTTTCTCTCCTGTGTCGACGCTTTTCCAGTTTTAAGATTTGGCTTTTTCTTGAGTGGAACATACTCCAGGATGTCATTACGTATGACCTCCGGTTCTTCGAGATCTCTTTCTACCTCAGTGAATCTACTCCTTTTATTTTCTTGTCCTGAAAGTGGTTAATGATATGATGGCGACGATGGGATAGGAATGGCCTAGGAGTGGAAAGAAGCGGCCGTGGCCTTAATTAAGGCACAGCCACAGCATTTTCCTGGTGTGAGAATGGGAAACTACGGAAAACCACCTTCAGTGGAGTTCGAAACCACTATCTCCCGGATGCAAGCTCACAGCTGCGCGCCCGTAACAGCACGGCCAATTAGCCCGGTACACTTCTATTCATATAAACATAACATATACTGTACATATCTCAACATAAGGTTGGCGTCAGGAAGCACCTGCAGCCTTAAAACAGGGCCAAGTCCAAATGTGCGCTGCAGTTTGCACCCTCCACACCACCAGGGTGTGGGAAAAGTGAAAGGAGAGGAAGAAGAAGAGGTATTGTAGGCAAATTTTTAAGACACATGAATTGACTTTCAGTTTTGTTGACCTACCTCTAAGCTACACTGGCCGCACCACATTGGAATACGACACGTTGCACATACTGTACGACAGAAAGTCTTCGACGCCTGCAGTTCATGCAAACTTCAATGCAGATTTATCGATCAGGGGCCTGTTACATCAACGAACTTTGCAACTTCTTACTTTGCACTTTTCAGTTCAGATTTTGTTCCACCGTCACTTTTCAGATTTAGCTTGCAAAGTGAACAGTTAAGAATCTTTTCACTTTTCAAGCCTGGTATGTACCTCCATTGGTACCGAAATGCAAAGTGCAAAGAATTGAAGTGAAAAGTTTTCATAAATCTTGCAAAGAGATGATTCCATTTTCATCTGTTAATTAACAAGTATGTACACTAGTTTCTCGGCATAGAATTTGTTTTAATGATATAAACATGTTACGACGAGATCTTTTTGTAATCATCAAGTGAGGACAGTAATGAAGAATCCAACAAGACAACGTACAAAGTCAGGATTAATTTTCATACCCTCACTTCGACGGAATTTTGCGAGTGTTTTCGTATTACCCCAACACAGGCTGAGTATATTCTTGAAATGATCGGTCATTTATCGAAGCATGCAAAAAAAAAAAAAAAAAAAAGAAGAAGTCAATCCCTTTCCAAAAAAGAGCACATTTTTGAATGCTTACATTACTTGGAAAATGGTGTCTAGCTGCACGGTATAGCATCAATGCATGGGGCATCAAAATCAATTATTTGCAGAAATGTTATAGATGTTATAGTAAGTGCAATATTTTCTAACATAGTACGTTGGCCTGATAATCCACATAATACAGAGACGGAATTTCTAGTAAGGGGTGAATTTCCTTCTGTGTGTGGACGTGTTGACGGTACTCTCGTTAACATTGATGCGTGTCATCATTTGAGAGGTTATTATTAAAGTTGCCAAAAAGATGCCCCGTTTCTCCTTGACAGCTTCTAGCACAGCCAGCTTCATTCAATCATCTTTCTTTCTCATGACTAAAACTATAAAACTACCGGTACCACAATTCATACCGTCAAGTTCGCAGCGAAAAGTAAAGCATTAAAATCATGGAGTATTATACAGTTTTCCCGTGGAATAAACTTGATCGGATCACTCATTCGCAAAGACTTTTCACTTTGCGAAGAAATTGAAAACTAAAACCACCGAGCTTGATAGCAGGAGTCGCTTAAGTGTGGCTAGTATCGTATTCGGAGGATAGTGAGTTCGAACCCCCCTATCGGCAACACTGAAGATGTTTTTCCGTGGTTTCCCCATTTTCACACCAGGCAAATGCTGGGGCTGTACTTCAATTAAGGCCGCGGCCGCTTCCTTCCCATTCATACGCCTTTCCTATCCCAACGCCGCCATAAGACCTATCTGTGTCGGTGCGACGTAAAGCACATTGTGTAAAAAAAAAAGAAAAAGTTAAACCTAGATCATGGTGGAACAGAAAGACTTCGCAATTTTGCAAGAATTGAAAAGTGAAAAGTTGAAAAATTGCAACGTTCGTTCATGGAACAGGCTCCAGGTCAGAAATGCATTCAAGAAGATTTGAATCCATCCAATTAGTATCTCAGTAACCGGATCTTAATTATAATCCGCACGTCTAGAGGTTTAAGAAAGAAGTACTATTCACTGTTTCTCTAAACAGAATAATCACTGCAGCTTTAGAATTATTGTTTGTTGTCACAATAATGGGAGGAGCCAGCTCCATTCTTATTCCAGCACACGGGGAGACACTTATTACTAATTAACTCACCTTTCCTCTCCCAAAGATATGAAAATGCACAAGTAATCTGGCCTGTGGAGTGCTTAGAAAGGACTGCGTGGCCATTGTGCTTCCCTTGTTTTCGCCAACGTTTTATCGCAGCCCTCCTCTTTTTTTTAAGCTCGTGAAATATTATGATCCTCACTTTCACACCACACTTCTCTCTGGGCAGGTATAAGGCTAAATACGCTCGTGAAACGAATTATCTTTGGCCAGTGTAGCCACAGATAGGCTCCTTACAAATACATTAGAGCTGAATGTGTGTGTGTGTGTGTGTGTGTGTGTGTGTGTGTGTGTGTGTGTGTGTGCGATATCCTAATGAGTTACACGCCAAGATTTATACCGAGTGCTTAAAGCACAATTTTATTAATCGGATTATTCTAGCCTGTTTCCTTTTTCAGGTTTTAAATGAGTACATTATCTGTTTTACAATTTTAACGATATTTACACTTTTATATTGATGGAGTTCGTTCTGTTCAACTGCAAAATTTGTTGTGGCTTTAGTTTTACCATTGTAGTATTTTCCGTTTTGGTATTGATTTTTTCATGTAAAGGTCATGCGATATCTAGACCAACAGCACTACTGCTAATTCCCCCCCTCCCCCCGCCCCACCGTGGCACATACATTCCTTGGTTTACCAAAAAATATTTTTTTACAATGTGCTTTACGTCGCACCGACACAGATAGGTTTTATGGGGACAATGGGACAGGAGAGGCATAGGAGTGGGAAGGAAGCAGCCGTGGCCTTAATTAAGGTACAACCCCAGCATTTGCCTGGTGAGAAAATGGGAAACCACGGAAAACCATCTTCAGGGCTGCCAACAGTGGGGTTCGAACACAAAAAATACTGATGCTCAGTCAGGTACTTTAGTGCCAGGGTGGCCTGTGTTAAAATATCCCTAACTGCATTGATAGGTTGTTGTGACTAGGTCCGCTTCCTCTCAAATCAGACACCTAGCCCTCAGTCCACGATTTAAATACTTGGACTGCCAGGGAATCGAACCGAAGGCCTCCAACGAAACGGTGGGTACATTATTGCTACACCGTGGGACTAACACTCCATGTACTTAGGGTGCGAGAAATTTCTTCTAATAACTTCTATCAGTGTAATGCATGTACTGGTACATAAGTATTTGTAAATAACCTGAGATAGGATTTTAAAGATTACGGAGGCGATAGGATAGGAAATGGGTAAGAGTGGGAAGGAAGCGGCCGTGGCATTAAGCAATGTACATCCCCAGCATTTGCCTGGAGTGAAAATAGGAAGCCATGGAAAACAATCTTCAGGGCTGCCAACAGTGTGGTTCGAATCCATTATCTCCCGATTGCAAACTCACAGCTGCGCGATCCTTACCGCACGGCCAACTCGCTCGGTCGGTGGACTTGAAAGAATGCGAACGTAGCATATTGTTTCGGTGCAGAGGTAGAAAATAAACATTTAAAATACGTTTCCATGAATGAAAATGTGTCTTGATAGAGTTCTCACATTCAAGGAACTCTACACGAATTGTAAATTTACCTTGTGTGTTGGCTACGTGATACAAGTGGTGTGGCTGTCGTCGAGAGATTGCATTTGCCTTGGATAGAATGGGAAACTGTAAGACCATCTTAATTAAGACCACTGTCGCTGCTTTCCCTTCCCGCTCTCATCGTCACCGCAAACTTGTATGTGTTATTGTGATGTCAATCCACTAACGAAGAAATTGTTACAAAACAAAGAAATAAACAAAACGAACTGTTAATTTTGACGTATATACCAGAAATAATATTGTAAGTAAACTGCGTCGATTTGAATGAGGTAGTCAACCATAATAAATAGTGCTTTTCAAGCAAGCAAGCAAGCAAGCAAGCAAGCAAGCAAGCAAGCTTAAGGAATCCATGCTTCTCGTCCATATAAGCAGGCATAGAAATCTAGATATTAAAAGAGTTAACTAAAACAGCTTTGGCAAATTCGTCTGTCTGCTATACTGGACGGATCTGCTTCATTTCTTTTTCATTCTCTCCGGAATTATCTGCCGGTAAATCAAGAGACATTGATATATCTCTAAATTCAGCCAAATTTTCTTAATCATAAAATCAAATCGTTAAATGATCACTCTAATAATAGCAGGCGAAGGATCACCGTAACCCGCAATGCATCCTGTACTTAGCAGGTTCCTAAGTGACTAACTAACACATTCATTAATATTCTGACATGTGATTTTTATCCTAGTTATCTGATTGCATACAGCCATGTTTGATTAGTACATGTGAAGCCAGAGAGTGTACACTTCCTCTGATGGAACATATTCTCTGCTTGATACTCTTTGATTCTCGGGCCTTCCCCAGCTTCTAAATATACTCAACAGATGGCAGAACATTCCTAATAACTTACATGCTGCCAAGATAAAACAGTCTACGTACGTCAGACGGTGACGGGAAGGTGTAAGTCGACTAGCCTTATGTATGAACATTAAGAAAGCACACGGACAAACTCTTTAAAAAGTGGATAGTCTACTTACCCGAACCAGTATTCAGTGTGTTGCACTATCTCAGGCAAGATCATTTGAAACTTAAGATCCAGATACGGCCGAATGGTCGAAGTACAGAAAATATTGTATGGAAAGAAGTGTCAAAAACTCCATTACGCGTAGTAAGTGTTCATAAAACCATCGAAAAGGGCAAGAAAAACAATATGACTGTGACAGGCTTTTCAGGACGAGTTATTTGACGTAAGTAGAAGGAATGCTGCGGAACAGCGCGTGTCCACTATGTATATATTATTACATTACAATAATGAAATATATGTACAATATGGCGACTGAGTATTAACATATGGATATGAGAGTAAAATGCATTTATTTCTGATTCCTCCATTTGGAGGCTGTCTAAAAGAGAAAGCTTACATGAATTAATGGCTTAACAACAAGAAATGTCGTGTAAACAATATTGTCTATAAATGATTAGTATACCATATTGTTATTAAGCGCATGGAATTTACATAATGGACAAGTATATACAATATTATACAAAAGAAAAACCTGCAAAGAATGCATGGTACTAAGTAGGAGACAATTACACATGGATATCTAAATTATTTATCCACTGCACTAGGGATACTGAGACATCAGCAAAGTCTTTCCGCTCTCCACTATAAGCACGCAGAGGGCATTCGTCCATTATATGATGCATGGTCTGTACCAATGCACCACAATCACACGCTGGAGAGTCCCTGAAGCCCCACTGGTGAAGGGAGACTGCAGATCTTAGTATACCATATTACACCCATTAAGCTTACAGATTAAAAAAACCGTAATCAAAAATTTTGAAACCCATGAGTAATTCCTTATAGGACAATGAATAAGCTAGGTGTATAAATTATTTCTGACTACTGTTAAAGACCCTTTCAGGGCTGCTAACCCAATGTCCTTAGTAAACTTGTTAGCCAAATTAAACTTTTTGCAAATGTTGTGAAATATTTCAGTATTGGTGCCTCTTGCTCCTATCATTGCTTAAAACTAATATCCTATATCTACAGCCCTGTGCGGATATAGAAAATTGTATCTGCATCCGCGAATGGTTATCCGCGGATATTGTAAATATTTAACTACAGTATGTTACACCCAAGATGTTGATACGGACAGATCTGTTAACATAAAACAATAGGAATGATATCTGGCAGCGGTCCTCCTACAGTCACATGTTTATGAGGGATTTTATCTTGCGCCAACTACGAATTATTGACCCTTTTTCCGCCCTTCCATTAATTGAGGGCAGGAGCCGGTTAGGCTTAGGTCATATCTACGGCTTTATGGTCTCAAGGCTCTTTATATATCACTATTCTCCCAAACTACTGTCATGGGTTACCTAACCACACGCAAAAGTACGAGTATATCTGAGTGAAAATTAATAAAATTCATTATTTAGAATTTAGAATACACTTACTTCGCGGATATCCGCGTACAAAATCCTCATCTGTGCAGGGCTCTACCTACAGTACATCGTCACTGCTGTGATATGCAGTCCATCAGAACAATGCTCGTTGTGTTCATGTTCCAATGCACGTGTGTAAAGGTAAATTAACCTTACTGTACCGTGCTGTAGGAATGTATGTTTGTATGACATATTTACCCACTCCTAGAGTATGATGTATTTAAGGTTCATTTTCCTTTATACCCGCGCATAGGAAGGTGAACTCAACGAAAATTGTTGTGATGGACTGCATATCAATATGTGGTTGGCGTGACCAATCTCAACCCGCGAGTGGTCGCTAGCCGTATTGTAACTCGAGTGGTCGCTAGCCGTATTGTAACTCGAGTGGTCGTTAGACGTATTGTAACACGAGTGGTCGCCAGCTGTATTGTAACACGAGTGGTCGCACGTGAGACTTTCTCTCACATTCAACTTCATTTAAAATACATGCACTTCTATAATTTTGCGAGGCGTAAGAATGAAACGAATTACGGAAATGAGACATAAGGACTGCATTATACAGTTTAGATAAAAAACTGATTACCCGTATATTACAGAAAAAATTACTCCTTAATAGAAATTAGTAATTAGTTCGGTCCCATGTAGCTACGTAATATTCACAAGAGTGCTGGGTTGAATGGCTCAGATGGGTAAGGCGCTGGGTCTCAGAGCCCAAGTTGGCAGGTTCGATCCTGGTTCAGTCCAGTGGTATTCGAAGGTGCTTAGATACATCAGCCGTAGCTTTACTGGCATATAAGAGAACTCTTGTGCGACAAAATTTCGGCACTTCGGCATCTGCGGAAACCGTAAAAAGTAGTTATTGGGACATAAAACCAATGGCATTTGTATTAATATAGACCTTTCTGACAGTCGCAGTACAAAAGCAAGAATAACGTACAATAGGTCTTCTCCCTAACATTTGAGTTAGCTGGAGATGTGCCGTCTACAAGGGAAGAGTTAAATATGTTGATTAATGCAGGCAATATCACATACAGAATAACTTTTATAATTTCTATACCTAAACTGCCATATTTCCTTTCGCCGTTAATCTTATCCGATTTATAGCAAACCAAATTTGTGAGTGTGTTGCTGGTCGAAAGTAAATGTTTTCTCTGACAGATCGTAACTTTTCTCAATTCTCGTCTAGACCATCCTGTTTAAGTGCTGCAAGAGCTTCTTCTTCTTCTCATTTTTTATTTTTAAAATCTGATTGACGTCGCACCAACACAGATAGATCTTATGGCGACGATGGGATATGTGAGGACTAGGAGTGGGAAGGAAGCGACCGTGGTCTTAAATAAGGTACAGCCCCAGCATTTGCCTGGTGTGAAAATGAGAAACCAAGGGAAAGCATCTTAAAGGCTGCCGACAATGAAGTTCGAACGCACTATCTCTCGAATGCAAGCTGATAGCTATGTGACCCAATCCGCCCAGCCAATTTCTCGGTACAGGAGCTTCATACGGACATCTAACAGGAATAGACAGCGAGATGTCGACTGCCTATTTCTGCTGAATTTTTGGATATGTTTCAGGGAACCAAGAAATGAGATATACCTAACTTTTTCTGCATAAAAGAAAAGTGCTTAATTGAAGTTTGGAAATAACCCGTAATAAATACACTGCTGACCATAAGAATTGCAACTCCAAGGAGCCATTACAACCTGATTTGTTGACAGAATACCCAACACACACAGATGGCATGATTACCGTACTCTTGCAATGACGTAGAGAACATGGGGTAATCAGTAGTGTGTGGCTCCACGACGGCAGCAATAACCGCATCTACACGACACGGTATTGGGAGGAAGAGACTCTGGATGTCCGTCCAGGGTATCTCCACTCAAGCTGCTTAGAAGCATGCCCAATGTTCATTCGTTGTGGTCACCGGTGTCCTCTAGCAGACCAGTCGTCTTTCGATCATGGATAACACGTTTACCGTGGGCGAGAGATCTAATGAACGATCAGGCCAATGAAGCATTCTTGCCCGGCTCTCCGCATTCAGCCCCAAGGTGAGGTCCATCAGGGGCGTCCTCTTTCTTGTTGCCATCGCGCCCTTTTCCATGGGGGTATACAAGTTTTGCCACCAAAATTGATTGGAAAACAACAAGTTTGCAGAAATGAAATAATTCTGTGCTAGCAACATCCACTGTTAATGTACATGAATTGTAGGAGCAGACAACCTTGTAAAATGTGTAATACGTGAAAATATACCAATTTTTTACGAATGAGAAGTCGAACTTACATATATTCAAGTTTTTCATTTATGTTTGTTCACATAAGGCATATTTTGTTGTCTGATCTTCAAACTCAAGCTTTTAGTCTTACGTAACTGTTGATATTGTGATAATTGGTACAGGAACTCCAGTCTTACGTGGAATACGAACCACAGGAACATGCACTTTCATTTCATAAATACATACTACGTAGATTGACCAGGATTATAACTGCGGCTGCTCTGGTAAGAAACCTGTGACAGCGCCACCTGGTTGTTATGACGCTTTACCTGATTTTTCATTTGGGCGTAGTTTACGCCTTTTAATACAGAATAGATAAACGGACTAAAGTGACTTTTAATATATTTATGTAACATAAGTATTTTTAGATTTTTCGGAAGGACTGCATTTTTGTGCTGGAGGCCGCAAAATAACACTTATGCTCTACATATTTTTGGATATAATTTCACATCCATAATTACACATTTCCACAGAAGTGAAAAATATGTATACATGCATCTAAAATTCAGCAAGATCTATAAATGACATGTCGTAAACGAAATCTCGTTACCTTCACTTGTAACTAACTACAGCGAGTGATTAAACGAACAGTACTAAAATTACAGACATGCTGTGAACATCACACAGCATTGAATGTCACCAGAAACCTGCCACTGCAACGACAATAGATGCAGAAAGACAGAGCTACAGCTCAAACCGCGAGGGGTTCACTTCCCCTTCTTCAAGAACACTTTGGTGATCGCTTAATTACCCGCACTCTTCCTACTACCCGGATCTCCACTCCGAAATGAAAATGAGGCATTCCTAAAGGAACGTTTATCAGTCAGATGACTCGTCTAGGAATGGTTTCGGATTACGAGAGAATATACAATCATCCTTATGTCCTTGCGGAAATCTATTTTCTTCAATGTGTTAGACGATCATCAGTACGGTACCGTTATGAACAATGAGACGCGAAGGTGCACATTTTGAACACATGCTGTAGTAACGAAGTTAGGTAGTTTGATGATGATGATGATGATGCTTGTTGTTTTAAGGGGCCTAACATCGAGGTCATCGGCCCCTGATGGTACGAAATGAGATGAAATGCAATGATAAAATAAAAATACAAAATCCTCCACTGACCAGAATTCAAAACGTGAGGACGAAAAATGAACGGATGGATATGAAGTTAAAACAATCAGTGGAGCCGACCCGCAATGCCTCAGTCTCAGGAACTGACGGAAAACAATGGTAATACTGACCAAGGGACTGCTTCTAGAGCTCAATACTGAAATAATGATGCTTGCAAGCTAAAGGGGTCATCGGCCTCTCATAATGGTACTTATCGCTTGGAAAGAAGAACCATGGTAGTTGACATGGTGCGGTACTAAGCAACAGTATCGTAGACTCGCGGTATTCCACACATTATGGTACTACTCACAGGTAATGAAATTCGCACAGGTAATACAGACCTATGGTGTTTCACACATAGCGGCGCATTTATAGGCAACGCAAACCTATGGTTTTCATCACATACGTGTACTGACCACAAGAACCCGTACTATCCCGTGGTGTTCCTTATGTAGTGGGTAGTAATCATAGGCAAGCCAGAACCCTTGTGTCGCTCATATACTGCTACTAATCACAGGTACCGTAAAAGCCTGACCGCGTGGTGCTCCAGATTGCTACTAATCACAAACCTATTTGGTACCTAACATAGTGGTACTACGCGCAAGTGATAACGACCCATGGTGTTCCCCGCGTGGTGGTACTAATCACAAGGAGTTTCATGGTTCGAATCCAATCATCCCTTGGTCGCCCCTTTTAGTCGCCTCTCACGACAGGCAGGGGATACCGTGGGTGTATTATTCGTCTGCCTCCCCCACCCACAGGGGGTGTGTGTTTGGTCCGCGAGAGGTATTTTATTTCCCTCAAGTCCGCCGGCAAGCCGGTTAGGACCCCCCTATCCGCCACCTGGGACGCGCCACGTGGGAGTATCACCTCTCCCCCTACTACGCCTGCGTAGCAGGTTCGTGGTTAGGTAGTTTGTTAATGTTGTCACATTGCATGTTATAATCACATATCTTGATGTTCAGAGCATGTTTGTAATTTCAGCACTGTTCGTTTCTCCTGATGATGTATTAACTTCAGCAAAAACACAAGATTATATCTGTTGAAGATAACGATTCTCTGACTCTCTGGATGGATTAGAGCAATCAAATGCTGACCACTTGGCTCCAATAGGAGTTGGATGACATGGAAGTCTCCGAACAGGCTAAAGTTAGAAGCGGGCAGACCCAGGGTAAACTTTAAGAGATGACATGACCGAAGTATGACAGCTAATGTTTTGTGATTTTCCCTTCGAATGATATTCTTGGTTGAAATATTCTGATTCAAAAACATACATAGGTGTTTCAAAAATACACTGCACAATTTCAGGGTTGTATTCCTCAGATACAGACAAGGAGAGAAGTACAAATTAACTTGGGTCCGGAAATAAATACTTTCTTGGCCTTCACTGTCACCTGATCTAAACCCGTTGGACTTCTTTGTGTGGGTTTAAGCAAATAAAAGTCGTTGGTGTACGTGACTGTTGTGGAGGAGAAGCATCACTTCACTACAGAATTGTGAGGTCCTTTCAAACAATACCTACAACACCAGCATATTCGAGTGTGTTCGTAACTCCATGCGACGTCGATCATTAGCCTGTATATGGCAGGATGTGAGTATTTTGAACACCTCTTGTAAGGTAATGGCCGGAGTACATCAGTTCATGCAAGATAGCCGTCACCACTTGAGGTTCTAGCCTATGATAGAATCAGATATCTCGGAAAATACGAGTTTCTGGACACACGTTTATATAGATTTTATTCTTTCGCTATATTTGAGGAATCCAGCCCTGAAATTATGCCGTGTATTTTTGAAACAGCCTGTATAGTACTTATATGCTACTGCAACAAAAGTGTATTTTAATTTGTTATATGGTGACATTAATGCCAGCTGTCAGTTAACAGAACATTTCCATAAGTGACTTTTTAACTTTCAGATACATTTTTATTTTTGGTATTTGCTTTACGTCGCCCCGACACAGATAGGTCTTATGGCGACGACGGGGCAGGAAAGGCCTAGAAATGGGAAGGAAGCGGCCGTGGCCTTAACCAAGGTACAGCCCCAGCCTTTGCCTGGTGTGAAAATGGGAAACCACGGAAAACCATATTCAGGGCTGCTGACAGAGGGATTGAACCCACTATCTCGCGGATGCTAGCTCACGGCTGCGCGCCCCTAACCGCACGGCCAACTCGTCCAGTGTACATTTTTCTAAGGAACTATAAGAGCTAGAACAATTAAAATCGGCAAACATCTTTCAATGTCTAATATATATAAGGAAGGCTTAGTAAAAATATCTATATCCCTAAAATACTGTGTAAATAGAGGGGCACTGACTACTTCTAAGTATTTGTGGGAAAATAATTTCTTGGTTACTAGTGTTAGGTGCTAGTGTTATTAACTTGTTAAATTGTACCTTAAGATCATTTTTAAATGTGTTTTTTTCTGTTTGCATCCCCCTTGGTGAAATAACGGAGATTGTTGAATTTATACTCGTTTATTTCCTAGTTAATGTTAAAAGGTGAGCAAAGTTTGGTGATCTTGGAGCAAATTGTTTCTTATGAGAAACCTGAAAAATTGGCTTTAAAAGTGTAGATTTCACGTTCGCATTGCCTAAATGTGATCGATTCTCTAGTACATGGAATGTGCAAGAAACTCTTGACTGTAATTTTCATCAAAATTTATGATTTACAATTATACGTTGTGATGGAAAAAACGAGTACAGTGACTCCGTTTTTCTTGTATATACAGGTTGGTCGGAAAAAAATGTGAACCCGTTGTATGTACATTAGAGGACTGGTCATACTGATAACTGTTTTTTTTTGCTATTTGCTTTACGTCGCACCGACAAAGATAGGTCTTATTGCGACGATTGGATAGGAAAGGCCTAGGAAGTGGAAGTGGAAGTGGAAGGAAGCGGCCGTGGCCTTAATTAAGGTACAGCCCCGGCATTTGCCTGGTGTGAAAATGGGAAACCACGGAAAACCATCTTCAGGGCTGCCGACAGTGGGGCTCGAACCCATAATTCGATGTCTCGAATCGTTGTCATTTTATCAGTTGCTGAAGTTAGCCAATCAGATCGCTTCGTGAGTAAATTCAGATGTGTTTTGCGAGGCAGTGTTGTCGTATGTGCACGAGGCTTAAGACCGGCTTGAGAACACCCATCGAAGAAAGAAAATTCGCCAGGTGAGCGATTTGAACACGGGCCTCCGAATTGACAGATTACGTCACAGTACTAGACACAGTGCTACAACCCACGGCATGCTTGTATTTGGTGCTGATTTCTTGACATGGCTTTAAAGCCGGTTTTACGCCACGTGCAGAATTAGCAATACCGGCTTTCAAAGCTCATTTCAATTTACCCGCCAGGAGATTTGATTGGCTAATTTCAGCAGCTGATAAAATGTCAATGGCATGAGATACCAAATTTTTCAAATTATTTATCCGTATGACCAACCCTCTCATGCATATATACCCGGTTCACGTTGTTTCTGATCACTCTGTATACAGGATAGGTAACTCAGAACGCAATGAATGTCAGAAGCAGAACATTCAACAAGGATGTTAACAAGTATCAAACTAGAAGTGTTGGATGAGAGTAGTATAATACAGGGATTCGGGCGCCACCACCACCACCGGGCTCCCAGAGGCCACCTCCACCACCACCACCACAGCCAGAGGCCTCCCAGATGCCTCCTCCACCACCACCACAGCCAGAGGCCTCCCAGAGGCCTCCTCCACCACCCCCGGGAAATTTGAATTTGTAAAGAAAGCCACGTGCTTTGTGACAGCTGTCATCGACAACAACGCATCGCTAACCTCAGTACTGCCATCTTGACGGGCCCAAACCTCAGTAGTACCAACTTAACCTAACTAGCGCGTGGTAAACAAAGCCACGTGCTTTTTTACAGCCACGTGCTTTTTTGACAGCTGTCATCCGCCATCTTTAAACCACAGAGCACTGTGCTGCCTCTTTATCGTAGTAGATGTAAATTCGTCACCTGTCATCGGCAGTGCTGCCATCTTGGCGGGCCTAAACCTTAGTGCTACCAACTTAACCTAACTAGCGCGTGGTAAACAAAGCCACGTGCTTTTTGACAGCCACGTGCTTTTTTGACAGCTGTCATCCGCCATCTTTAAACCACAGAGAACTGTGCTGCCCTCTTTATCGTAGTAGATGTGAAATTCGTCACCTGTCATCGGCAGTGCTGCCATCTTGGCGGGCCTAAACCTTAGTGCTACCAACTTAACCTCACTAGCGTGAGATAAACAAATCCACGTGCAGCTGACATCCGCCATCTTTAATCTATAGAGCACAGTGCTGCCCTCTTTAGCTACTTACCTTCCACGTGCAGCTGTCATCCGCCATCTTTAATCTATAGAGCACACTGCTGCTCTCTTTAGCTACTTACCTTTGAAATGTGGTGGGGGATAATTTGAAAAATGCTTTTTGACAGCAACCATCTTTGAGCACCGTGCTGCCCTCTTTAGCTAGATACCTTTGAAATGCGGTGGCGGCAATTTGAAAAATTCTATGTGCTCTTGCTTGCAAACTAAGCCACGTGCATTTTTGACAACTGTTATCCGCCATCTTTCATCCACAGAACACCGTGCTGCCCTCTTTATGACATGTAGTAGCGGGCAATTTGAAAAGTTCTGTTAGCTGTCATCCGCCATCTTTAATCAAGAGAGCCCCGTG
This sequence comes from Anabrus simplex, assembly GCF_040414725.1. Taxonomy (NCBI): domain Eukaryota; kingdom Metazoa; phylum Arthropoda; class Insecta; order Orthoptera; family Tettigoniidae; genus Anabrus; species Anabrus simplex. Next base: position 97,799,691 of record NC_090268.1, on the reverse strand, counting down.
CTGCCATCTTTAGCTAGATACCTTTGAAATGTGGTGGCGGCAAATTGAAAAATTCCACGTGCTCTTGTTTAGCAAACAAACTCACGCGCTTTTTGTCAGCTGTCATCCGCCATCTTACATCGCAAACCTCAGTGCTACACTCTTTAGGTACATACCTTTGAAATATGGTGGCGGATAATTTAAAAAGAAAAATTCTACAGCAGCCATCTCTCGACGCTAATTGCATAAGGTGGTGGCTATACATGACTCCTTAAGGGTGCTTACGCAAGATGGCTGCTATACACAGGTTCTTATGAGACTCCCTTGGGATGCTTGCGCAAGATGGCAGATATACATGGCTCCTTATGAGATGCCCTAGGGATGCTTGCGCAAGATAGCGGCTGCTCTTATGGGACGGCTTAAGGGTCCTTGCACAAGATGGCTTGAGACGGCCTAAGGATGCTTGCGCAAGATGGCGGACACAAGATGGCGGACACAAGATGGCGGCTATACACAACTCCTTATGAGACGCTTTAAGGGTGCTTGCGCAAGATGGCTGCCGCTCTTATGAAGAAAGCTAGCTTAGAGGCTAAAGTGTCGTGCTAGTTCGATTCATTAAATTTGGGGCTTACATGCAACATGTTAAATATCTCGAAAACGGTGCACCGTAGAGCAAAACGGACAAAATTTTTCTGCCCAACACCCAGGTTCGCAGTATGAGGAACATGATAGCATAAGAAAAACATAGTCTATCAACGGTTCGGTTCCTACTTAGGCCCTTTGGCATTCGCTCTGTTTTAGCTTGTATTGAAGCGAGTCTTCATAACATGGTCAGGTCTAGCTATGGTAGAGAGTATAACGTACCGTGCTGATTCGATTCATTAAATTTGGGGCTTAAATGCAAAATGTTAAATATCTCGAAAACGGTGCACCGTAGAGCAAAACGGATAAAATTTTTCCACCTGATACCTAGGTTTGCAGTATCAGGAACAAGAAAAAACATAGTCTAATGATGAGATCGACGGTTCGATCCCTACTTAGGCCCTTTGGCATTGGCAGCTATCTAATTCTACAAGATGGCGGCTATACATAGCTTCTTATGAGGCAGCTTAAGAGCGCTTGCACAAGATGGCTGCTGCTCTTATGAGACGCCCTAGGGGTGCTTGCGCAAGGTAGCAGCGACAAGACGGCGACTATACACAGCTCCTTATGATACGGCCTAGAGGTGCTCACACAAGATGGTGGCTGCTCTGATGAAGAAAGCTAGCTTTGCATCGTGCAGGTATCTTTACAGCACTAAACCTCATACCTTTGAAATGTGTTGGCGGGTAATTTGAAATATTCGACGTGCTTTTTCTTAACAGCAGCTATCTTTAAACAATAGCGGCTATACATAAGCTGTTAAGGCCTCCTCTTATCTCAAGGCATAGCTCTATCGAACAAGTTTAAACCTGCATCGGGATAGCTAGAGTAAGCACGTGCTGCAGTGATGACGTCATTATGCATGTTTAGACTTGCAAATCACTAAAGAAACAAAACAAGACTAGAATCGAACACTGCACTCTATGCTGTTAACTTTATCATGTGATCGGAACATTGATTGAAGTGTTTAGAACACTAAATAAGTGATCAAGACTAAAATAGAACACTGTACTCGATACATGTGTTTAGAACATGTCAGGGGATACCTTTGTTCTAAGAAGATTAGATTACCGCACATTCCTTCTAGGGCTAATAGGCTAAAGGGCTAATGGGCAAAAGGGCAAAAGGGCTAATGGGCTAAAGGGCTAAAGGGTTAATGGGCTAAAGGGCTAAAGGGCTAGGGTGCCTCTCCTCTCTTTATCCGGGCTTGAGACCGGCTCTACAACTAGAGGCGGAGTTAACACCCTAAGGAAGGGAGAATGTTGGGAAATAATCTATACGAATATAGCTACTCGATCGACTATATACTACAGATGGATGACTTAGGTGAGGATAAGCGCTTACTTAATAATACCTACACGACGTAATTCATGCTCTATTTCAAAAATATCTTCTTTGTACTGTGTGTAACCAGCATCATGATAGGCTCTTAGCAGTTGTAAACGTTTTACGAGTATGTTGGGGTCTTTACAGTAGCTTATATCTACATAGGGTAAGAGAGGCTCGTTGTGAAATTTGAGTCTATATGCAGACAGTTGATGTGTAGGGACTTGTTTTGATGTAATACGTGCTTCAGCAGTAGCGTTTCTAGGTACAAACTTAACTTGTTTCGATAGCGATGAAGCGTTGAAATTTCCTTCTTCTTTACCTTGCATCTCTTCTTGAGATGTTTGCACTGCGACAGAACGTGTAGTAGGCTTAGGAAATGAAGTAAAATCATCAAGCTGTAATGGCAATGAAACATTCAGATTTTCTTCTTCTACTTTCCCTTTACTACTGTTTTGATCAACATCATTATCCTTATTATCATAATCATGATCTTGCCCCTCTTTATCTTGAAGTTTGCGCTTAGTAACAGAACTCGCAGCAGGTCTAGACAACAAGGGAGAATTAAAAATCTCTCGCAGAGGTGTACTTTTTAAACATAAATCAGTGTTCGCTGGAATATGGTTGAGCTCTTTGTATTTTGTTCCCGATGAAGCTACATTACACGCGGCTTCATGACGTTGAGCGTTGTATGCGTTCTTGAACTCTCTTCTGCAATGTATGCATTGAAAAATTGTCCTACATGATATCTCATGACGTCTCCTGTGATAGCTTCGGGAAAATGCTTTTCCACACTCTTCGCAAATATACCTAGAAATAGGTTTTCCCATGACGGACTTTTACCTTCTGCTAACAGATTCTTCTTTAAATCTACTTGACATTTGTTACTCTCTACTTCCATGATGCGAACAGCTTAGCGATTAACAGCAAACTAACACAAAAGCGTATAACCAAGGTAGCAACAGTAAGGTTTAAGCCCATCAAGATGGCAAGAGTGAGGTTAGCGACGTTCTGTTGTTGGATTTTAAATTCCGCGCTATAACATGCATAAGGTGGCAGCCTTGAGGTTTACCGCCGTAAACATGGCAGCAGTGAGGTTAGCGACGCTCTATTGTCCTTCAATGTGAGGTTAGGGTCCGTCAATAAGACAGCTGTCAAAACAGCACGTGGCTTGGTTTACTAAACAAGAGCACGTGGCAGTGACGTCACGGTCGCGTAGTATGCTGCTTCAGCATGCAAAGTTCAATGTCTACACCTACATAGTTAACACTCTGCTATGTTCACAAGATTTTTACACATAACTATTCTTTATGCTTTAAGTTCGTGCACATAGGTTATGTTAAGATAGCATCAGATACAAGCGATAGTCACGTGCTCTAGTAGAAGATGCATGCATTATCAAAAGGTGGTGTGTACACGCTTTTAAACCTTGCTCTTCTTACCGCTGCCATGTTCACAAGATTTTTAAACATCGCTATTCTTTGTACTTTAAGTTCATGCACATAGGCTATGCTAAGATAGCAGCACAAACACATGCGAACGTTATACATTCTAGCAGGATGTGTTAATACGATAGTTGTTGCATGCAAAATCGATAGGTGTTGTATACACACTTTGAAACTTAACTATTCTTCGTGCTTTAAATCCGTGCACATAGGTTATGCTAAGATAGCGGCACACTCTTGCGGGAGAGGTTTTGTACTCTAGTTGATGCATGTATAATCGATAGGCAATGCGTACACGCTTTTAAAACATTGCTATTCTTACTGCTGCTGCTTTGTTCACAAGATTTTTATACATCAGTATATTTTATGCTTTAAGTTCATGTGTATAAGTTATACTAAGTTAGCAGCATACTTATAACGTTGTCGCACACTCTAGTGGAAGAAGTTTAATACGAAAGTCGATGCATGCAAAATCGATAGGTGATGTGTACACGCTTTGAACTTGGGTATTCTTTGTGCTTTAACTTCGTGCACATAGGTTATGTTAAGATTGCAGCACACACAAGCGCTTTGGAATATAGCTATTCTTTGTGCTTTAGCTTTATACACATACGTTAGCAATACACATATGCGGTCGTTGTACACTCTGACGGTAAAAAATAGTCGATGCATGCAAAATCAATAGGTGATGTGTACACGCTGTTAAACATCGTTATTTGTTGTGCTTTAAGTTCACGCGTATAGATTATGCTAAGATAGCAGTACAATCTAGCGGAAGAAGTTCAGGGTGATGCGTACACGCTTTGAAACATGGCTATTCATTGTACTTTAATTTTATGGGTATATGTTATGCTAAGATAACAGCACAATCTACCTGAAGAAGTTTAGTACGAGAGTCGATGCATGCAAAATCGATAGTTGATGTGTACCCGCTTTGAAACATGACTATTCATTGTACTTTAAGTTCATGGGTATAGGTTATGCTAAGATAGCAGCACAATCTTGCGGAAGAAGTTTAGTACGATTTTTGTTGCATGCAAAATCGATAGGTGATGTGTACAGGCTTTGAAACATGGCTATTCTTTTTACTTTAAGGTCATGCGTATAGGTTATGCTAAGATAGCAGCACAATCTAGCGTAAGGGGTTTAGTACGAGAATCGATGCATGCAAAATCGATAGGTAATGTGTACACGCTTTGAAACATCGCTATTCTTTGTACTTTAAGTTCATGTGTATAAGTTATGCTAAGATACCAGCACAATCTAGCGGAAGAAGTTCAGTACGATATTCGATGAATGCAAAATCAATAAGTAATGTGTACACGCTTTGAAACATGGCTATTCATTGTACTTGAATTTTATGGGTATAGGTTATGCTAAGATAGCAGCACGATCTAGCGGAAGAAGTTTAGTACGAGGGTTGATGCGTGTAAAATCGATAGGTGATGTGTACACGCTTTGAAACATGGCAATTCATACTGCTGCTCTGTTCCCAAGATTTTTAAACATAGCTAATCCTAATGCTGCTCTTAACGACGTAGAGCTAAGGATTGATTACGTGACCGTGACGTCACTGCCACGTGCTCTTGTTTAGTAAACCAAGCCACGTGCTGTTTTGACAGCTGTCTTATTGACGGACCCTAACCTCACATTGAAGGACAATAGAGCGTCGCTAACCTCACTGCTGCCATGTTTACGGCGGTAAACCTCAAGGCTGCCACCTTATGCATGTTATAGCGCGGAATTTAAAATCCAACAACAGAACGTCGCTAACCTCACTCTTGCCATCTTGATGGGCTTAAACCTTACTGTTGCTACCTTGGTTATACGCTTTTGTGTTAGTTTACTGTTAATCGCTAAGCTGTTCGCATCATGGAAGTAGAGAGTAACTAATGTCAAGTAGATTTAAAGAAGAATCTGTTAGCAGAAGGTAAAAGTCCGTCATGGGAAAACCTATTTCTAGGTATATTTGCGAAGAGTGTGGAAAAGCATTTTCCCGAAGCTATCACAGGAGACGTCATGAGATATCATGTAGGACAATTTTTCAATGCAAACATTGTAGAAGAGAGTTCAAGAACGCATACAACGCTCAACGTCATGAAGCCGCGTGTAATGTAGCTTCATCGGGAACAAAATACAAAGAGCTCAACCATATTCCAGCGAACACTGATTTATGTTTAAAAAGTACACCTCTGCGAGAGATTTTTAATTCTCCCTTGTTGTCTAGACCTGCTGCGAGTTCTGTTACTAAGCGCAAACTTCAAGATAAAGAGGGGCAAGATCATGATTATGATAATAAGGATAATGATGTTGATCAAAACAGTAGTAAAGGGAAAGTAGAAGAAGAAAATCTGAATGTTTCATTGCCATTACAGCTTGATGATTTTACTTCATTTCCTAAGCCTACTACACGTTCTGTCGCAGTGCAAACATCTCAAGAAGAGATGCAAGGTAAAGAAGAAGGAAATTTCAACGCTTCATCGCTATCGAAACAAGTTAAGTTTGTACCTAGAAACGCTACTGCTGAAGCACGTATTACATCAAAACAAGTCCCTACACATCAACTGTCTGCATATAGACTCAAATTTCACAACGAGCCTCTCTTACCCTATGTAGATATAAGCTACTGTAAAGACCCCAACATACTCGTAAAACGTTTACAACTGCTAAGAGCCTATCATGATGCTGGTTACACACAGTACAAAGAAGATATTTTTGAAATAGAGCATGAATTACGTCGTGTAGGTATTATTAAGTAAGCGCTTACCCTCACCTAAGTCATCCATCTGTAGTATATAGTCGATCGAGTAGCTATATTCGTATAGATTATTTCCCAACATTCTCCCTTCCTTAGGGTGTTAACTCCGCCTCTAGTTGTAGAGCCGGTCTCAAGCCCGGATAAAGAGAGGAGAGGCACCCTAGCCCTTTAGCCCTTTAGCCCATTAACCCTTTAGCCCTTTAGCCCATTAGCCCTTTTGCCCTTTTGCCCATTAGCCCTTTAGCCTATTAGCCCTAGAAGGAATGTGCGGTAATCTAATCTTCTTAGAACAAAGGTATCCCCTGACATGTTCTAAACACATGTTGTATCGAGTACAGTGTTCTATTTTAGTCTTGATCATTTATTTAGTGTTCTAAACACTTCAATCAATGTTCCGATCACATGATAAAGTTAACAGCATAGAGTGCAGTGTTCGATTCTAGTCTTGTTATGTTTCTTTAGTGATTTGCAAGTCTAAACATGCATAATGACGTCATCACTGCAGCACGTGCTTACACTAGCTATCCCGATGCAGGTTTAAACTTGTTCGATAGACCTATGCCTTGAGATAAGAGGAGGCCTTAACAGCTTATGTATAGCCGCTATTGTTTAAAGATAGCTGCTGTTAAGAAAAAGCACGTCGAATTTTTCAAATTACCCGCCAACACATTTCAAAGGTATGTGGTTTAGTGCTGTAAAGATACCTGCACGATGCAAAGCTAGCTTTCTTCATCAGAGCAGCCACCATCTTGTGTGAGCACCTCTAGGCCGTATCATAAGGAGCTGTGTATAGTCGCCGTCTTGTCGCTGCTACCTTGCGCAAGCACCCCTAGGGCGTCTCATAAGAGCAGCAGCCATCTTGTGCAAGCGCTCTTAAGCTGCCTCATAAGAAGCTATGTATAGCCGCCATCTTGTAGAATTAGATAACTGCCAATGCCAAAGGGCCTAAGTAGGGATCGAACCGTCGATCTCATCATTAGACTATGTTTTTTCTTGTTCCTGATACTGCAAACCTAGGTATCAGGTTGAAAAATTTTATCCGTTTTGCTCTACAGTGCACCGTTTTCGAGATATTTAACATTTTGCATTTAAGCCCCAAATTTAATGAATCGAATCAGCACGGTACGTTATACTCTCTACCATAGCTAGACCTGATCATGTTATGAAGACTCGCTTCAATACAAGCTAAAACAGAGCGAATGCCAAGGGGCCTAAGTAGGAACCGAACCGTTGATAGACTATGTTTTTCTTATGCTATCATGTTCCTCATACTGCGAACCTGGGTGTTGGGCAGAAAAATTTTGTCCGTTTTGCTCTACAGTGCACCGTTTTCGAGATATTTAACATGTTGCATTTAAGCCCCAAATTTAATGAATCGAACTAGCACGACACGTTAGCCTCTAAGCTAGCTTTCTTCATAAGAGCGGCAGCCATCTTGCGCAAGCACCCTTAAAGCGTCTCATAAGGAGTTGTGTATAGCCACCATCTTGTGTCCGCCATCTTTGCCAAGCATCCTTAGGCCGTCTCAAGCCATCTTGTGCAAGGACCCTTAAGCCGTCCCATAAGAGCAGCCGCTATCTTGCGCAAGCATCCCTAGGGCATCTCATAAGGAGCCATGTATATCTGCCATCTTGCGCAAGCATCCCAAGGGAGTCTCATAAGAACCTGTGTATAGCAGCCATCTTGCGTAAGCACCCTTAAGGAGTCATGTATAGCCACCACCTTATGCAATTAGCGTCGAGAGATGGCTGCTGTAGAATTTTTCTTTTTAAATTATCCGCCACCATATTTCAAAGGTATGTACCTAAAGAGTGTAGCACTGAGGTTTGCGATGTAAGATGGCGGATGACAGCTGACAAAAAGCGCGTGAGTTTGTTTGCTAAACAAGAGCACGTGGAATTTTTCAATTTGCCGCCACCACATTTCAAAGGTATCTAGCTAAAGATGGCAGCACGGGGCTCTCTTGATTAAAGATGGCGGATGACAGCTAACAGAACTTTTCAAATTGCCCGCTACTACATGTCATAAAGAGGGCAGCACGGTGTTCTGTGGATGAAAGATGGCGGATGACAGCTGACGAAATTGCCCGCATGATAGCAGCACAGTGCTCTATTGATTAAAGATGGCGGATAACAGTTGTCAAAAATGCATGTGGCTTTGTTTGCAAGCAAGAGCACATAGAATTTTTCAAATTGCCGCCACCACATTTCAAAGGTATCTAGCTAAAGACTGCAGCACTGTTGTTTGTGATGCAAGATGGCGGATGACAGCTGTCAGAAAAAAAGCACGTGAGCTTGTTTCCAAACAAGAGCACGTGGAATTTGTTTCCAAACAAGAGCACGTGCAATTTGCCGCCACCACATTTCAGAGGTAAGTAGCTAAAGAGGGCAGCACGGTGCTCTCTGGATTAAAGATGGCGGATGATAGCTGTCAAAGAAGCGCATGGGTTTGTTTCCAAACAAGAGAATGTAGAATTTTTCAAATTGCCGCCACCACATTTCAAAGGTATCTAGCTAAAGAGTGCAGCACTGAGGTTTGTGATGCAAGATGGCGGATGATAGCTGTCAGAAAAAAGCACGTGAGTTTGTTTAAGAGGGCAGCACGGTGCTCTCAAGATTAAAGATGGCTGCTGTCAAAAAGCATTTTTCAAATTATCCGCCACCACATTTCAAAGGTAAGTAGCTAAAGAGGGCAGCACTGTGCTCTATAGATTAAAGATGGCGGATGACAGCCGTCCAAAAAGCACGTGGATTTGTTTATCTCGCGCTAGTGAGGTTAAGTTGGTAGCACTCAGGTTTAGCCCCGTTAAGATGGCAGCACTGCCGATGACAGGTGACGAATTTACATCTACTACGATAAAGAGGGCCGCACAGTGCTCTGTGGTTTAAAGATGGCGGATGACAGCTGTCAAAAAGCACGTGGATTTGTTTATCTCGCGCTAGTTATTTTAAGTTGGTACTACTGAGGTTTAGGCCCGTCAAGATGGCAGTACTGAGGTTGGCGGTGCGTTGTTGTCTGTCAAAAAGCACGTGGCTGTCAAAAACACGTAGCTTTGTTTACCTCGCGCTAGTTAGGTTAAGTTGGTACTACTGAGGTTTAGGCCCGTCAAGATGGCAGTACTGAGGTTAGCGATGCGTTGTTGTCGATGACAGCTGTCAAAAAGCACGTGGCTTTGTTTACAAATTCAAATTTCCCGCGGGTGGTGGAGGAGACCTCTGGGAGGCCTCTGGCTGTGGTGGTGGTGGAGGAGGCATCTGGGAGGCCTCTGGCTGTGGTGGTGGTGGATGTGGCCTCTGGGAGCCGGTGGGGGTGGTGGCGCCCGAATCCCTGTATTATACTACTGATGAGTTATGTTTGAACTCACTGAAACTGTGATGAGCAAGTGAACTATGATTCATCTGGATTGTGAGATTTTCTAATTAGTTTAATAGCATCAGTTCGGGGAATGTTTCTGTGAGTATTCCTAGAATTGAGGATTGCAATTCCGTGGAGTAAGTTGGTAACACATTTGTATAATACTAACATTATTAATTTACCACGCTAACAACACAAGTAATGACAGTGCTTTATCTCATTTGTGAAAAAATGAATAAAAATACACCAAATGCTCTCAGATTTGTTACGGGAACTCCTACCATTAAATCAAATCATGACGACATTCCCGTTTGTAATTATTCTAAGTAATACTGTGTGATATTAATTACGCGATATGTTCATGAGCAACAAAGATCAGACCTTCAGGTATTAATTATTTCAATTGTTTTACGAATAGCCACCACCAGTATCATCACCAACAGTAGAAAATTTCGTAGAAATCAGTTCCACATTAAACACATTGATACTTGTACGACCAAATCCCTCGTGGTTTCAATTGTAGATCATGTCAAGCGAGTACGTCGGCACTGCATTATTCTTATCACATGATAGCTTGCGGTGGTGTCGCTACTTGTGAGCCAGCCGCCCAGTGTCTTGGAAACGTGTGATATCCAACTGATGAGCCCGTGCCACACTGAGGGGAAACACTAGTAGTTTTACGATTGAGCTTTCTCAAGTACCTATTTATTTATTTTCTGTGTCCAGATGCACTGTTAAATGATGTTCTTCCAATATTTGGCTACAAAGGCAGCTTTATCATTGGTATGCAAAACATATTTCTTTGTGCACGGTGATGGTAAATGCTGACAAACCAGAAGGTGTTCTTCATCCTGTAGTAGTCCACAATCACAGGTCATGTCTCCTTGTACATAGCCCCACCTAACTATGTTAGACTTGCACTTTGGAACACCTGCCCGCAGTCGACTGTGGGTCTTTCAGACGGGATACGTAAGACGAAAACCTGCAGAAGGTTCTTCCTTTAAACTCAGGGATGAATTACGTACCGGCTGTTGCCACAATTCACGCCTTCGTTTTTCTGGAGTGTCAACAAATGGCATGGTTCTTAAAAAGCTCTTCCTTGACCTGTATCTAGCGGGCTGAATTTCATGGCCATCAAGGGGGTGACGTGGATTGCTGATGACGTTCAACTTCCGCAGCTACTTCCCTTCTTTTGTGAGGAGGGGCGATTCCTGCAATAGGATACATATTTTCTGTTGGAGACACACTGTAATTATTCGATCACTCTGGTTCACAGCAATATCTACTTACATAGCATGGACAGAGTTTCGTCATACGGGTGATTGATATTATGCATCTGATCGACAGAGGGCCAGGGAAGATGTGCGTAGGACATGAGGGTATGCATCCCAAGATGTGCCTGTTAGTTTTCTAAAATATAATTCCTAGCGCACACCTTTTGTTTAGTATTCTGACAGTGTTGTTTGGAGGGTAATGTTCTGTCTAGTTTCCCACCAGCGTAGTTTGGGGTATAACAGTGTTCATCCACGCGGAGTCTTCTACTGGCTTATTTGTTACTTAGATGAAAGTCACAAACTTGAGTTTCGCTGGGGGTTGGGTCTCAAATGATTGTTCTCGCAGTATTTAGCAGTTCTTCGAGAGATTTTGCCAGATTTTCTTCAACCTTTTCAAATGTGTTGCCTTGTGATGCCACTGCTATGTCATCAGCGTATATAAAATGCTTAACTCCGGTAGGAATTAGTGGATGATTAGTGTAGATATTATAGAGCAATAGTGCAAGAACACTTCTTTAGGGTAATGCATTATTTGAGTTCCCCAACGGCTGTTCTTATATTTAAGAGACTCGTGAAGTTATTTAGTAGGATTTTGGTTCTTGTTATAATATTTTAGAATTTAATTCTGCTCTAGATAGTTATTTTCGTTTAAATACTAAACGTCTTTGAATTATTGAGAATGATATTCTACCTTTACGGATAATGGAAGCCTTTAAGTTCCACCCCTCCAAGGGCCTTCATGGCCTGCACGGGGATAACTTTGCTTAGCTTTTTTGATATTCTACCTTAATTTAAAAATATATTTCTGTATCAAATGTTCTAAGTAGTATGGCTATGGTGCTACAGACCATGAAATTACATTAGCTTAATTACCCTAATTTTAAACTGAGTGTTCAATTTACGACGTGAATGTGTATTTAATACTGTTTCATATCAAGCACGCAATATTATCGCATTTGATACACTAGCCGAAATTATGCAAAAACGATTAGAGCCCCGATGATAATCAAACTTAGATAGACATTTATATATTCACCGAGTTGGAAAATGATTTTATTAACCGGTTAAAATACAAATATAATAATGGGAAGAGTCAACAGTAATTTAAATATCAAACCCAAATGTGATTGATTAATTTTATGTTGCTACGAAGGGAATTACTAATTGAACTATACACAGAGGGGAACCGTTTTTAACTAATTATACAGATTCAAAGAAGTTTACTCCATCGGAAATGGGGCATCATTTCATCTTAAAGTAGTGTAGCGGAACAAACGTCTAATGTTACAGTCTTATCAACTAACCTAGGTCGTCTTTTGGATGAGGAATGTTAATTTGAAGTACGTGCCTGTTACATGCGTACTACTCCTGACATAAACCCAAGTGCACTCCTGTGTGGAAAAAGCAGCGTCAGCTACTTCAGTGGATCGTGGGTTCAAACTCGACAGTGGTTTTTTTAGGGGCAGAAAAAGTCGATTTGATTACGCCTTATCGTACGATGTCGGGATGTAAAATATCCCTTGTGACACACTTGAACTTTAACCGAAAAAAATAATCATTACTTCTCAGCCGTACATCGCCCAACAGACATTCGGTTTACCCTGCTGTACGTATCAGGCAGAGTAAAACGTAACGTAGAAATTGACGCACCGGCAGCATAAATGGTGTAAAACCGTAACTTCCTGCACACGCTAGATGATGCTGTATTATTATTATTATTATTATTATTATTATTATTATTATTATTATTATTATTATTATTATTATTATTATATTAATTTCATTCGTTACGGTCATTTGTGGACCACAATCCACCAGATCTTTCATCTCTCAAATATTCCCTGTTCTTTGCAGTCCTTCCAGATGTTCTTGAGTCTTTGGCTTCTCCTTTTTCGCTCTTCAACTGAGATTTTGCGTAAGTTGACGATTTTCTCCTGTGCATCCCTCATTCCCGCAATTTTCTTCCTAAAGGTTGTTCTTTCCTGTATGTCTCTCTCCTGTATCCCCACTTCTTCCAAGTCCTTTTGAACCTCTTTAAGCCACAAAGGCTTTGCCTTCCAGTTTTCCTGTAGACGGTCTTGTGTGCCAGTCTATTTGGATTTATCCTCTTAACGTGCTCATAAAATTATAGTATTTTTTTCCTCATAGTAGTTGTTATCTTCTTAACTTTACCATAACCACGGAATACCATCTTCACGGCTGATGAAGGTGGGATTCGAGCCCACAATCTCCCGAATACAAGTTCACAGCTACACGACCCTAACCGCACGGGCAACTCACTCGGTCATTAGGGAGATGGCGTGGAATGAAGTTAGAAGAGGAATACGACCGATTGATGTTATTAGAAGGCAGGAAGGATCATAATGTGAAGATAAAGTTGAAATTCGAGAGGAAAAAATGGAGCAAATATTCGTGTAAAGGAAGAGAAGTCAGGGAGTGGAATATTTTACGAAGGGATATACTCGATAAATTTCCAAATTCTTTGAAATTACTTAAGAAAAGTCTTGGTAATCAATTGATAGGGAGTCTTCTACTTGGGCGACTTTCTAAAATGCAGATCGGTAGTGCGTGGTGGAATTAGGAGTGGGGGTGGATGGTACACCTTAAACAACACAAAACTTCTCGATTCGTTCTCAGTCGGAACATGGGTTGTGAATCTAGTGACTTCTATGGACCTACTGTAAGATTTTTCTAAGGGCAATTTTTTATGCAACCTTTATTTATCTGATGGAGACGCAAGTCCGTTCGCATTATAATATTATTTTATACAGCAGAAATATCCAGCCTGGGGAGGCCACAACCCGCTCTACAACTACGTTAACACAGGGGTATTCTTGCACTGGAATGGCTAGGAGCTAAGCTGGCAACTTGCATACCTTCCAGATGTTCTGACTTTTGTCCCCAACAGATACAATCCCATTTGTGTGATTGCCCTAATGAGGATCTTTCTTTATAATTATTAACACCTATGTACTTACAGTGATCTCCATGAGGCACTTTCACCTCTTCAACACAGGAATTAAAATGGTTGGTGAAAATCACAACTTGAATTTTCACCCCGTTTGCCATCATACCATTGCCTGCTCTCAATCTCACAACATTGTCGAGATCGGTTTGGGGGTCGCTTACAAGCTCTCACCCCAGTTGGTGGTTACCCGCGACCGGAAGAGAGACTCTTTTCTTTCATGCATGCATGAATTCAGTTCATTCACTCCTGAAGTCATGGATTAATTACTCACTCACTCACTCACTCACTCACTCACTCACTCACTCACTCACTCACTCACTCACTCACTCACTCACTCACTCACTCACTCACTCACGCATTCATCCACATCGAATGATCTCAGCTTATCTGCTGGAGTTCCCCAGATGAAGGTTGAGAGCATTCAACTCATCCAAGCATCCAAACACTTATTCATTCATTCTTGTCCTGTGTGGAATGATCTCACCTCATCTTCCAGAGAGCAATAGATGTAGGCTGAGAGCATTCAACAGTCAATCATTCATTTACTCATTCATTAACTAATGCTCTCTCCCCAGTTGGTGGCTATGTGTGAGTGGGAGAGAGAAGTGTTCATTCACTCACGAAATCCAAACCAATTAGGCAATTATTCATTCAGATACTCATTTGATAATAAAGACTCTCTTCCCAGGTGGTGGTTGCCCGTGACTAGGAGAGAGAGGTCTTTCCATAAATACAGGCCATTCATTAAGCATTCATTAATAATTCATTCTCATTCATTCATCAATCCATCAAGCGTGTATTCATCTACATGGAATGCTCTCACCATATCTGCTGGAGCTCCATAGATGTAGGCGGAAAGCATTCATTTCATTAAATCCTTCAATCACTTGTCCATTAATTCATTCACCCATCATGCATTCAATCATGCAGTGTACTAATATAACCCAATCAGGAAAATCATCACTTTAGTCATGCATTCATTCATAATGTCTATTGTAACCTAAGAATAACATTGTTCAGACTAGTGTACAGGTTGTATCATAATTCATAGCGCAAATTGAAACAGCTGTAAGTTCACGACACAAGAAACAAAAAAAGTCTTAGTAAACAATGGGTCCACAAACGAACTGTTTCCGAGATAATGTAGAATTTGGGGGTATCAGTCACCACTGACTCCATCCTAGTTAGGAAAAGGTTCCAAGTCGTTTTACGGATTTCGTAGGCGTAAATTCTAATCTTTCTGCGATTTCATTTACTTTTTCCTCGTTAGGCACACGTTTAAAAAAAATCATTTTCCCTCTTCTCGAGTAGAGAACCGGTTCTTCTCAATTTGTTTAGGAGTTTCCGCATGGTCTCACTATGTGGAGAGCGTATACCTGGAAATTGTGTTACTAATCGCCTAAAGAAATCCCTGCAAGACTCTCTTTTCACATAATTATCGTACATAAATACCTTTCCTCTGCAGTGCACACATGTGGAGGCACTATGAGAATTATGCCCCGCGGTAACACTTCACAGCTCGAAAACAGTTGGAGCTACAGATCAACACGTAATACACGTTCTAAGCACGGAACTGCACTGCGAAGTGCGGCCATTCCCGTACTGTCGTTGCGCTGTGTAACGGGAAGTGATGAGTCAAATGAGGACAGATAGGCTGGACGCGCCTGGCGGTCAACCTATGAGAGAAACTCACTGTATTTTTAGTACATCTATAGGAAAAAATAATATATTACTTTACTAACCGAAAGAATATTAGCCCTTTAAACTATAGAATCGTTGGACCTTTTTCACATGTCCATTAATATTATTACGCACAAAGTTTCGTTCTATTGGTGACGTGTAAATTCCGGATGTTTAGGCAGTAGTAGATTAGAATACAAAATAAATTTGCTAGTCGTCTAGCCTGCTATTCCGTAATGTAGCGAGGGTAACATAATTTCTAGGAGGTTCTAAGAGACAGTAGGTACCCCTAATGTTTATGCAAATGAAGACCACACAGAAAGAACGGTTTAAGTCTAATTTAACCGAAAATAAGTTATTAGCATCACTGTAGCATACACTGGTCATGTTTTCAAAGGAATAATTTTAACAGGCGGAAGTGGGTTTAGTCACAGGGATACTGGTACTGCAGTGGGGAGATGTAAATAACACGGAAAGAATGTGTTTAGACCAGCCAGAACAGGGAAAGAACGAGCCAAGTCCTGCTCACTCTGGTAGTGTTAATAAAATAATGTATTTTGTGATATACGGATACTCATAAGGTTTGTAAAATAAAAATAATATATTGTGCAATTTTTTTACGAAGTTCCCTTCATTATCCTTCCACACTCCACTTCTTTTTTTGTGGCCTTCAGTTTAGAGGGGCCCGTGTTCGATTCCTGGCCGGGCTGAGGATTTTAAACTCGTCTGGGGAATTCCCCTGGCTCGGGGACTGGGAATTTGTGTCTGCCCAGTACTCTCCACTTCATACGCGCACACCACCTCACACTACCAACTACCAAAGAAACACAAAATAGGGAATATATGCCCCTACGTGGGGTTGGGGGCAGGAAGGTCATCCGGCCGCAAAACAAGGCCAAATCCTCAGTTGTGACAGAGTTCACACAGCGGAAGAAGAAAAGAAGGAGAATCAATAATTAGAACAATTTGAATGAAAAATAAACAGTGGGACATACGATAGACAGGCAGAAATAATATCTGACAGGTAAACTGTGTATTATGTGCATAGATTGGGTAATAATACTAACACAGTGCCGTGCACAATTTCGGAAATATTTGGGTAGCAGGTGTGGAAGCTATTACGTTTCAAAGTTAAAAATTGCTCTCCCAAAAATGTAATAAAATTGGCTTATCCCCATTCCTTCCGTGTTGTCTTCAAATATCATAGCAGGAATATTGTACAAGTTAGAACATACCTGTTATTCGCTTCAGTAAATGTTCATTCCGACCTATTAATGCGTCAACATCCGGGCTCTTGGGTGGATGCAGAGTGGATTTCGGCCTGCGGGTGGCCACGGCTGGTCCGTGATCCGACAACTCTGCACTCCGACCGACCAACCAAGCAGAGGAGGGGTGGCTGTGACTCTGCCGTAGTTCTACGCCTCTGCATTCGGGAGACGGAGAGGGGCTGGTCCCTACCGTCAGCTGACCTGAGAATGGTTTTCCGTGGTTTTCCATTCTCCTGCACTCAGGCGAATGCCGGGACAGTTCCCAGTATAGGCCAAGGCCGCTAACCTCTCACCTTCTCCGTACATCTTCTCCGATACAAATCTCCTGGCCTAAGAGACGGCGTCACCATCTAGGAGGCCCGCCTTCCCCTTCAGGGGAGAAATGAAAAAGTTTAAGCTGTAGTAGCAGGGCTTTTGGGTTATGTATCTATCATTGGACTTTTATCTTATAATTCATTGCGATTTGTACGCATAGAGAAGAGCACGAGCACCGCTAGTTTAAGAATGACGTGTGGCCACCAGAGAGGCCTGGTGCAGACGAAATAACGCAATGAAGGCTAAAATCACAGTTCCAGCCGAGAATTGAACCCAGCACCTGTTGAACCAAAGGCCTGCATGTTAACCAGTTAGCTACGGAGCCGTAATAAGAAAATACGTGCCCTTGTCCCGATGTGATGCAGTTCTTTTCACGCACACTGCAATGGTGGTGAGCTGCAATGTACGATATTTAACCACGTATACGCATGCACATAAATGGTGTCCCGAAATAAAGAATCAACACTGCTCCACTCCAGTAATGATAAGGAGAGGAAGGAGTGAATGGGTAGTGCTGAAGGCACAGTGTGTGTATTGCTATACATTCACCACTGTGCCCATTTCAATCACAACACTCTTGTAGTGGTTTGTCTACCTACAGCAATCCGTTAAACGAGAAGGAGGGGGAACGCCATGCTTTGTTTATATCGGGACACCATTTCTGTGCATGCGTGTACAGCCCTCCTGCCAATATAAATTTTTGGCAGTACTGGGAATCGAACTCGAGCCCCTGAAGATGGCAGCTAATACCACTAACGGTTACACTGCGAAGGTGGAGAGTTTTTAAGAATAAATAGGTCTGACCATACAGGGAGTGAGCTGGCAGTCATATGGCTTCAACAATCTTCGCATACACACCAAGGAGGCGTGAATGTAAATTTTGTAAGTCCCCGCATTAGCAGAGGCAATACGATATTTCAATTCAGTCTTTATCGATACCTCTTAAGGAGTAGAAAACCATTGTTTTGAGGTTGAGGATATCCTGCACTTGAATAATATATGATCCACCGTAATACCATCCGTACTTGTGAAGAGTTCCTTTTGTGCTATATCCAAACGTTCTTTTCTGCTGACGTTTTTGTTTCGGAATATTTATCCGGCGTGGAAATAATCCCTTGCTTCCCTCCACTCTCTCTCCCCACCCAGCCATTCCATCAACAAAAATGGTCTTGGCAACTCTCCAGACAGGAAGATTAGATTAGGAAGATATTTTCCATGACGTGGGGTTCAATTGTTGTTCCGTGTGATTTAATACGCTGTAGCCTTAATATTTTATGAAGAGGTCTTTCGATCAATGGAAGCCGCTAGGTTTCATTGGCATCTGAACCATAATACTGGAGGTTGTGTGTGCTGATTTGACTTCCTGCAATTTTAAGCGACTGACTAGATTTTGTTCTACGAATACAAGTACTGGTTGTACGTGCATCCACGTTCTCATTTTTCGACTTTCCTTCTAAATAATTTTCTAACTGATAAAGCATTATTGATGCTTGTTGTTTAAAGGGGCCCAACATCTAGGTCATCGGCCCCTAATGGTACGAAATGAGACGAAATTGAATGACAATTTAAAAGTTCATAACCATCCACTGGCTAGAATAAAAAACGTGATGATGAAGAATGAATGGGTGGATATGAAT
Source organism: Anabrus simplex (assembly GCF_040414725.1). NCBI lineage: Eukaryota > Metazoa > Arthropoda > Insecta > Orthoptera > Tettigoniidae > Anabrus > Anabrus simplex. The sequence goes on along the minus strand of NC_090268.1, from coordinate 97,781,045 downwards.
TTAAAACAGTCAGTGGATCCGACCTAGAAACTATTATAAACAATAGTTTTAGTGCCCAAGGGACTGCTTAGAAAGTACAATCCTGAATCGAGGATGCTTGATGTCTAAAGGGGTCCAAAATCCAGGTCAACGGCCCCTCATAATGGTACTTATCGCGCTAGTAAAGTAAAACCATGGTATTTGTCATGTTGCGGTACTAATCAAAAGTAGCGTAGACTCACGGTGTTCCACACATTATCGCACTACTCGCAAGTATTGTACTTCGCAAAGGTAACGCAGACCTAAGAGGTTTTCTCACACAATGGCTCCACTCATGGGCAACGCAAATCCATGGTGTTCCTCACCTAGGTGTACTCATCACGGGTGCCGGTATTCCCTTGGTGTTCCTGATATTGTGGGTACTAATATCAGGCAACGCAGACCCACGGCGTCGCTGATATACTAATTACAGGCAACGCCCAGACCCGTGGTGTTTCTCACAATGGGACTAATCATGGGTATTGGAAAACTCAAAGAGACTCACCTTCTGTTGCTACTAACGTAGAGGACCAATGAAGATGTGGATGGACATCATCACAGAAGTCATGCGGGTTGCAGACGTCAGACCAGGGGACGTGTGGGATTGAGTAAAATGGAGAGGACATGGCAAAGCGGACCCCGAGCATTAGGGCATACGCTAGGGAAGACGAAGAAGGCAACCTCTGCTCGAGAGCTGCGACAGCCACCTCTTCAATCATATGTTAGCTATTTACTTAGAAGTTGCAGATAGTGACTTAACCGGGTTAAGAAATAGGTTCCATCCAAATATACACTTCAACTCACCAAGATCATGGACAGGTGGTGTAACATACACGTCATCCATAGGAATAGAGTTTGTCTGGCTCCATGGGTGAATGGTCGGTTCATAGGGCTTCGCATTGGAATCCCTGCCGGGGTAAGGAATTTAGTCGCGTTTGGTTAATTTCGCTACTTCGACAAATGAATGTTTGTGATCGTCTTAATACACGTCTTTATCTTTCGTTCCATGCAGCATAAATATTACACTATTAACCCTATTGACCCCTCAACTTGTATTCAGGAGATAGTGGGTTTGAAACACTCTTGGCAGCCCTAAAAGAGGTTTTACATGGTTTCCCCATTTTCACACCAAGCACATGCTGGGACTGTACTTTAATTAAGACCATTTTCAAAAATGTTATCTGCATCCGGGAGATAGTAGGTTCGAATCCCACTATCGGCAGCCCTGAAAATGGTTTTCCGTGGTTTCCCATTTTCACACCAGGCAAATGCTGGGGCTGTACCTTAATTAAGGCCACGGCCGCTTCCTTCCAACTCCTAGGTCTTTCCTATCCCATCGTCGCCATAAGACCTATCTGTGTCGGCGCGACGTAAAGCCCCTAGCAAAAAAAAAAATGTTATTTATTCGGGGCGTCGACCCATGTGGATCTTTTGCATCTTAATTAAGACCATGGTCACTTCCTTCCCAGCCTTATCCCTTTCCTATCCCATCATTGGCATGAGACCTATCTGTGTCTGCGCTACATAATAGAACCCGTTACCAACCACCACAAAGACACACACTTGTGACTGCATCCCTCCTGGGCTTCTACATTTGAGCCGACACCAGATAATTGCTAAATAGGTCAAGAAAGGGGAAAGAAGGACGAGAGACCTAGGAATGGCGTGGTGGTGTATTTTAGTTTAAGAAAAAATGCAAGGAAATAACCGAAGAAATAGAGTTTCGACATTTCGAAAAATGAAGATATCGGCAAAGCAAATGGAAGAACTATAAAAATATGAAGGGTCTCGCATAAATAGTGCTGTTGGAGTCGGGACGAAAACAAGAATTATCCATGAGCTAACGGATAGGATAGAGGGAAGTAAAGTAGGTGGAAACGATGTCAGATTCAACTAGGGGTCTAACAATTACTACTTCACATTCCTATATTGATAACAATGAAAAAACCAAAGCAATGTGATGATAATAATCTCCATTTCACACTAATCGAAGAATAAACACAAGGAATCCTAACCGATCTAAAAAGTTACCGTCTAAGGGTAGGAAAGGGTCATGAATAGCGTTACGATGAAGGTCTCCCTAGCACTCGTAAAACTAACAACGTTAGGGTAAAAAAATCAAGAGTTGGACAAGGGAGGTCTAAGATTAAAGATGGGAGTCAGTTTTGTTAATGATTTTAACGTCGCACTGATTAGGTCTTCTGGCAACAATAGAATAGGAAAGAGCTTGAACTGAGAAGGTGGCGTCTGTGGCCTTATTTAAGTTACAGCCTTACCATTTAACTGGTGTGAAAATGGGAAACCACTCTAAACCATTTTCAGCGCTGCCCATGGTGGGGGGTTTGAACACACTACCTTCCGATGCTAGATCTCATCTACATGATGCGAACCGCGTAGCCAACTCGCTTGGTTGCTATACATTTGAATAAACTGGAATGTATAAGAGTCATAGAGAATTTTATTTGTAATTTATTGCGTCGCGTAACGTCCAGGCTATTCATGACAGCTGATTGTCGAGTTGTTCAACCATCGTTTTACAAGCTGCACACACAATATGCATTCACTATTTGTCCAGTAACTACAAAGAGTGAATTGAAATTGTCCCCACTTGGCGACTTGCGGCCTGCCAGATGAATAACCTAGGAGAAGTTAGTGGGAAGGCGTCACATCAGTCCTTGTCGCCTGTCTTGCTTGGTAGATTCGTGGACAGCGCCGTACCCTTGTGATAAATCTGCAAAGCATTAAGCAGGCTCTCGATCTGTCTTGCTTCCTCAAGCTATTACCTTCCACAAGACGGAGTAGCACTCTATTCAAATTTACACTGTCACCAGAGCGTCAGGTTTAAACGCTGGACAACACTGTCAACTCACGTTAGACTCATAAGTTTCGATAATTATTCCTCAAAGAAATCGTATTTTTATTTAGTGTACTATGCTAATACGAAATTTTACAAGGTATAAACTGTTAAACACAGGCCATAAAACGTACAAATGATTTTGAAGTACTAAGAAACTAACTTTGACACACTACACTTGTTAGACCCAGGCTAGAATACACTCGCTCACTCTGAGCCCAACCCCTGTGGGTGGGGAATGCAGACGAAGATTACACCCACGGCATCCTCTGCCTGTCGTAAGAGCGACTAAAAGGGGCGACCAAGGGATGATGATATTACAACCATGAGATCACTTCTGATTGCTACCATTACGTGCGGAACACCATGGGTCGACTTCACTTGCGATTAGTATTACTACATGTGCCAGGTTTTGCTCCCTTTTGGAGTAATATTCAGTCCTATTTAAGGAATGCGAACCGGTACGGCCTGCAGCTGGGTCTGTGATTAGAATTTACGGAGGAGAATTACCATGTGTCTGGGTTGGCTGTGGGTGGTGCCATAATGTGTGACACACCATGGGTCTACATTGCCTATGATTAGTTCCACTAAGTGAGGAACACCACGAGAATAGCGGCGCTCGTGACTATTCCCACTACGTGCGGAACGCCATAGGTCTCCGTTGCTTGTGAGTAGTACCCTTATGTAAGAAACACCGTGGGTTTGTGTTACCTGTGAGTGGTGCTGTTGTGTGTGACATACCATAGGTTTTCATTATCTGTGATTAGTACCACCATGCGAGAAACACCATGAGCCTACATTACCTGTGATTTGTACCACTGTAGGAGGAATACCATGGTTCTGTTTAACTAGTGATTAGTACCATTATGAGGGGCCGGTGACCTGGATTTTGGTCCCTTTTAGATAATAAGCGTCATCCCAGTAATTAAGGCATTGTGAATTTGATACACTGATTGTTTTTGTTTCACGATCATTTTTTTCATTATCGTTCGTTTTGATTCTAGACAGTGGATAAATTTTGAATTTTGAATTTTCATTTTGTTGCACCTCGTGGAATTAGGGGCCGATGAACTAGCTGTTAGGCCCCTTTCAACCGTATACATCATCATCATCAGTCTGGAGCCTAAGATACAGCTTGTGTATTAGAAAAATTGAGATAATGCAAAGATGATTTGTAAAGTATCTTGCATATAATATAGATGTTATCCATTTATGATAAACACATTCATAACTTTGGCATAACCAATTTAGAAAATCAGAGAAATTTTTTAATTTTTTAAATTTGGTGTGGCTATTTCTAGCCTGGTGCAGCCCTTGTAAGGATGACCCTCCGATGAGGGTGGGCGGCATCTGCCATGTGTAGGTAACTGCACGTTATTGTGGTGAAGGATAGTGTTATGTGTGGTATGTGAGTTGCAGGGATGTTGGGGACAGCACAAATACCCAGCCCCCGAGCCATTGGAATTAACCAATGAAGGTTAAAATCCCCGTCCCGGTCGGGAATCGAACCCGACACCCTCTGAACAGAAGACCAGGACGCTGAACATTCAGCCAACGAGTAGGACAGAGAAAAATAATTCATATGAAGTTCTTACAAATTATACTTTTTTTTTTGCTACTTGCTTTACTTCGCACCGACACAGATAGGCCTTATGGCGACGATGGCATAGAAAAAGGACTAGAAGTGGGAGAAGCGGCCGTGGCCTTAATTAAGGTACAGCCCCAGAATTAGTCTGGTGTGAAAATTAGAAAGCACGTAAGACCATCTTCAGGGCTGCCGACAGTGGGATTCGTACCCGCTATCTCCCGAATGCAAGCTCATAGCTGCGCGCCCCTAACCGCATGGCCAACTCGCTCGGTACAAGACTTCTATCTCCAACACAACAGAACCGTCACGTCAAAGTGAGTACGAACTGCATCCACCCAAAACGTCGAGGCCCAATATATTAGAAGATATTGATGACGGGATTCTGCATAACATTTTTGAAAACTGTTACATTCGTGGCATTAAATCTATGAGGAGCTATAAGTGCATTAGAAGTACGTCAAATCATAAGTTAATTTTAAATCATGTGACTAGCAAACGACAAGAAGAACCTGACTTCCGAGGAAACAGGTTGTCACGATTACAAACTTTAAAAGTGCATGTAATGTCGAAGTTTGGTAGTTCACGGACATATGGATTTGTAATTCACTAGTGGCATCGGAAATTGTGCGAACTAGAACCGTCTAAGCGTACAATCAATTCTATACACCAAAGTACAAGCCTATGATACAATATACTTGACAAAAGGAAGGGTATGACACAAATTAAATAATAGCGTGTGGCCCTCGAAGAGGTCTTACCTATGGTGAATTCTGATGATAAATACGGCATATATACCCAGTCCCTGAGCCATCGGACTTAACCAATTAAGGTTAAAATCCCCGACCCGGCTGGGGATCGAATCCTAGACCCACTGGACGAAGAGCCAGAACGCTAACCACCGGGAGATTTGGGCTGCAGTTAGGGGTGTGCAGCTGTGAGCTTGCATCCGGGAGATAGTTGGTTTGAGCCTCACTGTCGGCAGCCCTGAAGATGATTTTCCGAGGTTTCCGACTTTCACACCAGGCACCTTAATTAATTCCACGGCCGCTTCACTCCCACTCCAAGCCCTTTTCCTATCCCATCTGTGACGATTTATAGCAACAACGTATAGGTTGATTAAGATTCTTTGACAAGACGTTCAAGGAGAAAAGAGCTGGGACCAATTGGAGGTTAGTGGATGTAATAAGAAGAAGAAAAAAAAGTTAATCAAAACAGTATATTGTTTCTACAAAGGAAATCAATTTTAAATTTTACAACTCAATTTTGTAACCTGACACACACAAAAGAAAACACTCATCGTGAATGACGTACATTAGAATAGAATCCCTAGACCATTTACAAATTATAATATTTGACTAATCAAATGAACGCGGTAACCTATAAAGCCTCAGAAAATATGGACACAAATTTCCAAAAAGGTAAACAAAGAGAGAAGAAAGGCACGGGAAGGACCAAGGACGGGGATCACAATAATGGGAGTCGCCTGAGTATAAACATTGCCAAATGCAGGAACAGTTTTATGTGATAAGTTGTACCGTCCAGGCCACAAGTTCAATCACTCACCAACTCTTGAAATTGGATATTACTCAATGTTCATTTGTTAAGAAAAAATATCACTCATATCATACTTAAAAGAAAATCGGCCACAACAATGAAGATAACTCCAAAATCCATAGGAGGAGAATAATAGTGGTAATTATAAAATAAATTTTACGATAATCAACTACAAAACGAAAGGACCCATCAGGTTTATCAACAACGAACGCGGGAGAGGCGTAGTCCGAAGTGGAAGGTACGATGGTATTATCAACCAGCATTTTCTCTACAAGTTGATTAAGAATTTTCATTCTGGGCGGACTCAAATGATACGGGGGAGATCGAACAGGCGTGGTATCAGTGAGATCAATATGAGCTTGAAAATTGGAAACTGTTCCAAGTTTAGAGGTGACAACATCAGAAAATTCAACTAACAAATTATCAAGTTGGGCAGATTGAGAACGATTACAATACACATGGTCCTTACGAACCGAAGGAAAATGTGAAAGAGGGAAATCAGAACAATTCACTAATGGAATCCTAATATCCGAAAAGGTGAAACGAATAGAGGAAGAAAATGAATCAAGTACCAAACCAGTATGACGAAAAAAATCATATCCTAGAATTAATGGATATGATAAATTTTCTACAACATTAAAAGAATAGGTCCACGAAAAATGTTGAATTTTTAAGTTGAGCTTGACTTGACCAAGAGTCTGAAGTAGATTATTTGATGCAGAAGTACAACGAAGGGAAGACTGAGAAAGTTGAAGACGAGAAAAAATAGTCTGAAGAGATTGGAAGAGTTCTAAACTAATTAACGAAGTCGTTGAACCAGAATCTAAAAGTGCAATAGTAGGAATATTGTGGAGCAAGACTACAATATGTGAAGTTTTGGGTAATGAGCAAAAAATGTGAGAATCATATTTGACGCTCGGTTGAGTGTAAGAAGATCGAAAAGGTTGCCGAGTGGTAAAGATGTGATGAAAAGCAGGTATTTGATCAGGCAGATTTGCCCCGTGAACGCGTCCACTGCCTACGGACGAGGGTTGGGGGCGTTTCCCGAGATGGGGGAGGCACAAAATTTAGCTATATGTCCTGTACCTCTACAGCGGTAACAGATAATAGGTTTACTGACTGTAACAGAACGAGATATTGGTAATGATAATGACACCGGGGGAGAGGTAGTAGCAGAAGGTAAGACTGGTGGTGGTGGTGGGACACGAGCATAGTAGGAAATATCTGCATACGAGTAAGTCGTATGAGCTTGTGCTGCGGTATACAATTGTAGCAAAGAGGTAGGGGGGGAATGTATCTGAAGAAGTTGTCGGAAAGAAGGTACAGCATAAAATGTAACAATTGAAATTAATTCCGATGGATTATTAGCGATATTAAGAACATCACTAAAAGTAAGAAGTGAGTCTAAATAATCGTGTACAGGTTCGTCAGAACGTTGATGACGGCGGACAAATTCCAAACTCAATGTATGACGTACCTCATAAGGTAAAAAGTAATTATGGAGACATGTGCGAAATTGAGCCCAATCCTGAAAATGTGCCATATTTTCAAGCCAAAAATTCGTTAAATGTCCAGTAGTTTTAGACGTTAATAAACTAATGAGTTGGGAAAATGGGGCAAGGTTAATTTTAAGAAATTTACGGACAAAAAATAGCCATATAGTTAAATTTCGAGGATTTGTATCAGTTAAATGAGGCACTTGTGTTAATGACTGTTTAATAATCTCTAAATTTAATGTAGAAATGAGTGGATTTGGGGAGATAGGCGATGAGGTCAGTGGCCTAGAAAATTCAGGATGTAAATGATAAGCGGTACTTGGAAGTTTTGGTTTTAGGTCTTGATCAGATAAGTCTGAAGTGGAAGAATGCGAAGACGAAGAAATGGTGGATGAAGGTTCTGAGGACGAAGTGTCATCAAAAGTAATTAAATCCGTATTAGGTGGATTAGGTAGAGACCGGGAAAACGGGGGTAAATATAAAGAATTATCAGAAGAGTTTAATGGAAAATTATCGGAAAAAGTTGCCATGTTGAAAAAGAGAGCACAGTAACAAAGAGTAAACAAAGAGAAAAATTGAAACAACAGTAAATAAATCGGGTGAGTTACTCTGCTACCATTTTGTGACGATTTATAGCAACAACGTATAGGTTGATTAAGATTCTTTGACAAGACGTTCAAGGAGAAAAGAGCTGGGACCAATTGGAGGTTAGTGGATGTAATAAGAAGAAGAAAAAAAAGTTAATCAAAACAGTATATTGTTTCTACAAAGGAAATCAATTTTAAATTTTACAACTCAATTTTGTAACCTGACACACACAAAAGAAAACACTCATCGTGAATGACGTACATTAGAATAGAATCCCTAGACCATTTACAAATTATAATATTTGACTAATCAAATGAACGCGGTAACCTATAAAGCCTCGGAAAATATGGACACAAATTTCCAAAAAGGTAAACAAAGAGAGAAGAAAGGCACGGGAAGGACCAAGGACGGGGATCACAATAATGGGAGTCGCCTGAGTATAAACATTGCCAAATGCAGGAACAGTTTTATGTGATAAGTTGTACCGTCCAGGCCACAAGTTCAATCACTCACCAACTCTTGAAATTGGATATTACTCAATGTTCATTTGTTAAGAAAAAATATCACTCATATCATACTTAAAAGAAAATCGGCCACAACAATGAAGATAACTCCAAAATCCATAGGAGGAGAATAATAGTGGTAATTATAAAATAAATACTCTGTTGCTCACCCAATGCAGCAAATAAAAGAAGTGGAGCTTCCCAGCAAAATACTGGGAAGTCCTCAGACGACCCTCCAACCACACTCGGAATCAGTGCTGGACTGAAGACCGAGTATGTGGGGGAAGCCTTTATACCGCTGCAGAAAGTTCCGGAAAAAAGTACACAAAACGTCGAGAAATATCGGACACTGACGTAGCAGATGACGTAACGCAGAGGAGACTCAGTGTGTAGTTAGCAATTCACCAGGACGGATGCACGGCGCGGCAGCAGAGAAGGTCCAAGGCCGGTTAGATGAGTGAAGTATCGGCGAGTATATGAACATAGATGAAGTTCCAGATGACGGTAGCCGAAAATAGGTGAGTGATCGTTACACATCGTCGCTGTACCTTAATTAAGGCCACGACCGCTTCCCTCCCACTCCAAGCCCTTTTCCTATCCCATCGTCGCTGTACCTTAATTAATTCCACGGCCGCTTCACTCCCACTCCAAGCCCTTTTCCTATCCCATCGTCGCTGTACCTTAATTAAGGCCACGACCGCTTCCCTCCCACTCCAAGCCCTTTTCCTATCCCATCGTCGCTGTACCTTAATTAATTCCACGGCCGCTTCACTCCCACTCCAAGCCCTTTTCCTATCCCATCGTCGCTGTACCTTAATTAAGGCCACGACCGCTTCCCTCCCACTCCAAGCCCTTTTCCTATCCCATCGTCGCTGTACTTTAATTAATTCCACGACCGCTTATTCCCTCCCACTCCAAGCCCTTTTCCTATCCCATCGTCGCTGTACCTTAATTAAGGCCACGACCGCTTCCTTCCCACTCCTAGGTCTTTTCTATCCCATCGTTGCCATAAGACTTATCTGTATTGGTGCGACGTAAACCAACTTATAAATGAAAAAGAACGCTAACTATTTAGCTACGGAGCTGGACGGTTATGACACTGACATACCCATCTCATCAATTGAAAAAAAGTATTTAGTCTGGCTTTTTATACTGGAATGAAAAAAATTCGAAAGTGATTTTGAAAGTTTTAGTTTTTGTGATAACTGCATATTGTTCTCTTCCATTCTACTTTCACTACTTCATCACATCTGCACTTAATAGCAGCACCATCAGGTCAGTAGAAGCCTCCATGCCTAGGGCGGCAGAGCGCCGGTCTCTCACCGCTGGATGCCGTGGTTCAAATCCTGGTCACTCCATGTGAGATTTGTGCTGGACAAAGCGGAGGCGGGACAGGTTTCTTTCCGGGTACTCCGGTTTTCCTGTCATATTTTATTTCAGTAACACTCTCCATTAACATTTCATTTCATCTATCAGTCATTTATCATTGCCCCAGAAGAGTGCGACAGGATTTGGCAGCCGGCACATTTCCTATCCTCGCCGCTAGATGGGGTCTTCATTCATTCCATTCCAGAGCCGGTCGAATGACTGGAAACAGACTGTGGATTTTCACTATCAGGTCAATAGAATGCATGTATTTTACATATCGTAATACCTTGATCAGAGAGTTTTTGACACTGTCTATTGAAAGAGTAACAATATACTCATGGCACTAATTGTGCGTGTTATTCCTAGTATTATAGACTATTTATGTTATGTTTTCTCGCATTACCCAAGTTCCTCTAATCATTTACTTAATCCGTTTACCCTCCTGAGTTGGTTTTTCTCCGACTCAGCGAGGGATCACCGCCTAAAGCCAGTATCGTGGAAAGTGAGAAATTTGGTCGAGGATACAACTGGGTAGGAGGAACAGCACCTCGCCCAGGCGGCCTCACCTGGTATGTAGAGGATGGGATGATTGGAGGATGGGATGATTTGAAGGAATAGACAAGGAAGAGGGAAGGAAGTGACTTTAAGTTAGGTACCATCCCGGCATTTCCCTGGAGAAAAAGTGGGAAACCATGGAAACAACACTTTGAGGATGGCAGAGGTGGGGATCGAAACCTCCTCTACTCAGTTGACCTCCCGAGGCTCAGTAGAAACCACTTTCCAGTACTTGTACCACTTTTCAAATTTCGTGAGATATCCGGAAGTTGAACCCGGGCCTCCGAGGGTGGCAGCTAATCACACTAAGTAACCACTACACCACAGAGGTAGACAAGTTCTTATCTTAAGACTTGAATAGATCAGACATTCTTGAGGTAGATTGCAACGTTTTGCATGGGAATGACTGCAGCCACTGTTATTGTGATGAACGATCTATATTCTAAGCGTGTTTTCATGCTGTTCAGAGCGTTCGAGGTCAAGGGTGTCCCTTATTAGAATAACTGCTGTGACGTTGCTTCAAGCCTGGCCTAGTGGAGAGCCTGTTACACGAGGCGCACTGATCAACATTGTCTGCCCGGAGTTTGTGCTACTGGAAGGTAACAAAATGAAATGGCGTACGGCTTTTAGTGCCGGGAGTGTCCGGGGACATGATCGGCTCGCCACGTGCAGGTCTTTTGATTTGACAGCCGTAGGCGACCTGCGTCGTGATGAGGATGGAATGATGATGAAGACGACACATACACCCAGTCCCCGTGCCAGAGAAATTAACCAATTAAGGTTAAAATTCGCGACCCTGCCGGGAATCGAACCCGGGACCCCTGTGACCAAAGGCCAGCACGCTAACCATTTAGCCATGGAGCCGGACTACGGGAAGGTATCGTACACACTCACTATTCATGCTTACCCTTGAACTGCGTATGTTGTGAATGTTAATTAATTAATGTTATTAGCTTTATGTTACACTAACCAATTTTACGTTTTTCGGAGACGCTGAGGTGTTGAAATTTAGTCCGGCAGGAATTTTTTTACCTGCCAGGAAATATAACGACACGAGGCTGACGTATTTGATCACCTTCAAATACTATCGAACTGAGCCATGATCGAACTCACCAAGTTGGCCCGCGCCTGAGCAATTCAGCCCGGCTTGTGAGTACTAATAAGAACTGACAGTTGCTACAGCGTTATATGATACAGGCATGGATGTGCAATTGCTGCCTTAGTAGTTGTGAATTGGATTATATATCTTGGCTTTGTTATCTCCTTTGTCACTTCCCGAATCATCTCATGGCTGTTTTCCAAAGAGACAGATTGTTGCACAGCGCCAACACTATCTTATTACGCAAATGATATAAACTTATGATAAACTTAATTCTGATATCCATTTTCTTAATCCAAACAACGGCTTTGCCATACATATCCCTCAAGCTACTCGGCACGTCACGAGAGGGGCATTCCAATACTATACCTACACTAACCTTACTAGGCCTGGACGAAGGACATGCAGTTTTGACCGGAAGTAATTGGGAAACTGCCAGGATTAATAATAATAATAATAGTAATAATAATAATATGACAGTAGGCCTAGTCTATTATGCATTTGCTTTCGCAATTCATCGATATGATTGATATAACCCAGGTGACAGTTTTTTATGAATACAAGTCTCCGGTAAACTCCAAGGCACATGGAAGTAGTGAGAATGATCGCTGCTACAAACATGTGGGAACAATGGAAGGGAGGTTTTTGGAATGAGATGATAAAGGCGAAGTTAGAATTTAACTCGATGTATGAAGCTGTACGCACAAACCTTTAGGGTCATGTGAGTTGAATGTAGGAGGATAGGTTACTTAGGTGAATAATGGACTCGGTCATGGAGGGCAAGAGAAGTAGAGGGAGACCAAGTTACATATGGAGGATTTTGGTGGCGTTTAGTAAATTCACAGAGGCTTGCAGAGTGAACGCTGTAAGGCATGGCAGTCTCTAATGAAGATGTGTGCGTGTTTTTTTAATAATAATTGTTACGGGAATATCGTGGAACAGAGAGATGTAAGAAGGTAGCGGGGTGAATGGATGGACAAGGAAATGACCAGAACATACGTTAACGCAGACGTCATCACGTAGTTGCTCTACGGAGTCGGTGTTACATGCGCAGCTCGGGACGGCTGTTTGTCACGTGACAAGAGAGCAGCGGACAGGCGGGTTGCATACCGTGCCCCTATTATACCTTTGCGCTACTGGCTTGCAGTACGTACTACGTCATGCACTTCCCCTACTTCTTCCCCTGATTGCTCACTAAGCTGCTCTCATTCCTCGAGAGCGGGGAGCAAACTGGCTAAGAAGGCATTTCGCTCTCGATTGACGATGCCTGCGTTAAAGCACTACATTTTGAAAATTTTTTTATTTTATTAAAATTTGAATGATAGGTTTGGAAAAAATAACAGTTAAACAGAAATGAGCTAGTCAGCTCTGATAACAACAGCGGACTATAAGTAAAAAAAAAAAAAGGATACAATAACAATGTATGAGCATTAAAACTCTGAACAGGTACTCTATTATAAGAGCGTGTTTGCTGAACTAATTTACATTCGAGGAGACTGAGCTCCAAATCTTACTACAGTGCAGTCTCTCAGAGGCACAAGCTACTTACAAAATTATGCCCGATGAACTTCAACTACTGAGTTATCAGTCACTTCTGCTTAACAGTCCTTTACACACTCGTCTATCAATAATTACAATTTAAACGGGGGAAATGAGTGCCCATACTAAATGGCCTTAATGTACAAATAAAAGGTTTAACACGATCTGCCATAAACAAAGGCTAGGAGGCAAAACACTTGCACTAACTTTAGAAAAATCCTAAATGGGCTCATGGCCCGAAGTTACAGAGGCTATGCCTATAATGCAGAGGGGCGACTAAAGGAGAAATATTAAATGCCGAAGGAGTGTGAAGAATTTGGAGGTTTAAGAAATTTTAGTCATCCCATACCATGTTGAATGGGAATCAACAGAGGGTGAACACTCTTTTTCCCCTTAATTTACATGTTTCCCAGCAGGGATTTGAATTGAGCCCTCAACTTGTCGAAAATCCACATTTAAAACCTAAAATTAGGACTTTACATAAAATGAAGAAGTTTGAAACCTTTGCCTCCAGCTATCTGTCAGGAGCTCTCACATGTTAAGAAATTTTTGCCATTGCGTTGAGTAGTTAGGCCTACCGACTGCCGCCCTGCAACCCCTACCTCCGAATAACTCGCCGCACTCCCTAGACCGGAGCGATGAAGATGACAATACGGCCCTAAAGTGCCCAGTTTTTATAGCATTTCCGAAGGGAAATTTCCAGAACTATCTTCAGATAGGCAGGATGTCTGTACACACCCCAATTTTAATTGGCTAGAGAAATATACACGAAATTCCTGATTGGTTAATAACTAAAGAAGAAGGAAGCCATAGGAGTGTTGAGAATTTTGACCCATGAAAGGAAAACAATCTAGAAAAACTTAAGATTTGCCATCTTCAAAAAATATTGAAATTCACTTAAAAATTTATTGTCCTAGGGGGCATCTAGGCGGATGGTGGGTACATCCAATGGTTGAAGGTTCAAGTTTCTTTTATTATATTTGGTCAAGATTCATAGCACAGATGGCCTTCTAGAAGGGGCGCAGTTCAACGGGACGTAGAAGGTACAGTAATAATAATAATAATACACCGGCGGAATTAATATCCAAATACCATGACATAAGGAATGTAGAATACGGACATTTTGACAATATATTTGTCACGGTAACATATTTAATTGATTAAAGGTACAAGACTACACGTTCATATCCACGCGAGAAAAGCCATCATAAATGTGCCATGCTGGTCCATTAATAACCGGTGTAATAACCTGACCGTTGAATGCAGTCATGTAAACGTGCATGCATTGTATCGTCCTGGCACCGGATGTCAGCTTGTGGAATGGAGTCCCATGCCTATTGCACTTGGTCGGTCAATACTGGGATGGTTAATGCCGGTTGTGCATTACGCTGGAGTTGTTGTCCAATGATGTCCCATACGTGCTCGATTGGGGACAGTTCAGGGGATCGAGTTGGCGAAGGCAACATGTCGACACTCTGTAGAGCACTTTTGATTACAACAGCGGCATGAGGGCGTGCATTATCCAGTTGGAAAACACCCCCTGGTATGCTGTTCATGAATTGCAGCACAACAGACCGAATCACCAGACGGACGTATACATCTGCGGTTAGGGTGCCTTGGATAACCACTAGAGTGCTCCTGCTGTCATAGAAATTTACTCCGCAAACCAGAACTCCCGGTGTAGGTCCAGTGTGTCGACGCCGAAAACAGGTGGAATGCAGGTGCTAACCTGGTCTCCTCATAACCAACACACGGCCATCATTGAACCAACTTACATCGGAAAACAGAACGGACCTTCACTCAATCCTCCAATGAGCTCTCGCCTGACATCACTGAAGTTGCAGACTGCGGTGGTTTGGTTTGAGTGAAATGCACGCCGGAGGGCGTCTGGCTCGGAGCTGTCCTTCAAGTAAGCAATTTTGAACAGTCAGTTGCGTCACTGTGGAGCCAACTGCCAACTGCTGCTGCAGACGCAGTCCGCTGCGCCATAGCCATACGCCGAGTACGGCGGTCCTCCCTCTTGGTGGTGCCACGGGGACGTCCGGACCCCGGTATTTTTGCGAGTGTACCTCCTCGTAACCACTGCTGCCAGCACGCATGCACAGTGGAGAAATTCCTGTCAAATCGTTCTGCAATAGCGCGGAAGAAAGGAAAATCCACCTTCACGTAGCCCTATTATACGACCTCGTTCAACCACAGTGAGCTGTTGATACTGGCCTCTTCATAGTTGTAAAGGCATTCTTAACCCACTCACAGTAAATCCGTCGAATCATACATTAACGCTTTCGCACAGTGCAGCCCGTATTTAAAGCAAACCTGATGTGCAACGTCATGGGGCCACTACTAGTGCCACGCTAATGCGGTCTGCGGGAAATTTGAACTTACGTCGTATTTCAGATGTATTAACACGCCTACCACGTTCGTTAATCTAGCTAAACCCCTTATTGGTGTTTGGATATTTTTTCCGACAGTGTAATAAAATAATAATAATAATAATAATAATAATAATAATAATAATAATAATAATAATAATAATAATAATAATAATAGTCCCTATTTAGAGGCCAACTCAACAGTGTCCTTTGTTTCATAAATGCTTCCTTGACCATTGCAATTCTAGTCTTCACTTCCTCCAAGCAATAAAGATCAGCATGATGAATTAGAAATATTAGAAAAAAGAATTATACGGAAAATATTAAGTCCTTTAAGAATTGCAGAGTTTTGGAAATTAAGAAGTAACAATGAAATTTACCATAACATAGAAAGCATATCAGAAACAATGAAAAAAGTGATTGCTATCTCTTGGATACATTTATAGAATGGATGACAATAGACTAACTAAATGAATCTTCAAGTACCTTTGCGAAAAGAAATCAACCACCTGTATTCAAGAAGTCAAGAATGATTTGGAAAGGAACAACATATGAGAAGACGAATTATTGTAAAGAAAGATTTTTAGGAAGAAATTCTTACAAATGGAAGGATTCCAAGGGAGGAAGGAAAAGAAAACAGGCACAAAGTGGACTGAAGACAGAAAAAGGAAGCACAGTGAAACAATGAAGGAATACTGGAAGAAAAGGAAAGAACAACTAAGGAGGAAGAATTGAAATTGTAACGTGGTCCTTAGAAGGCCGGAATGCAAGTAGAAGAATAATAATAATTCGTTAAACCTATACCGTACAGCCGATGGCACTCCGATGTTCTTCAAGCTGAAGCTAGTTTAGAAATCGTCCTCTCCTTTGACATTTGATGCAGAAAAGTATCAATGGTTTCAGAGTACAACGATCCGGGCTACCATTAACGATCTATAGTAAAACGTTTAGCATGAATTTGATGTCAGACAATCAATGTTTCTCTTGGTGTGAAACCATCAGCAAAGCCGCACTGCATGCTCGGAGAGAGAATCATGCTTCCTGTTTGAATTAAAATTATGTTCATTTTATTCTGTTATTTGGAAGTTCATTCTGTTTTGTTATTTGATTTATATTTACAGTATGTACTCAGGATTGGCAGGCTGACAGGTTTCCAGCATTCAATTGATCACAGAAACAAGAGAGAGAGAGAGAGAGAGAGAGAGAGAAAGATCATTTACACAAAAAGCTTCCTGCTTAATTGCTTTGTGCGGCGTACCCTTGATATGTCAAACAGCGGGAATCAAATTCTAGTTATTTGTCCTCACACAGGGGAGCTTTCTCCGACCTAGTGGTGCATAGCTAATTTACTTGAAATTGCTGGCCAGGACTAACGGTATGGTCTTGTTACCACAACGCCATTTTTTCCGTTGTCCACTCTTTTATTCTGTGTTTAATTATTTTTTGTGGTATTGTATGAACCCCTCCATGAGATAGGCACGGGATGTAATGGGATGGGTTAGGATGGGATGAGGTTCGTTAGAATAATAACAATTTTGAGATAGTTACCCAGTATAATTCCTGCCTCAATGAAATGCATGCACGAGGCACGCTGCGTTTGATGTTCTAATATTAATAATATTCGTAAATAGCATATATAATCTCCTTTACTGAGGATGTAGGGTAATCTAGATATTTAACATCTGCCCTCTGAGTTCGTGCTGTAATGAAGAATAGAGCGTCAAATGATTACGCTTCCTAACACAAAAGCTGAGCGGATTTTTATGCGGAAAGATCAACGTCACACCGTGTATGCTGCATCCCGTGTTAAGAACATTCGCAATGAAAAAAATCATTAGCAATTGAATTAGAGATCGCTGCTGTAGAGGGGAAATGACACTGTGCTCTGCTCGGTCAATGTAATATGAGTGCGTGGCATGTAACATCGGAGACGTCAGACTTAGTACGGGCTGCAGGAGTAACAGTTGACTGCAGGAAGGGTAAGACAGGAGACATCAGCGTACGTATACCTGATCGCAGGCAAAGTGTCGGTGCCAGACCACTCCATTTCAAGTCTTGCGGGCACTGAGTTTTCCAAGAGGCATCGTATCAGGAGAGTACCGTGAGTGCGTGAATTCGGGAAAAACCATCGCCTTCAGGGTCAACAGTCATGGTGCATGACGTATCGACGACAATGTTCGCCGTCGGATAGCTCGGACCATAAGAGTGGATATAAAGTGCACAGTGCAGCAGATCACTCATCAGGTCAATGCTGGATAAGAAATTTGGGTGAGCACATCATCATCATCATCATCATCATCATCATCATCATCATCATCATCATCATCATCATTGGTGGTCTGCCTATCGGCAGGTCTTCGCATGAATTCTCCACGCTGTTCTGTCTTCAGACATTCTCTTTGTCTTCCAATAGCTTCCATTTACCTTTACACTGTCTACTAACTGATACCTCTTCCTTCCTCTCTTCAGGTTTCCTTGTATCTTCCCTTGCCAATGCTTCGGTTACTAAACAATTTTTCTTCCGTCTGCGAATGCATTCCAGTATCGTTCTCCTTCCTTCACCCACTCTTTTTAATACTTCCTCATCCCTTACTTTTTCTTGCCTGCTGATTTTATCCATCTTCCGCCAGATCCACATTTCAAATGCTTCTAGTTTTCTTTCTTCCTCTTTTCTCAACGCCCAAGTCTCAGCCCCATAAAGCGCCACACTCCACACAAAGCACTTCACTAACCTCTCCTTAAGGTACCTATTTAGAGCCCCACTCAACAATGCCCTTTGTTTCATAAATGCTTCCTTGGCCATTGCAATTCTAGTGTTCACTTCGTCCAAGCAATAAAGATCATTTCTGATTATGCTTCCCAAATATTTTAATTTAGACACTTGTTCGAACTTCTCCCCCGAAAGTACTATTTTAGCTGTTGAGTCCTCCTTTGACCTCATGATCATTGCCTTGGTCTTTTTCCTATTCATGTTCATGCCTAAATTCTTACAGGATCTGTTCAATTTTTCCAACATAGCATTCATCATTTTCTCAGTTTCTGCTAGAACCGCCATGTCATCTGCAAATCGAATTCATTCAATTCTTTTTCCTCCAACTGCCACACCTTGTTTTCCTTGAAAGCAATTTTCAATTAATTCCTCCAGGTATATATTAAACAGCGTTGGTGAAAGACAACAGCCTTGTCTCACCCCTCTGCCAATTCTGCTCCCTTTGAAAGATCATGTACTATTCTGATTTGGACAGTTTGGTTTACATAAATGTTCTTAATTAGCCTTCTTTCTTTCCAGTCTACTCCATTCTTTTTCAGTATGCCCATCAATTTCTCTCACTGAACTCTGTCAAAAGCCTTTTCCAGGTCAATAAAAGTCACGAATGCCAGTCTTCCTTTTTGAATGTAACTTTCTCCAATAGTTATTAGTAACCCAATAGCATCTCGTGTACCTTTTCCCTTTCTAAATACATACTGCTCTTCCTTAATCGATTCATCTAATTTTTTATATATCCTTCAATTCAGGACACTCAATAGTACTTTTGCTGCATGGGAAATCAGACTTATGGTACTGTGATCTTCAAACTTACATGCACCCTTCTCCTTTGCTATAAAGGGATCATTACTGTGGTTAGAAAATCTTCAGGCCACTGGCCTGTCTCATATATTTTGTTACAAAGTGATGTTAAAATTTGCGTACCCTTACTTCCTAACCCTTTTACAATTTCTATTGTTAGTTTATCAATTCCACATGCTTTTCCTCGTTTCGTTTCTTTAATAGCAAGTGAAACTTCATACTCAAGTATAGAGCATCCCTTTCAATCTTCAGTCACTTTACTATCTTCAGTCGAATACAAAGACTCTGCATATCCTTTCCATTGTTTTAAAGTCTAATTTGGATCAGAGATTATTCCATCACTTCCTACAATTATTCCTCCTGTCCTACGACTTTTCCTTTTAAATGCTATCCTCTTTGCTTCTTGACACATCTGTTCGTATTTCCCTTCTCTTTCCAAACTCTCAATCTCCTCACCTTTCTCATTTAACCACTTTCCCCTAGCTCTGTAAGTTTCTCTTCTTAACTCATTATTTAGCTTTATGTACTGCTTTTTGCCTTCTTGTGTTTTAATTGCTTTCCGCTTTCTTCTTTCTTCCATTTTCTCCAACATCTTTGTTACCTACTCTTTCTGTTTCTTCGTCCTTCTCTTATGCCAAGTGCTTGTTTTTCAGCCTCTTTCATTCCATCCCTAATTGCTATCCAGTCTTTATTTTTGTTTCCTGTATCTACAGTGGTTTCCGTTTCGGTAAAATCCTCTCCATCTCATCATGGTTTTCTTTTTCCTTAAGCTTTCCTAGATTTAGCCTTTCTCTAACTGCAGATTTAGTGGTTTTCTTTAGTTTTACTTCCACCTCATCTAACACTAGGTTGTGATCCGAGTTTATGTCTGCTCCCGGATAAGACTTTTGCATTTTTCATCCCATTTCTGTACCTCTTTTGAATAATTATGTAGCCGATCTGATGTCTTTGATCATTCAGTGGAGATGTCCAAGTATACCTGCGTCTTTTGTGGTGTTCAAATAATGTATTTCCTATCACTAACTGGTTGTGTTTACGGAAGTAAATTAGGGTCTGTCCTCTATTGTTCCTTTCTCCAAGTCCATATTTTCCAACCATTCCCTCTTCCTCACCTTCTCCGACTTCAGCATTCCAATCCCTATAATAATAACACCACAAGCACCCTTTTGCTCCTTCTCAATCTTGTCTTCTATCATCTCATAATATTTTTCGACCTCATATTCGGGGTGTTGACTGGTTGGCATATACACATGTATTAGCACCAAATATTTTCCTTCCCCCTTTAATCTCATTATCAATATCCTGCCATCAGTTGCATCTACTTTAATAACTTACCCTCTGAGGTCGTTTTTCAGTAGGAATCCTACTGCATTGCTTCCATTCTCCTGAGTAGTAAAAATGGTAATCACGACTTGTACTTCACCACTTACACTCTACCGCACCTCAGACATACCAAGGATATCCAAACGGTTCTTAAATCATTTCTTGCTTGGAATTTTCGAGATTTCCACTTTGCAATAGTGTTCGTAAATTCCACGTTCCTATTCTGAGTCTGTTTCCTAACTTACGTTTCCTCTTCAGAACAACATGTTGCTTTACTTCCTGGTCAAGATGTTCTCTCATTGTAGTCCTCTCCCGGGACTGAGAGGACGCTTTACCTCCGGAATCTTTTACAGCGAGAATCATTTCATGCACTACTAGAGAAAAATAAATAAATGTAGTAGTTTGTCGTTTCTTTGAACATTTAAACTAACATAACAAGAGACGTGTATGAAAGTTATTCTCGCTGAACGTTTCAATTGTCAAAAATGTGCACCACAAGAAAACAATTATAAGCTATATACACTTCTAGACCTTTCGGATAAAGAGTGTACTCCACAAGCAATGTCTGTAAAAATATTTGTTTAAAGTAATAGTATCTGCCTTTATTATTATCTACTTAAAACTGGGTCACGTTTTACACCCTCCTCCAGCTTCGAGTGAAATGTAGATCATATCTTATGCAACACCATGCGAAGCGTGAAAGTTACCATCCAGAAATATATTCTCGTCATGGGGTACAGAAGAAAGCGTTCCAACACCCGTCACAAGAAACGACGACTGACATAAACAAAGGAACATCGCCAATGGACGCTTGAAGCATGGAGAAAGGTCGCCTGGACAGATGAGTCGAGGAAATAGTTGGTACACGCCGATGGCAGGGTATGAGTGCGTCGTCAACCACATAAGGCAATGGATCCCTCTTGCCGGTAGGGTACAGTTCAGGCCAGTGGTGGTGGTACCCTCTGTATGGGGACTGTTCACATCGGATGGAATTGGAATCCTGGTATATCTTACAACTTCCCCCACCGTTGGACGTTACAGGGACCTGCAGGTAGATCATGTTCACCCCTTTTTCTCCTCCAGCACCCTACAGGCGACCTGTACTTATAGCAAGACAATACTCCAGCCCATCGCTCCCGAACTGTGGCTAACTTGTTCGATTACCACGCCACAGATATGAAGACGCTTTCCTGGATCCCGAGGAGCTCCGATCTCAACCCCACTGAGCAGATCTGGGATGCTATCGAGGGGGACGTGCGTGTTCAGGACACTGTTCCGTCCAAACTTCGTGGATTATGAGAACATGTACAGCGAACCATGGATCAGTATATCTCCCCGACGGTTCCAGTGTCTTGTGGAATCCTGCCACACCGCATCACCGTTTTCATCGAGGCGAGAAAGGGTCCTACACGCTACTAGTCAGGTACCTCTAATTCAGTTGTTCATGAGTGTATTTCTTCTTGTCATTCTTTATGGATAGTTGTAATCACCAATGTTAAAATTGCGATTTTGTGTTCCTCTCTTTTAACGGATGCCTAGCAGAGACGGTAAAAGTGTGTTCGGTTCACCTGAAGAAACGTGAGTTTGATTCCCCGTAAGAAGTTCAAAAATTTAGAAACAGTATTTCCTCTTCTGGAGGGCACACGGCCCTGAGGTTCACTCAGCCTACACTAACATTGAGTATCAGGTTAAATTCTGGGCGTAGAGCTAACAGTTCGATCCCGCTTAGTCCTCCAGGGGTCTTCATGAATAGAGGTCTGCATAAATCAATAAACCGACTCTGTGCATGTGTATGCAATCGCTTAAGAAACATCACTGTGTAGCTAACAGAATACAGCTAAATGCAGTGATATCGCATAATTAACTTGGACAATTACGTGCTGAAATAATTTATTTTCTTACTTAACACTTAGCTGAGCTATTTCATTGTAAGAGACAAATTGATAAGAACTCTGGATCACTTTTACAGTTCTTTTAAAATATTTATTTCCTTCTGGCGTAAAATTAGAATTAGATTCTTACTTTGTACTGGTTCTGAAGAGATTGTAGATTGCGTTCAAAGGAATTTGCCATTTGTAACTCGTTACCCTAAGATTAATTTTATTGCCTGGAATATTATTCTTTTTTAAATGATTTGAATGATGCACTTTCAGCATTTTCACTGTGTTGAAACCGTTTAGTGCGATATCGTCTTTAACTACGTATTGCATATAACGACGAATCTTATATAAACACGTATTTAAACACTCGCTTAGTACGACGTTGCTTTTTGCGATATATCGTATAAAAAGACCTAAATTTTCGGAGAAATGTATCGGCTGTAACATCGAGTGTTGATTTTCGTTTGTTACGTATTTGAGGATTACAGACAATAATGTAACGCTTATTATTGTAGACTTCAACTCTGTTCGTTAAATAGTCAAGGCTGTGAAAATGTTTCCGAAGGAAGGGAAAGTGTTTAATATTGAAGAAAAGTCACACATAATAGCCTATGGCCTTTATAAAGTGGGAAGAAAAAACGTCAGCATAGCGAAGGAATTGGGTATATCTACAATTTGGAAGGACAGTCTCTTTTCGAAGAACATTATTTAAAAATCAAACGAGCCGGATCGTCTGAGTACAAAGATACTGAAGGATCTTTACTTACATGGTTTAAGCGGTAAGCAACAAATAATGTGCCTACCAATAGACATATTCCTCAAGAGGAAACCACTCAACAAATACTGTACTGTGAATACAGTATTTATTTCATTTAATTTTTAAGTTTTTGGAAGTTTTAACTTAATTCTGTTAATTAACCATGTAAGTGCGCAGCCTTACAGATATGATATTTTTAGCAATAAAATAACATTTTGTGCCACTATCGGCTATAACGAACGTTGATTGGCGGTCCCTTTGGGGCCGTTATAACCTGTTTCGAGAGTATATTAATTAATGACTAGCATATTATAAAAGAAAAATCATTTTTCTCGCCCATAATAGAAACTAACACAGAAAAGAGCCCCATTCCGTATGATAATTTTGTTGTTATTGTTGATTGTGGTACAATTTCTAAAGGCAAACAAAAGGAATTATCTGAAGGTACGTTTCGACACAGAAACAGACTCGGCCGGATCTTTCAAGAGCGGTGGTAGTACACAACACTGCTTCACAGAAATGTTTGGCGGTTTGCCTATATTGCCGGATGTCAGACTTTTTCATTTGACATGGTTTCCATACTACTGTATGTTGTGCAGGGCTGTATTAATGTACTGCACGGAGATAGCATTGGCTTCTGTATGTCCTTGTATGAAAGAGATCGCTGCGGACAGAATTTTGAAATTCTTGGAGTTGCTGTGACATCTATTGTAAACGTTTACGTTTGTCCTTCAATATGTGATAAAAATTCAGTTGGAGAAGGACTACGGTACGCAAGTCTTATACTAACGAACTTTCCAGGACAAAAAGTGACAACTTCCCATCTTGATCAAGATTTAATCTATCTCACTACGATCATAATCAAAAGAACTGATATAAATAAATGACGTGTAATTAATATAATATGAAAAGTACCATCAAATGATTTGTAAGCGAATACAAATAAGTGGGACAAAACATTCGCAACTGACTCGCAATGAAACTTCAGTGTTAATTAATATCCTGCCGTGGCACTGGTACATCTGCTGTTTGGTAGTATGATATAGTATTATTTAAAAAAATCTCAACGTCAAATTCTGGTCCGAGAGTTCGAATGTGGTTCATCCAGTCTCGTGAAGACAACTGAGGAGCTGTCTGATGTGACAGACAGCGACCGAGTAAGTTAAATAATACTGATGAGACATTCGTCAATATGACCACGTGAAGATACACAACCTGCAGGCAAGTTGGGTGGGAACCAGTCGCCTCGGTAGGTCAAGGGCCTCAATGAGCAGTATACACCTTAGGTTTAGTTCAAATAATAATAATAATAATAATAATAATAATAATAATAATAATAATAATAATAATAATAATAATAATAATAATAATAATAATCATCATCATCATCATAATTCCTGCATTTATTTGTGTTTTTAACATTTTGCCGAGTTTAGTGGCGTAGTTAGTTAGGCGTTGGGTTCCTGTTCCGTAGGTTGCGGGCCCGATCCTTATGGGGAACGGTAGCATTTTACGGATTTAAAAGGCCTGACTGTATAATTGGCTCCTTCAGGTTAGTGGCCTAATGTTTGGAGGATCCCAGGTTCGATTCCCAGCCGGGTCGTGGATTTTAACTATGTATCGTTAATTTCTATGGCTGGGGGACTGACTGTTTGTGTTCGTCTTAATATACACCTTAATCTACACACAACATATCACAGTACAAAGCAAGAAAGAAATACGGAATAATGATTATATCTCTTCATCAAGGGTTGGCGTCAGAAAGGGCATCCATCCAAAAAATTATGCCAAATACATATGCCGATTCAAAGAAATTGGTTAAAACTTCAAGAAGAAGAAGAAACGCTATGATTAACTTATATGTCATTAGTTTCCGGCACATTAATAATGGTGTATGGGGTCCGGAGAGGCCTGATGCGGGTCTTTCGAGTTGACGTATATAGGTGACCTGTGCATCTGTGAGGATGGGGCCCCAACTATGATGAATTGCAGAACTTCCTTTTTTTTTTACAATGTGCTTTACACTGCACCGACACAGATAGGTCTTATGGTGACGATGGGATAGGAAAGGGCAAGGAGTGGAAGGAAGAAGCCAGCATTCGTCTGGTGTGAAAATGGGAAACCACGGAGAACCGTCTTCATGGTTGCCGACAGTGTGGGATCGAACCCACTATCTCTCGAATGCAAGCTCACAGCTTCGCACCACTAACCACACGGCCACTTTATAGGCGAATTTCAGTACTGACGACGGCGAACACAGCCAGCCCCCGAGCCATCGGAATTTATCAATGAGGATTACAATCCCCGACTCGGCCGGGATTCGAACCCGTGACCCCTTGTACGAAGGGTGGGCACGCTAACAATTTAACCATGGAGCCGGATTCCGGCACGTTGAAGATGAGAATAATTCTGCACTCTGGCTTCTATTAAAAGCCACTAGTAGTTGCAACTAATGCTGAACAAATGTTCTCATCATCTGTTCTTTTGAACAATTTTACGTCATCCACCTTGATCAACTCTTGTTCATTTGAACCTCAACCGCATGAAGATATTTGTGGCCTACGGCATAAGTTTCCACTCCTTTCCAATGTTCCGTGAGCTCGAAAAGAGAGACGATTTCAACTCGCTGTCTATCCTCCAGACAGCTCCATTGATACGCTCCATTTCAAAAATTCTGGAGTTTCAAGTATCCTATTTGAGGCTCGAGGAGGTAAGGACTGAGAGAATGTTTTAATGATGCAAGATCTTTGCTTCGTGAAAGAGAAATTTGTGGGAATATAGGATGCAAGAGTGCTCTTTCCAGTTTGTAAATTGGAAACTACTGAGAAGGAAGGAAATGCTGCTTCACAAGTTAGAGATACAGGGATTTTGTGCGATACAATAGAGCGAGTCTGCTCTGGTTTCTTGGAGACCATGGTAACAACATCTACTTCAAGAAAAACATTCGCAGACAAGCACACCATCATAACATTCTACATCGAATAGGAAGTCATGGTATTGTTGTTGTTGTTTGAGTCATCAGTCCATAGACTGATTTGATGCAGCTCTACACACCACCCTATCCAGAGCTAACCTTTTCATTTCTACGTAACTGCTGCATCCTACATCTGCTCTAATCTGCTTGTCATATTCATACCTTGGTTTACCCCTACCGTTCTTACCCCTTACATTTCCCTGAAAAACCAACTGAACAATTCCTGGGTGTCTTAAGACGTGTCCTATCATTCTGTCTCTTATTTTCGTCAAATTTAGCCAATTCGGTCTCCTCTCACCAATTCGATTCAATATCTCTTCGTTCGTGATTCGATTTACCCATCTCATGTTCAGCATTCTTCTGTAAGACCACATTTCAAAACCCTCTACCGTCCTTATTTCTGGGCTAGTTATCATCCATGTTTAACTTCCATACAATGCCACGCTCCAGACGAACGTCTTCAAAACCATCTTTCTAATTCCTATATCAATGCTCGAAGTGAGCAAATTTCTTTTCTTTCGAAAAGCCGTCTTTGTTTGTGCCAGTATGCATTTTATTTCTTCCATACTTATGCCATCGTTAGTCATTTTACTACCAAAGTAACAGTATTCACCTACTTCCTTTAGGACTTCATTTCCTAATCCAATTTGTCCTGTATTATCTGACTTCGTTCGACTTTAGTATAAACGAAAATATTACGTATTGTCTGGTTTCCAAGTTTTAGAGTTCAGAACTTGAGTACATGGCAACACTGTGAAGCTGAACACTATGGTTCATAAACAAAGCAAACCTCATGGCGCCACAGCCCTGATGGACGTTGGTTTACCAAGCGACATTTTTTTTTGCTACTTGTTTAACGTCACGCGAACACAGCGAATGTTTTCGGCGACGGAAGGATGGGAAAGGGTTAGGATTGGGGAGATAGCGGCCGTGGCCTTCATTAAGGTACAGTGCCAGCATTTTCCTGCTTTTAAAATGAGAAACCACGGTATACCATCTTAAGGGCTGCCGACAATTGGGTTCGAACCCAATATCTTCCGAGTGCAAGCTCCCAACTGCAAGACCAACTCGCTCCGTACCAAGCGACTGCTGTTCATTCCAAAGGCGTGCAGATTAGGAGACCGGGGCTGCTATCTCACTGTCAGATAGCTTTTCACGCAGGCTCAGTGCACCTCGAACCAGCTCTCGGACTCACGTAAAAATCCCGCACCCGGCGGGAAATCGAATTCTGGCGTTCCTGGTCAGAGGCAGACTCGCTGACCGTAGTCCGTGGGGATGACCACCGTGATACATACCACTGAGAAATGTGTGACTCCATAGCTAAATGGTTAGCGCGCTGGCGTTTTCTTCCAGGGGTTACTGGTTTCGATTCCTGGGCGGGTCGGGGATTTTAAACTTCATAGGTAAATTCTGATGGCTCGGAGGCTGGGCATGTGTGCTGCCTTTATCATTAAAATTCCACATAGAAGTGCAGGTGGCTTATACGGTGTCAACTCGAAAGACTTGCACCAGGCCTCTTCGGAGGCCACACGCCGTTATTATATATTACTAGCAAATGTATCCGTGCTTCGCTACGGTATTCTACATTGTATTCGAATATCGAAGTAAATACTGTACATACAGAAATAAGATTGTTTTCCAATGGCATGTCTCTTAGCTTTATCCGAGAAACAGCATAGGGAGGTTCCCAATACGGTGTTTCCAATGTAAAGTGATTGTTACGGATTTGTGATGATAACGGCAGGCTCACTTACCTACTGCCATTCAAAATCGAGCTGGGAAGTTTTCATTATAATTGCAGTCCCCATCGTCTACGGCGCGGTCACAATCGATTTGGGAGTTTTCGTTACAATGGCAGGCCCCCTTTCCTACTTCCAGACAGATTACAGTTTTCATTAGAATGTTTGGCAACTTCCCTATTACCAGTCGAAATTGAGTTGTGCAGTTATAATTATAATGACAGGCCCCTTTTCCTACAGCCAGCCAGCTTACTACTAGTCACACCAAGTTGGTGAGTTTCCATCAATATAGCAGGCCACTATGCCTAATACCAGTCACATTTTAGATGGATACATTTGTTTCTAAGGGCGGGTACCCTTGCCTACAGCCAAACACAATCGGGTAGGGGACTTTTAAACAACAATGTATGCTCCCTTGCCTTCTGCAAGTCAAATTGAGGAGTGAATTATTCACTACAATGGTAGGCCTTCCTTACTAATGTCAGTTACACAGGTGTTGGAGAAGGACCCCATTCCTACCGCCAGTCAAAGTCGGTGTGGGGAATACTGATTACAATAGCAGACACACCCTTTCTCGATCGCTGCAAGACGCCATCAGTGAATATATATAGATCGGCATACGAAAGTATATGCATGCTTAAAATATTGCAGACCTTCATTTACAGATTGACTGCTGCAAAACGGTACGTCACATCGACAAAGGATTGTACCATAAGACGTCAGATATAGCGGCCTAACTGGCTGGTCGTATCTGATCTATTCATGGGTCAGATTTAGTTAGAAACGTTGAATAGGGTACATTTTTTAAAGATTATCTCACGTTACATTACTTTTCAGATAACTATGTGACAGCTACATACATAGCATTTGGCTCACATATGGCTACTGGGTGGGCCAATTTTCTTGTAGGGTTTGATGATTCTATCTTTCTTATAAGTGATTGAAAGTATGAATTATGCATGTGAAAAGTTAAATTTACTTAACATCGAGAAATAGACAAAATAAAACGTAAAAGGGATACAGATACAACAAAAAATCATAAGACCAAGGTTGTAGATCACTCCAAATTGAACGGAGATTGTGCCTTCCCTTATGTGATAGGACTTCGCGAAGATCTGCACCATCATTAAAATTGCCTCCATATTTCGATATTCTTCGGGGGGAAAAGTGAAACATTAAAAGCTCTTGGAAATGTTCTGTCCGTTACAGGCTAAAACGTATAATTTTGCCAAATTTCTGTTTTCTTGTTCGTCTGGCAGATTATGCCGCAATGTGGATTTTGGGCGAGGAGGGTTAAAATTAGGACTTTCAGGAAACTAAACCAAAAATTATGCAGATGGATTTTATTATTACCCCTTAAACGCGTAGCTGTGCGAACATTTCGCCAAAATAGTCAATGTACAGGCACACAGTCGTTAGGATTTTACTTATATAGATAAATAAGGAATATGCTCCACTTACAACACCTTTTGGTCTATGTCCGCTGGACTTGACCTGCAAAACCGACCATTCATGATATCTCCCTTATTAATATTTCTGTCGAAAAAATACACATAAAAATGTCTTAGAAATGGATTTCCAACAAATTTAGTCGATTTCCGGTCAGGTTGGTCATGTATTCTATATATTGTGGAAGTGTAAATTCACCATTTCGGTTCCCTATAAACCGGCAGTCCATTCTAGGAACAGGAAATGTTATTGACCTTTAAAATCTACCTTTGGAAAGGTGGATGCTAAATATAAAGTTTGGTTCAAATATCTTCAATAGTTTTCAAGTTGTAAGAAATACGCTCAAAGCGCGCCCGTTCTTAAGTTAAGTCCGGTTAATGAAATCTCTGTTATAAATCCTCTTACCGTAATGATGCACATGAGAAAAAAGGTTTAAAAATTAATTTCCATTAAGGCACGTAGATTTCTATTAAGTTTGGTTGTGTATATTTTGTGGGAGCGCAAAATCACGGTTTCGGTTTCGTATAAACCCCCCAGTCATTTCATGGATTTAGAAACAATATTTACCCTGAAACCTACCCAAGGACAGGTGGATTCTAAATATGAATTTTGGTGGAAATATATCCAGTAGTTTCCAAGTTATAGACAAACAGACAAACAGAAAAACAGACACCAAAGCTAAAAATATGCAGATGGTCATTATTACACCTGAAACGGATAACTGTACAGAAATGTCGCCAAAATAGTCAATGTACAGACACATTCTAGAAGTGCAGACCTTTATTTTGAGAGTTACTGCTTTGAAACTCTGCGACATATCTGCAAACGGACCTCACTATCAGACGCCTCTTTCAGTGTTCTACATGGTTGGTGTCATGACATCTTCTCGTATCTCCTATATTTATGGGTTAGTTTGAGTTAGAATCATTGGGTGTGAAATTTTGTACAGTTTTCGCGTACTACTTTATATTTGTGATACTCATGTGACAGATAGAATCATAAAATTTGGCTATCACATTGCCACTGGTCATGCCAGTGTGCGTGCCGAATGTCATGATTCTATCTTTCCTATAAGTGTGCCAAATTGATGTTAACATATACGTGTGAAAGTACAAAATTAACTTGAAATCGAGAAATACAGCTCTATTTAACGTATAAGGAATAGAAATACGATGAAAAGTCATAGGACCAAAGTTGTAGATCTCTCCAAAATGAAAGGCGATTGTGCTTTCTGATTTGTGTTAAGACTTACAGATTAGCCAACAATTATCCCGAAACGAAGGTGTGCACCGTCGTTAAAATTGCATCCATATTTCGATATTTTCCGGGACTGAAAGTTATATATTTGCATAGCTTAGAATATTTCCTCAAAGGAAGGAATGTCAAGCTTTTGGAATTAGCACTCGTATACATACGGTGTAATTAAGGGAGAAAATAATTCAGTAGAGAAAGTTGAAATTAATAGAAAATGGATTAAAACTGAGGAGAGCCGGATGATGACAAATATGTAAATACCAAGTGAATGTATTGGAAAAGTCAAATGCCCCTCAATAAATGATGCTGGTGTGAGTTATGGATATAAGAAAGAGGTAACAGAGAAGAAATTTAGGCGCAGGCATTCTTAGGTCAACAGATAAGATGACTAATGGTGTTTTTACTTAAGCTATTCGAGGACGGTTATAAACTCCAACGATATTCCGCCAATATCTCGCACAATGGCCGATTGACGCCCTCCCTTGCCTTCTACCCAAGGAACAACCATGAATTTAAAGGTATGATTAGGAAAATGGCAATACGTTACTTCCCTGCTGGCAAGCAGAGACGTTGCCATGGTAACCTGTAGGTTCGTTGTCGGTCTGTCGGTCACACACGCAGGCCATGATACCCGCAGAAAATAGTAAATTTCTCCGTCATTTGAATAGTAAGGTAAATTATGAACATAACGAAAGTTGTTTATAATGAAGAGACGTTTCACATACGTACAGGAAATCTATAGTATAAGAGAAAATGGAGGAAAACCGTTCTGGTTTTCCTATAATCAAAGATTTTAAAATGAAATGCACATAGAAACCTTCCTCGGGGTGAGTATACTCCAAATATGAAGGTTGGTTGAAATCTATCCAGCCGTTTTGCCGTGATGGTGAACAAACAAACAAACAAACAAACAAACAAACAAACAAACAAACAAACAAACAAACAAACAAACAAACAAACAAACAAACAAACAAACAAACAGACAAACAGACAGACACGAAAAGTAAAAACCGCCGATTCGGTCTTGAGTTGACCTAAAACGGATAAATATCTGAAAAATTGGCAAAACGAACGAAATACAGACAGCGGACCCCCTACAACTTTATTTATAAGATTACTCACAAATAATGACACTATGTTTTGGTGTGACTGAATACCTAACGAGTCATGGCCGATGACATAGATGTTAGACCTCTTTAAACAAGAATAATAATAATAATAATAATAATAATAATAATAATAATAATAATAATAATAATAATAATAATAATAATAATAATAATAATAATAATAATAATAATCATCGCTGTACTGGGAGGTACACCTCAACGCCGCGCATTCAAAATTAGCGCCTAAATGAACTCCTCTATCAATCAAAAGTGGAACTAATAACACAACAAGTTGGAACTTTAATCAGAAGATGTCACCACCGAAATATTATGTGATTTTTTTATTGTGCAGTTTTCTAAACTGAGTGAATTTCTCCTTGTCTTGCTTGCCATTCATCAAGAAGTTTGGACATTTTTCTACAAATGACACCACTAAAAAATTTGCGATAATGCACCCTCGTGCAAAGTGAAAGAACTTATAATTTAAAGGTTTTGTATTTCTAGGTTTTTGTAACTTATTGATGTTCATTTATTTTTGGGTTGGCAATATTTCCTTTTTCTTTCCGCCAGTTTTGAATCCAGCCAATCACTAATTTCTGTAATTAATTTTCAACCTATCACAGGCTTCTAATTCAATTCTGAATGTTACTTTTGAACTCAACTAATAATATTGAGAGGGTGTGGCTGGTCGTAATGAATGATCTCGAACCTTCCCTGAGAGTTTGTAAACTGCGGCTTTTCACGTTTCTTGGCCAATTGATCGTCATCTTTTTGAGTGTATGTGTTAAGCAGGAGGCGGGCGGCCTCTTTCATCGACAGCTAGGTACACCCCTACGCAGCGGATTTAAATCTTGCGCCCAAAAAGAAAACTCCTCTACAGGAGAAACAGTGAACTTGAAACTAGACCTACTTAAACCTTTACTCAGAAGATGCCACTACAGTAATTTGTCGTAATTTTGTTATTGTGAAATTTCCAGTACTGTGTGAATTTCTGCTTATTTTGTTAGCCCTTCATCAAGAAGTTTGGACTTTCTTCAACAGATGTCACTACAGGAACTATGATCATGCACCCTGGTGCGAAGTGAATGAATTTTTATTTGAAGAAGTTTTGTATTCATAAGTTTACTTTACTAATTTATGTTCATTTATTTTTGAGTTGGCAATATTTATCTTTTCTTTCCGCCAGTTTTGAATCCAGCCAATCCCTAATTTTTGTAATTAATTTCCAACCAATCCCGTATTTCTTCTTCGACTATGAGTGTAACTTTTGAATTGACCAATAAAATTAAGAGGGTGGGGCTGGTTTATTCGTGAAAGGTCCCGGACTTTCCCCAAGGGTTTGTAAACTGCGGATTTTCTCGTCTCTTGGCCAATTGATCGTCATCTAACTTAGTGTGTGTGTCAAGCAGGAGGCGGGAGGCGCCTCTTTCATCAGGCAGCAGTACTCCACCAAGGTATGGCCACTTAACTTTATCTCTTGCTAGCTCTGCAGTTTAACCCGAGGGAAAGGTTCGAAACTTAAACTATGGAACCAACTTCTCTAAAATGTAAATCTCCTTTCGGCTCATGTAAAAACTTCATAAAATCTTTAACTGTAAATCGGGGATAGAGAGTGATGTAACCTCTGGAGCTCCCCTTCATATTGGTTTGAGGTGACTACATTTTATAACTGGTTCTCTTCCTTTCGGTGACGTCTTTATTCTAATACGAGTCACCTCCATAGTTTGGGAATAGCCCCTGTGTCATCGGCCTAGTGCCCTTTAGGGTTTAGGAATTAATTTCATGGAGTGCAAGCTTTCGCCTCCATTCATTTTGTGTTCGGGCCATGTAGTTAACCGTTTTTCCGTTTACATGAAGGCCCCGTAGGTTGGGTAGTTAATACCCCTGTATTATAATTTTTCCTATTGTAAGTTGTGCCTTCAGGGGCCACGATTTGTAATTTAGTGGTGCCTTGAATAGGCTTGGAAAACTGAGAGCCTGTTAGCTCTTTTTCAAAGCTTTTGGAAGATTAAGGAATGCCTCTGTGAGGCTTGATATTGAAATTGACTGAGCAAGTGCTCCATGTATTAGGGGAGTTTTGCCCTTGCATTAAAATTGTACTCTTTGTAAAGCTGAGCTGAGAGCTCAGGGAATGTAAAGCGAGGGGCTTGAAGCCC
The DNA here is from genome assembly GCF_040414725.1 of Anabrus simplex. Lineage (NCBI taxonomy): Eukaryota > Metazoa > Arthropoda > Insecta > Orthoptera > Tettigoniidae > Anabrus > Anabrus simplex. Next base: position 97,747,302 of record NC_090268.1, on the reverse strand, counting down.
AGGACTTGTGGAATTCTCTGTATTGTATTTTCCTTGACTTGTTCCAAATTTGCTAATTGTAACTGTTATTTGTTGATTTTTTGAAATTCTAAACAGTATATATATATATAATCTTTGTTAAAGTTTTAAATTAACTTTGATATTGTAGGCCAACGGCCGTAGGCGTGTTGAAACACCGGATCCCGTGAGATCTCCGAAGTTAAGCAACATTGGGCGTGGTCAGGAGTTGGAGGTTGCCACGCGCTGTTGGTGAGGGTAAGGGAATGGAGGAGCGGAAAGGACTGGCCACCCTACCGCACGTAAACTCTGGCTCAGGAACACCTCTGCGGAGGTTCGGACCTACCTTCGGGCAGAATAACCCTTACCTTACCCTGATATTGTAGTTAGATCCACACACACCGGCACCTTCTTGCACCTCTGCTGGTCCACGGGTAACTCCGTAACAATAACAACAACAGGAATAAAAATAATAAACAGGGTGTCAATGGCGTGTCACGTAGGGGGGCATGACGTGGCAGGGGAAAGGACGTAACGTGGCGAAAATTGGTCACCGGACTATAGCTTGGACCTACGCCAATGACAGAGCTACGGTTATCCAAACACCTCGCGATTAATGCTGGAGTGGAGACAAACCAGGACATCATTGAGCTAAGTTCTAGAATTTAAGTTCCTAAATATTAAACAGAGATTAACATAAATATTATTTCTAAATATTTGAGTGTGATTTAATAGAATATCTTGATGTTCTTCTAAGAACGAAACGTGCCATTCTCTCTTTAATATGTGTATTTTTTATCCCTTATTTAATAATGTATTTTACGGGTATGTTGTAGTATATTATGTATATTTAATCTGCGTGTTCGATGGACTGTAGGGCTTCTAATTTATATTAAACAAACAAACAAACGAACGAATAAACCAGAAAACGAACTAACAAATAAATAAAATAAACAAATCAAGGAGAACACACAGAAATTACTTCTAAACATTTAGGCGAAAAGAGTTACAACTCAATTCTCTTTAGACGGAACATATCGATCGAAAATACATCAAGTAAAGAAATAAAGAAACGTTATCTGATCTACTCTCCAACCATTCATGGTGAGAGATACTAGAACAAGTATAGATAAAAGAAAGAATGGCACTTTTGTGGAATAAAATTTAATTGAAAGTGTAGTTCAGACGGTAAACAAGAAATGAAAGAACATCCAAAGTTGAACGTGAGGTCAGATATGAAATTATGCCGCTACTACTTCTGAGTTGAGTTAGTATCCTGTATGTTTACGTTCAGAGAACAACGGGACTCGTTGTTAGCGACAGAAATATGAGGACACGCTGCTCAAAGGATTAATTAAATTTAATAACGTAAAGTTAGGTCATTGTACTACATAAAACACGCATAAACGAACAAAAATTGCAATTAAATAGAAGAATTAAACATGTAATATCACTCCACGTATGTGATGTGAATTTTCTCAGGAGTATAACTCATAAGAAATGTAAGTAACAGAAAAGTTATTATTATTTATGTATTTATATAATCAGGGGTGTTTTTTCCTCCGGACTTAGCGAGGAATCCCACCTCTAGCGCCCCAAGGGCAGTGTCCTGGAGCGTGGGACATTTGGTATGGACAAAACTGGGAAGGAGGACCAGTACCTCGCCCACGCGGCCTCACCTGCTATGCTGCAAGAGGCCCTATGCGGGATGGGAAGATAAGAAGGGATAGAGAGCGATGAGGGAAGGAACTGGCCTTGGCCTCAAGTTAGGTACCATCCCGGCATTTGTCTGGAGGAGAACTGGGAAACCACGGAAAACTATTTCGAGGGCGTCTGAATTGGAAATCGAACCCCCTTTACTCAGTTGATCTCTCGAGGCTGAGTGGACCCCGTGAAAATCCTCGTACCACTTTTCAAATTTAGTGGAAGAACCAGGAATCGAACCCGAGCCTTCGGGGGTGACAGTTAATCACACTAACCACTAGACCACAGAGGCGGACAAAATTTAATATTATCATTATAAATTCTCAATAATAAAAATTCAAGTCAGTGATCATTCTACAGGATATTCTTAAAGAGGTTATACAGTATTCAGGAACAAGCTCTGACCTTGTACCTCAATTCAACTAACTATTGAATGAGTCATTACTAACCCTTTCATCATTTTTGACCAACATGAGTTAATGATAGGTTGTGTTTCCTCAGGCCAAAGTGAACACATTGCATTCTAAAAGAGCTTTTTTTCAAGCCCTCTAACCGTCATAGAAGTGCCATCTCAATATATCATTATTTTCTAGAGCGTCTTCTCTCCAAGAGACAGGACTATTAGGAGACCGGGGCCGCTATCTCACCGTCAGTTAGCTCCTCATTGTTCTCAAGTAGACTTAACTCAATTGAAAGCGCCCTCTCCCCAGGAGACAGGACTATTTAGAAATGAACGACTGTGAATATTTGAGGCTGTGACTCTAAGTAGCATTGACTTGTTTCTGTACGCAAGAAACAACTGTGCGACGTAAAGCCACTAGCAAAGAAAAAAAAAAGAAACAACTGTGACTGCATAAGTCGTATTCATTGTGAAATATTTACAATATAATAATTTCGTAAGGCTATTGTAAGCCCGGTTGAGCCTTTAAGGCGGACTCTTCGAGGAGGGCGGGCGGCATCTGCCTTGTATAGGAAACTTCGTGTAAATTTGGTGGATGTAGCCTATATGTGGTGTATGAACTGCAGGAATATTGGTAACAGTACAAACGTCCAGTCCCCGAGCCAAGGCTATGAACCATTTAAGATAAAATCTCCGGCCGTGCCTAAAATCGAACCCAGGTCCCTCTGAACTGAAGGCCACTACGCTGACCACTCAGCCAAGGAGACAGAAAAATATTTAGATCATGGTAGATAGAAACGAGAAAAGTAAATGTGAAGATCCTCAAAGAAATCCAGAAACACATAAAGGGAATATTATAAAGAAAGTTGGTCAGCTTTTGTGGTGTAGTGGTTAGAGTGATTAGGTGCCATCCCCGGAGGTCCGGGTTCGATTCTCGGATCTGCCACGAAATTTGAAAAGTGGTACTAGGGCTAGAACAGCACCCACTCAGACTCGGGAGGTCAACTGAGTAGAGGGGATCGATTCCCACCTCAGCCATCCTCGAATTGGTTTTCCGTAGTTTCACACTTCTCAACCAGGGAAATGCCGGGATGGTATCTAAGGTAAGTCCACAGCCGTTTCCTTCCCTCTTCCAATCTTCCCATCCCCCACAAGGCCCTTTTTCTGCATAGCAGGTGAGACCGCCTGGGCGAGGTAATGGTCCTCCTCCCTACTTGTATCTATCCAATCCAAAGTCTCACGCTCCAGAACACTGCGCTTGAGGCGGTAGAGGTGGGGTCCCTCGCTGAGTCCGAGGGATAAACCAACCTTGGAGGGTAAACAGATTAAGAAAGAATAAAGAAGTGTTTTGGTGCTGAACATGTCGAATATATATTTTTACAATCTGCTTTACGTCACACCGACACAGATATGTCTTATGGCGACGATGGGATAGGAAAGGCCAAGGTGTGGGAAGGTTGCAGCCGTGGTCTTAATTAAGGCGTTTTTGGATACTGGTATGCAGTAGAGTAGGAGTTTGGATTTCTAACCCTTCATCAAACAAACTGTCCTTGTGACGGACAATCTAACGGCGTAATGGCCCTTAACATGGGGTTGGCATAAGGAAGGGCATCCAGTCGTAAAACAAAACATAAACCACATATGCTACACAATTATTAGCAACAACGTCCGACTCGTTGGCTGAACGGTCAGCGTACTGGCCTTCGGTTCAGAGGGTCCCGGGTTCGATTCCCGGCCGGGTCAGGGATTTTAACCTTAATTGGTTAATTCCAATGGCACGGGGGCTAGGTGTATGTGTTGTCTTCTTCACCATTGCATCCTTATCATGACGCGCAGGTCGGCCACGGCAGTCAAATAGAAAGACCTACACCTAGCGAGCCGAACCCGTCCTGGGATATCCCGGCACTAAATGCCATACGACATTTAATTTCATCTCATTAGCAACCTGGACAGCACCAGGATATGGGAAATGTGATGGAATTATGAATGTTACTATGTTTTAAATTTGAGAGAATGGAGTTAGGTAATTGTCATCTTTAGGTCAGATTTCGAGGCGTACGGAGGTGGAGAGGGTGAGGGGTCATTTGCGATAAACTATTCAAGGTAGGTTGAAAATTTAATAGCAGCCGTGTTATTATCTAGCCTGTTTCGAGTCAGTGGCAGGCCTCTAACTTGACAATTATACATGTCGATAGCATAGCTTAATTAACTGCACGTACATACAAGTTCAGTGGGGAGTAGCCTCATTGCCTTGTGTGCGGCCGTAGCTAGACAGAACTCACGTTAATCCGTGAATGAGCTGACTGCCCGCCGGAGAAGACAGCTACGATATACTGCGTCCATCCGTCTGTTACGTCCTTATTTACGGCTGTGTTTAAAGCAGGTACTCAAGGGAAGAAGCCAGAAGTACGACCAGTACATGGCCACCTCGCTCAGGACGGAAGGGCTTGAGTTGAACCAGATAGATTTAAATGAAATTTCAGTGAATGATCAATCAACACATCTAAATTTAATGGCAAGAGTAGTTTTGCAATGAAAGTAGCCTGATCAATTTAAAAACGATAAACTTAATGGTGCCGTAAGATTATATGTATATACAGGATGTAAAAGAACTATACCGACAAAATAAAATCATATTATGTTAAGAACGATGCCGTAATCGGATTGGTGGAGGCAATATTTCTTTTCAAGAAAATGAGGTCGCATTGTTACTTCCAGGCGCGCGATTCAAAATTAGGAACTCATCGTATTTGTTATACCAGTGCACAAATCGCTGCCTTGCTTCAAGGAAGAGAATAAGGGGGAGGCGAATCGGAGTGTATGATGGCGTGTTTGCAAACGTTTCCTTGTTCTACTCGCACAGAATTGTCAATGTCTCTTACAGACAATATCCACAGTTCGTTTATTAAACAGACACTACAAGTACACACTGTATTTAAGACACATTTTCCTGTCAGGGAATGCTCTAGATCCTTACTCCTCTCGTCCGCTGGTCGCAGTAACGTTCTTCAATATTTAACATGCTCGAAGATGCAATGATGCCACCTCACGGTTGTGTATTCCTTCACTCACAACATTGTAAACAGAATGAAATAATGAACGAAGGAATCAATACGCCGAATGTTTTGATTACAGTAGATGTTCAATATGCCCACCTCCTACTTCGATGCAAACTTCACAACGATGTAGTAGTGACCTTCGAACTCTGTTCAGGATGTGTCGTGTGCCGAGCATTACCTCTGTCTCCCACTTCCCACGTCCCACTTCCCCTCCCTTTCCTCCTCTGACGCACAGCAACAGATAGCGCCTTACGCTCTGGCACAGCAAGTACGGTAAGTTTCCAAATTTGAATCTCGCACCCGGAAGTAACAAGGAAATCTCATTTTTTCGAATATAAAATGTTCTCCGCCAATCCGATTGCACCATCGTCCTTAACATAACGCGAAGAGCGTCCACGGTTTTGTGCCACTATAGTTATGTTACACTCTGTATACAGGTGGTCGGAAACAACGTGAACAGGATATATGTGTTTTAGAGGGTTGGACATGCTGATAAATAATTTGAGAGAAACAATTCGATATCCCGCGACATTGTCATTTTATCAGCTGTTTGACTAGCTTGAGAGCACCAATCGAAGAAGAACAAATTTGCCATGGGAGAGATTTGAACATGGACCTCCGAGTTGATAGGATCGCGCTATAGCGAGTACACTACGGTGACACCGACAGAACTCACGATGTGTTCGTATTTGTTGCTGATTTCTCGGCATGGCTCTCAAGCTGTTCGTAAGCCACGTGCAGATTTAGCAATACCGCCTGGCAAAGCCTATTTGAACTTCCCTGCAAAGGAATCTGATTGGCTAACTTCAACAGCTGATAAAAAGACAATGGGACGAGATATTGAATTATTGTTTTTTAGATTATTTATCAGCATTGCCAACTCTCTAACCCTCATATACCTGGTTCATCGTATTTCCGACCTCCCTGTATACGTGAGAGTACAATACTGACGAAGGCTATTTGCATTTAATGTTTAACTCATAATACATGATACGCGAAGTAAGAGAGATCTACTAAGCAGAATTAACCAGCAAATATAGCCTTCATTAAAAAGAGAGAGCTCTTCATATCTAAAATCAGCTTAAAACTGAGGAAACTGTTAGTTATGGCATATGGTGGCAGAGAGGAAGGGAGTAGAAGCCTTTGAACAATGGTGCTATAGACGAATATTGAAAATTCCTTGGACTGATAGAGTTACTAATGAGGAAGTAATCGAAAGAGTTGGAGAAACTCCAAGCTTGGCAATGACTATGAAGAAAAGAAGAAGAAAATGAATTGGACATATAATCAGCCTTCATCCTGGAGGGCTCTGTGGAAGGAAGAAATTGTAGGGGATGGCCTAGACTGGAATACATCGCATAACTGGTGGAGGAGCTGGGATACCAATCTCACGTAGAACTGAAGAGAATGATACAAAACCGGCTCCTTTGGAGAAATGCTACCAACCAACATTAGGGTTTAGTAGTAGATTCAAATGAACCCTTCGTCTTGAGTTCCAAGATAATGTTTTGTATCTAACTTGGAGGCCATGGTCGTTTTTCCCCCAATAATAACTCAACACACACACTATAGCAGTGATGGTCTTTTGGGTCACTCTCACTGAACAGTGTGTCCATTCGTGAGGAACAGGGATGGCGGAGAGTGAGCAGTGTGTTGGAATGAATTCAGCGGCGGCTAGTTACTGTATCATAATTAGATATCGGATTTATAAGCTGTAAAAATCACCAGTACAAACTTGCAACTATGCTACAAAAGGTGGTAAAATATGCGCTTAAATATGCACTTATTTTCATGCTATTAAACTCTTTTATTAAATGCAAACTTAAGATTCTTTTACTTGGCTCACTCGATTTACCCAAACGAATGCATAAACTCATGATCATGAATAGTCTAAATGACTGAATGAAGAAGAAAATATCACACTCTACTTACAGCTGCGGCTGTTTCATGAATGCAGGGCCTCTCAAACTCCCACAATCTCACGCGTGCAAACCGAGGCACCGTGCACCGTGCATCGGTCCGACTCGGCTCGGTTCGGAACAGCGTTTTGTCTCGGGGTGATTCGAATAACGTCGGCTCAATTCGACTCAGATGTGGAGCGCTGCGGAGCAAGTGAGGAATGGGGAGACAGGCGGAGCGAGCGAGACAGGTGTAGGGAATGAGAGAGACAACGCTATTGCTCAAGATCGAGGAGTAGGGGTCTGCACTCTGGTAACCCTAGCAAAGTCGTCTTTTCCACCTTGCGCTGCACAATGCACCGGTGCATGCACCCTGAGGGGCCCTGCACTAATGCATTGTGCATAGTTTGCGAGACGTATCTATCTATCTACATGTATCAGTGTCCACTGTTAAAAAAACACACGTCTCCTAGATGATACACAGTGTATTAATCAATACATACGACGAATCACAATTAGTAAGGTTGTAAGAGAAACGTGTAAAAAGAACAAACGTCAAGAACACACTTAAATGCACATTCCTCTTTAACTTTTCATTGCAAACTCTAATTTTCCTGTTCATAACTTGCTTTGTAGTACACTACAACAATCTTCTCCTAGATTTTTGGTATAAATCTGTGGTGTTTGTTAAAATGAACTTCAATGCGTAGAATGAACGATCTCTCTTTATCTACGTATGTGGCAGGACTGTGCTTGAATTCGGGAGCGAGTGTAGGTGATAAACATTCTGGGAGATCCACATTATCAGTTATTCTTCTCTACCGCTTTCCGCATTTGTGGAATAGCGGGTGCGAACTATGTGGCCCTGTTTTATAGCCAGATGCCCTTCCTGACGCCAACCATATGTGGAGGGATGTAAACACTATTGCGTGTTTATATGGTGGTTGGTTGTGTGGTGTGTTATCTGAATATGAAGAGGAGAGTGTTGGGACGAACAGTTCACGAACCAGATGTATTAATCACACGGGATTAAAATCCTCGACCCGACTGGGGATCGAAGCCGGGACCCTCTCAACCGAAGGCCTCTACGCTGACCATTCCGCCACGGAGTCGGACAGATCCACATTATCAGTACCAATAGCAACCACGATGTCGTAGCTCGGATTTCCTGTGAAGACATCACGATATTTTGTTTGCAGTTGGAGTCCGAGATTTCCTAGGATACTTTCCCGTTTACGCTTCACTTTCACGGTAATCTCCAGCGCATCACTAGGACGCAATCCACGTGCTTCTACTTCTTGATATTTCCTTGAAATATTACCAGAGCTGTAATGTTCATTTAGAACAAGGCCACTAATTCCGACAGAGTTCACGGCATTGATTACTTTGCATGTTCTTGAAGACTGCTTGTAAAACTTGTTAAAATATGCATCATAAAAGTCGAAAACATACACATTAAATCCTAACATTGAAATATATGCATTAATCTCATATATATGCAAATATGCTTATCCTTGTCGGTTTTGGTGGTCTACATATCGACAAACAAAATATGCATTTGCATATAAAGCCGATGTCTAATCATAACATTTAACCAATAATTTTCTTTACTGATCCGTTATTTATTTTCCTCATCTATTTTAGTTATATGTTTTTTAAATACTTATACGTATCTGTTACTAAATAGATATACTGCAATTACAAATTGTTAAGATGCTGCAAGGTTTGGAAAGGACTACCATTAGGTAGGTAGCGGCTGTGGATTTAATTAAGGTAAGTTAGGTGGCCCATATTTCGTCCCCTTGGCAGATTTGGGCTTGTGAAAATTCAGGAATATTATAGACAAGGCTAGAAATTGGTATATATATTACTGAACTTATTCTCCACTTACGGGCAGGTCACGATGAAACTGTTATAGCGTAAGGTAGTCAATATTTGACATAAACATAAACACTGCAAAAACTAAACTTCCAAAAATGTGTTCGTAATTTCGTCCTCCGCCAAATTTATGAAAAGTGCAATTAATTGTATTATAACTTTCCTTTCTTACTTCGCCAAACACTTTCCTTATAATTAATTGCTTGAAGGCCATTTATGTAAAATGTTTTCTTTATATTCTAACCGCTTTACTTGTACGTTTGTAAACCATTATCTTGTCCCTTACTGCCTCAACAGCCTTTTTCATAGACTCCTTATCCCACTGCTTGCGTTTTCTCGTCTGAAAATAATAATAAACTTCATAAATGACAAATAAAATGAGAGGGGACGAAATTACAAACAATCCCTAATTTCTTTTAATGGCCGCTACAGTAACTCACGCCATACACCTCACTGTAGCGATTATACGCCAGGAACTAGACCACACGACTGAAATATGGTTCAGTATTTCATACACAAATCAGTGCTCCTTCTAGGAATAACAGGCTCTTAGTTTGAATGCTACACTAACTCAGCTCAGCATGGAAAATGAATCCTCCTTCAACACGGAAACTAAACGTAGTGCACACAACCAAATCTCAGAACAAGACAGCGGAATGTGGCTACGGGTGTACGCGCGGCTAAACATTACGTACCAACCGTTCAAACTTGAAATCCCTAGGGGGACGAAATTAGGTGCAAGGATGGAATTTGTCCCCCCTACCTTACCTCTCGTAGCATTCTTCTGGTGTAAAAATGGGAAATCAAGAAAAAAACATTTTTAAGGCTGTCGACGATGAGATGTGAATACTCGTTTGCCGAAAGTAGCTCGTAGCTACGGAACATGAACAACTCACAAACTCGCTCAGTACCACAGTGATTTTTTCAACGGGTATCATTCTACTGCTGTTACTGCTATTTAAAAGTAAGCGTGTTTCCCTTTTCACTCGGTGATTTCCATGAACTTCTGGGAACTCATGCTTGAGTTTTTAGTGGGCAGAATTTTCTCTTAAACTGTTGTTATCGATATGCGATACTTCTGTTTGGCGTGTACGGTGGCGAAGCTGCTGATTACCCGTAAATTTTAATGTAGAATTTGAGGGTAATATTTCATGGTGAGTTGTACAGTTACAATCCTTTCTAAGTTCGATTTATATACTGCAATGCTCTGACTCTTGGTTCATTTGTTTATGCTGCACAGTCGCTGCTACATAAGCCCCTGTAAGCCTATCACGTTCGAAACGAACTCCATGTTCTCCAAAATAAAGACAGCCCAGAACGTAGATCATATTTCTCGCTTTCTGCTTCTCATTCTGTTGGCTTTAGTTGCTAATAGGACACGTTGTCATGCAGCAGAGCAGAATTTCTGACAGGACATCTATTCTGCAACATTCTCCCTTGAAGGAAGTACATCGTCAAGAAGTTGGTTGGCCCGCTACCATGATCTAGGTAGCACAATAAAATATGCTCAAGAAGATGGGCTCCTGATTATCTATATAAATAAAATCGTAACGACCGTGTGTCTGTACATTGACTATTTTGACGAAATGTTTATTCACTTATCCGTTTCATGTGTAATAATTACCATCTGTATATTTTTTCACTTTGGTGTCTGTTTGTTTGAGTTCTTATCTCTTGAAATATTCTAGATATATTTCTTCCTAACTTCATATTTAGAATCCACTTGCCCTTGGGTAGGTTTTAGGGCCAATATTGTTTCTAAATTCCTGAACTGACTGAAACAGTGATTTTGAACTCCCACTAAATGTACACAACCAAACATAATGGAAATATACCTGACTTAACGGAAATCAATTTCTATACCTTTTTCTCATGTGCATCATTTCGATTCGAGGATTAATAAGGGAGTTATCACTAACGGACACTTTTTCAGTACAAGTCCCACCGGACTTAAATCAAGAGCGGGTGAGTGTAAAGCGTATTTCTTATAAATTGAAAACTACTGGAAATATTTCAAATAAAGTTCATATTTAGCATCCACATGCCCAAAGGTTGGCTTTTAGGTTCATGTCATGTCAAATTTCCGGAATGGACTGGGGGTTTATAGGGAACCGAAACAGTGATTTTACTCTCCCACAATATATACAGGACCAACCTGACTGGAAATCGACCAAACTTGATGGAAATCCATTCCTAAAATCTTTTTCTCATGTGCATTTTTTGATTAGGATTAATAAGGGAGTTATCATTACTGGACGGATTTTCAGTGCAAGTCCTACTGGGCTTAACTCAAAAGCGGGTGCGTGCAAAACGTATTTCTTATAACTTCAAAAATACTGGAGATATTTCAACCAAACTTCATATTTAGCATCCACCTGTCCGAATGTAGCTTTTTAGGTCCATACCATGTCAAATTCCCGAAATGGACTGGGGGTTTATAGGGAACCGACACACTGATTTTACTCTCCCAAAATACATAAAATGCCAACCTGACTGGAAATCGACCAACCACGATGGGAACTTTTTCCTCATCTACACTTTTTCGATAGAAGGATTAATACGGGAGATATCATTAACGGTCGGTTTTGCAGGCGAAGTCCAGCGGACATAGCCCAAAAGGTCCTCTACGTGGAACAGATTCCTTATCTATCTATCTATATAAATAAAATCCTAACGACCATGTGTCCGTACATTATTTTGGCGAAATTTTCGTATATTTATCCGTTTCAAGTGTAATAATGACCATGCATATTTGTTAGATTTAGTGTCCTGTAAGTCCTCAATTTTACACCCCCCCCCCTCTTTCCCCCAAAGCAAGATTGAGACACAATCTGCCAGACGAGATAGAATATTGAAATTTGGTAAAATTATATGTCTTAGTCTGTAACTGACGGAAAGCATCCAGGATCTTTAAATATTTCACGTTTTACCTCCAAAATATGTTGAAATATTGGGGCAAATGTAATGTCGGTGCAGACATTCGTTTCGGGGTATTTCGTGACTATACGGTAAGTTGTATTACAAAACGGATGGCACAACCTCCGTTCAATTTGGAGGGATCTACAACTTTGGTCCTACGATGTTTTTTCGTATCTCTATTCCTTATTATTAGATTTGTTTCTATTTCTCGACTGTTCGTACATTTTGCACTTTGTACACGTATAACTCATAGTTTGAATAACTTATACAAAAGATAGGATCATCTACTTCTACACAAACATTGGTCCACCCAGTATCCATATGTGAGCCAAATTCTATGTTTGTAGCTGTCACATAAGTATCCCAAAGTAATACACTGTGAGAAAACCTTACTCAAATTTACCCTATTCAACGTCTCTCACTCACTCTTACCCATAAATAGATGAGACAGGATAAAATATCATAAGACAAGCCATTTATACCGCCAAATGAGGTGTCTTATGGTACAACCCGTTTGTCGATATGATTTATCGTTTAGCATCACTTAATCTTAAAAGAAAAAGTTTGCAATATTGTAAACATGCACATCGTATGTCGATCTATATATACTGAACTCTTGGGCCACTACGAAGGATGCCTACCTTCCTTACATATCTGCAATTTCCATGAGATCTGACTCTTGGGTCGTTTCGGGTTCTTCGTCACTTGCTGAGGTAAAAGGTAGGGTTCGGTAATCCTAATCTGTCTACTCAAATGAAAGGTCAATTCACAAAATATTTTTATTTTATTTATATAATTACGGAGGAAAATAATAATTAAAAAAATATAACTTGGACTACTGTATATCTTATCCCCTTGACGCCACAATACTTTAACACAGAGGAGCAGAATACTGGTTTGAGCCTTTGACTTAACTTCCTGATGGGCATCCTTACTAGAAACCATGTCTCAATTATTAAATAAAGAAAAGAAAGTCTGGAGATCCTTACATTCGGCTTCCACGTGAGACTGCATGTACCATCATAATATTTCTTGATGGTCCAGCCCTCGTAACACGAACTCTGAACTCTGGGTATAATTAAGGCCGTCCAATCGGTGTGTGCCACAGAGTGGTTGTACGGCATGGACCCTTAATTGAATCGATGTGACCTGCGACTATGTCATGGACCGACCTCTAAACTTCTAAGTTACTTTAAAGTCATTGTGGATGATGACCGCAAGGACAATGATGCTACAATGGCATATGGCCTTAATCTAAGTCACTGAGGTTGATCACCCCATGACCATCCAAGTTTCTAAGCTGAAGGCTAAATACAATTAAGTTACATCGGTTGATGACCAAAGTTTCCACTTTACTAATCCCAGCACATTTAATGCTCAATCAATCAAAGTCGAATAATACAACGACAACAACAACAACAACAACAACGCTCACAATACTTTGTGGCAGTAAAAATCCATTACCTTCGGACATATTTCCTTAAGCGTTACGTTAATAATTGAACTTTCCCAGAAAAGTAAACTAAGATTTACAGAATGCATCTTCAAGTTATTCACTTGGTTTAAAGTTGTTTCACAAATACGGTTTCCACTGAATTTAATAATTTTATAAATTTAAATGATTTAATGAATCTTAATGAACAACAAACTCTATCTCCGCGGACGAATGGTTTCTTTCACAAATCCCTACTCAAATTATGACATAATTAATTTCAATTCCTGTTTATCGTCTTTTATTGTCGTGCAGCTGGAAGAAATTACATCATTTATTTCCAGTATTATATCTCGTTTCATGTCATCACCCTTTAAGTTTAATCTAATACTAACAAGTAATTAATACTTGGATAACCCTAATAATTAAATACACAAACAAAATCTGCATAAGTAACTCGCCGTGCTATGTAAGCCAATTAAGATGTCACATCTCATCGTAACATTTCCATGAAGCTTTGCTCACCCCTCACAAACAAATCAATCATAATTACCATCACTTTATATTTTGGACAACCCTGAAATTGGCTAACCTCGCTCATTATACTCTAACTTTGTGGTTTAAAATATACAATACGATCTCAAATGAACAAAATAATAGTACCTAATAACCTACACGTTACTTCCGGATGAAAATATAACTAGATCTCTAAAATTTAATGATCACCGTTCCAAAGAATGCAATCTCATTTTTACACGTAGCAAGCAGCGTAACCCCCGTTATTCGAACTGCCCCTCTCGATCAGCTGTCGGCATTAGAAACAAACGACCCTCGCTGTCAGCTTTGGTATAAACACACATGTTCTGGTCGTGCTTGACTGGCCTCTAAGAATGAAATCTCCGACTTCGCAAATAGAATTAAAATACAATATTCCTGACCGAACAGATATGTACATGGATTTTTACTTTCAATGTCCTTCAATAATTGTACACGTCGCAAATTAACACTCGCGTGGATTCTCGAACATTCTCATCCCAACATTATACAAAATATCCCCTCGGGCTCACGCAAAAGTCCCGGCATCACTACAGGCTTCCAATCACCTGATTCAAAATCCTATCTCAACTCATACGACAGATCTAACCTCTTGTCTCAACTCGACAAATCTCACTGACAAAAGGACTGGAATAAAAATCCTTAGAATCCACGACGCATAATTACGCACAAATACTTTAATAATGAACAACTTCGCATAAAATGATCTCGTATTTTAAAACTGGGAAAATCCACAGAAATGGCTTAGCAGTCTCAAATCTGTCTGACTAAAGACCAATTGTCTTATAGGTAAATACAGGACCCTCATTATACTGCGTTCACTACTAATTCCTTCATTTAAATATACTTACTCAAGCTAAACTTTCTTCTGTATCCCTCCACTTTCGACACGTGCGGATGACATCACGTCTCATAGCGTGGGGCAGAAGGTAGCCACCCCCCTTGCCAAATGTCGCCTCTGAGGTATTTAAAAATATGCTCGAGATTCTTATTACAATTGACATGGGGCCTCAGGTGGTAACTTTAGTGCTTACATTCTTAGGGCAGAAAGGTCATAGGTTCAATATATATATATATATATATATATATATGTTCATTGAAGTCAATTTGTAGCGATGTAAATGGAAAATTGACGAGCAGGCAGCCAGATGGCGTCAAATTCAAAGGTCTGCACACGGTAGCTGAGGCAAAACGATTATTATGTTATTAATATTTTATAAATCGATAGAAACTCTCAGCAGGAGGGCGTCTGCTATAGTATTCATTACTCTCCACATCGACTTTGACTGGCAATAGGAATAGGATCCTTCTCCAACTCCCGTGTAACTGGCATTAGTAAGGAGGGACTACGATTGTAAGATGGTGGTGATGATTATTGTGTTAAGAGGAAGTACAACTAGGCAACCATCCTCTATATAGCACTAATCAGAGAGAAAAATGGAAGGGGTCCGACACTTAGAAAAATGAAGGTATCGGCCAAAGGAAGACAAGGGCCACGAAGGGCATGAAAATAAAAGACTCTCTAGGCCTCCATAAGTAATACCGTCGGGGTCTGAAAATAACAAGAGTTGACCAAGTAAGGTCGGATAGGATAGATGAAAGTGAGGAGACTGGCAGGAGTAAGTGGAAGCAATGCCAGGACTCAGCTAAGTGCCCCGTAGTCGCCAACCCACGCTCCAAAGTTGAGAGTCCCTGGGGTCCCTTTTAGTCGCCTCTTACGACAGGCAGAGGATACCGTGGGAGTTATTCTACCCCCCCAGCCCACAGGGGGTCTACGATTGTAATGAACAATTGTCTTTTCGATTTGACTGGCAGAAGAACTCCCCTAACCTATCGTGTTTGGGAGTAGGCAGGTGTTCCCGCCATTATAAACAAATTTACCCATCTAAAATGTGACTGACATTAGGCATAGTAGCATGCTATTATAATGGAAACTCACCAACTCGGTGTGACTAATATTAATAAAAGGACCTGTCATTATAATAATAACAACACAACTCAACATTGACTGGCAGTAGGGAAAGTGCCTGCCATTATAACATAATCTCCTCAATTGTAATCTGTCTGTAAGTAGGAATGGATCCTAGCATTGTGACGAAAACTCCCCAAATCGATTGTGACCGCGCAGCGGTAACTGGGTTCTGCCATTATAATGGAAACTTCCCTACTCGATTGTGAATGGCAGTAGACAAGTCAGCCTGCCGTTATCATCACAATTCCGCAACTCGCACGTTACATTGGAAACAACGTATCGGAACCTCCCCCTGCTGTTTCTAGATAACGCAAAGTGACATGCAATTTAAAATAATCTTATTCACTGCATGTATAATAATTTACGTCGACATCCATATACAATGCAGAATACCATAGCGATGCACGGGTGCATCTGATAGTAATTTATATTTTCTCAAAACAAAATAAAAGTTCTAGTAGTGAATGGAATTAAATTGCTCGACTTATCATTATAATATTGGATAAGACGTAATGTTCATGGGAAGTTGAGGAGTAAGTATCCTGTACTGCAATAAACGACTTCATTAGACGAATATATATCTTGGCTTATCCAAATGCCACCAGAAATGGATTCATTATAGGCCGAACAATTAGATTTGAAACGGGAAATGATCCACCAGAAGCATTAAATGCTACCCCTGTGGGGTGGGCCGCAGGCGAGACATTCACCCACGGTATCCCTTGCCTATCATAAGAGGAGACTAAAAGGGGCGACCAGGGGGTGATGGCATTAGAACGACGAGACTACTAGTGTTTAATATCATTGCGTGCGGAACACCATGGGTCGATATTACTTGCGACTTGTACCACCTTGAGAGGAAAACCATGGGTCTGAGTTATATTGGAACAGTGCCATTATGCTAGGAACACTACAGGTGTGTTACGCTGCTAACGGTGCTATGACTTTTGGCTTATTCGTTTAATGAGCCACCAGCTAATGCATTCATATTTGAATTGGAAGGAAAAGCGAAAGAAGCATTACAGGAACAGAGCTTGAGTTCAGAAATTGTATTAAAAGTAGTGAAGCTCTTTTTAGGTGAAAGTTCTCGGAAATATCCTAAACTGCAGAAAGATGCTTATTCGTACTTTGTAGACTCTGAAGGAGCATTTGACAGAGTCAGATATGTGCAGCTTATGAAATTATTATACGGAACTATGGCAGAAAATGACAAAATCAGAATCACTGATGATGATGATGATGATGCTTGTTGTTTAAAGGGGCCTAACATCGTGGTCATCAGCCCCCAAAGGTACGAAATGAAATAACAAAAAATCAAATTCATCCACTGATCAAAACAAAATAAAAAATGTCATGAATAAATGGATGGACATGAACCCTACAAAAAAACAACAAACGAACAAAAACAGTGGGTCAAACACAAAAAAGGTAGCGAATAATAGTATTACTGACCAAGGGACCACTTATAAAGCACAATGATGCTTGATGTCTACAGGTGTGCAAAATCCACGACTAAGGCCCCACAGAATGGTACATGTCGCGAGTAAAGTAGAACCATGGTATTTGTCATGTTGGGGTAATAATCAAAAGTAGCGAAGACTCACGGTGTTCCACACAAGATGGTACTACTCACAAGTATTGGACTTCGTACAGGTAACGCAGACCTATGATGTTTCGCACACAATGGCGCCACTCATAGCCAACGCAAACCGATGAGTTTCCTCACCTAGGGTACTAGTCACGGGCGCCGGTATTCCCGTGGTGTTCCTCACATAGTGGGTACCAATCACAGGCAACGCTGACCCACAGTGTCGCTCATATAGCGGTACAACTCACAGGCTACGCCCAGACCCGCGGTGTTGCTCACATAGGTACGACGCACGGGTACTGGAAACACCACCAGGCCAGGCTTTTACTGCAACTAATCACAAACCTATTTCGTACCTAATGTAGTGGTACTACTAGCAAGAACAGGCAACCTATGGTGTTCCCCACGTGATGGTACGAATCAAAAGTAGTTTCATGGTTCTAATTCAATCATCCCTTAGTCGCCCCTTGTAGTCGCCTCTTACGACAGGAAATTGGAAATTGGTCCGCGAGAGGTATTTTATTTCCCTCAAGTCCGCCGGCAAGCCGGTTAGGAGCCTCCTATCCGCCACCTGGGACGCGCGACGTGGGAGTATCACCTCTCCCCCAGCTACGCCAGCGTAGTAGGTTCGTGGTCAGAATCACTGACAGCCTGCATTGGAAAATAGGATCTAAGTTATATTTATAATAGACGATGGAGTTACAAATTACCTGGATATTCACTGAGGAGTCAGGCAAGACTGTGTGTTGTCCCATTTACTGTTCAGTCTATACTCCGAAGCAATTTTCAAGAAAGCACTAGTAGATATGGAGGTGAAAATTAGAATAACGGAGAAATGATGAGCATACTGCGATATGCAGATGATGCAGTAATCCTCAGCGAGAGTATTGAGAATTTAAAGCTATTTCTATACAAGCTGAATGACACTAGCGTATAAATGGAATTGTGTATAAGTGCTGAAGAAAGAAAAGGAATTATTTTCAGCAAATTAGAAACAACTGTCTAAACAGCATTGGCTGCTGGAGTACTGAGGCTCTAGATTTCGATATAGAAATCAAGACACGTACAGATGTAGCTAGCAACACATTTAACAAAATGTAAACTTTTTAACGCAGTGGCACTTTCAAATTAAATCTCCGACAGTGTTGTCACCCTGCTCTATGGTCTTGTGACAGGGATTCTGAAACAGCACAAAGATGGGAAGTTTTAAGCTTTCCTAATAAGGGTACACAGAAGAATGTTAAAATTCTCCTGAGAAACGAGCTGGTGTTACAACGTGGTCGCAGTAAAAGAAAACTAGTATTTGTTACAAAACATAGAAAGATAGCGTAATTGGGACTTGCATTTCGTGGCAAAAATACGAAGGTTCTACAGGTTATTTTGAAAGGAAAATCGAAGGACAAATAAGAAGGAGAAGAAGAATAAGAATAAGAATAATAATGAAAAGACGTACAACTTATCTAAGCAATATGAAACACTGGACTGGTATACATACCACTGAACAACTATATGGCCCTGCAGAGTATCGAATAACATTATCTGTGGTGATTACCTAAGTCTGGAGAGACTGGGGCACGTAGAAGAAAGTCACAATTGAAAATGAAAATCCACAGCATGTTTCCTGTTTCAATCGGGTCTGGAATGAAGAGAATGAAGGCTCAATATAGCGATGTATTATAAGAACTGTGAAAGCCACTGTTAATGAATCTATATATCTATATATAAATGAATGTTTGTATGTCTCGAATTGACTCAAAAAATTCTGGAGCGATCTGGCTGAAAATTTCACAATTTATTCTTATTACTCCTGGAAGGGTTTGGGAAATGGGTTGAACGAAATCTGATGGGTAGTTCGGCATAGGGAGTGAGAAGGGTGGAAAACAGGAAATATGGGAAGGTAAGTAAACCGCATGGCAAGTTCGATCAGTGGGTTGCCTAACCAACAGTATGTGAAGATCATGATGTGTTTCTTAAAACTTTTCTTCTTCTTCTTCTTCTTCTTCTTCTTCTTCTATGAACGGTATATAAAAATGAAAGGTGCAAGTTCAGTCCCCATGGCATAAGGGGTGAGAACGAATGAAGGAAATGTCGAAAATGACAGAGATTGCGGGTGAATGTGTGTGTATGTTTAGCATACAAACTAGATACACACGTAACTTACTATGTGGAAAAATTACTGTAGGGGCAAGAAACTCCTAGCACCCCTAAAGGAAGAGTTGAAATGTAAAAATCCGAAAAATGACCAATATTAGTGGCGAGTTCATAGTCTTTGGGTTAGCTGAGATGAACCGTGACACTATGGATGCCGTTTGAGCCAAAGTTCATTTCCAATCGGGATGGGGTTAGAAGGGGTGACAGAAAAGTCCGAAATGACCGAGACCATAGATGTACGTGTGCATGTTCCAGCATAGCTCTCAACCAAGCATGATATGACTTTCTGTTTTGGAAAGAAAACTGTAGGGTAAGACACCCCTACTTGCGCGGGTGGAAAGAGGGTGAAATATTGAAATAATAGAAAACGACCTATATTACAAGTGAAAACGATGTATGTTAATAAATATAGTTTTACTTTTGCGTTAAATTAAACAGTTTAGACACGTCTAACGCGGTTGAATTTTAAGCGCGGGCGAAGCCGCGGGCATCTTCTAGTGATAATAATAAATGAAATGGCGTATGGATTTTAGTACCGGGAATGTCCGGGGACAAGTTCGGCTCGCCAGATTCAGGACTTTTGATTTGACTCCCGTAGGCGACCTGCACGTAGTGATGAGGATGAGATGATGATGAATAAGACACATACACCCAGCCCCCGTGTCAGCGAAATTAACCAATTATGGTTAAAATTACCGACCCTGCCGGGAATCGAACCCCGGAACCCTGTGACCAAAGGCCAGGACGCTAAACATTTAGCCATGGAGCCGGGCATAATAATAATTCTAGTAATAATAATGTTATTGGCTTTACGTCCCACAAACTACAATTATAGGCCTACGTTTTAAAATCATTAACTCCAGTCTAGTATAAGTCCTCTGAAATCTACGTCAGGACCTTTTATCATGTTATATGAATCCAAGTGGTACACTTGGTTCCTGGTTCCATGTGTTACAGAACCTGATCCAAAAGTACATATCGTCGTTGAACCTTGATATGCCGCTATGTGACAATGCTGAGTGGCTTAGACGCTTGACACGCTGGCCTTCTGACCCCAGCTTGGTAGGCTCGATCCTGACTTAGTCCGGTAGTATTTAAAAGTGCTCAAATACGTCTGCGTCGTGTCGGTAGATTTACTGGCACGTGAAATAACTCTTGCGGAACTCAATTCCGGTGGGACTTAAAGCCAATAACATTATTATTCTAAGCTGAAATA
Source organism: Anabrus simplex (assembly GCF_040414725.1). Lineage (NCBI taxonomy): Eukaryota > Metazoa > Arthropoda > Insecta > Orthoptera > Tettigoniidae > Anabrus > Anabrus simplex. Next base: position 97,726,533 of record NC_090268.1, on the reverse strand, counting down.
TTATCACACAGCTGATTTTTCTAGGCTCAACGACGATATTACGTGATCAAAATCTAGCAAAGTGGACAATAATATTCTTCAGCACTGATGCGTTCGGCCTCCCAATGTTGGTCCTTGATTCATTTTAATTCTATCTGTTTTTTTTCTCAATCTCCGATAAACATACAGTGACAACAACCATTTCAGCTGGTAAAACTTCACTGGTTCAGTGTTTAGGTGGATGAAAACTATTTTCGCACAAACAATTTTTCAAGCGAGTTTTGCCCTGCAAAGGTATAAGAAGTTGACCAAACTTCATGTACATTATCACAACAAACAGAAATATAGAAATGAAACCCCATAGCGAAATATCTATGATGCATACACATGCACAGAAATGGTGTCCCGATTTATGCAAAGCTTGAAGTTCCCCCCGTCACCTCGCTCAACACATTGCTGCAGGTAGGCAGCCTGCTACAAGACTGTTGTGATTGAAATGGACACAGTGGTGGATGTATAGCAATGACGCAATGTGCCTTTAGCACTACCCGTTCACTCCCTCCCCCTACTGTTCAGTACTGGAGTGGGGCAGTGTTGATATCGGAACACCATTTCCTTGCATGCGTGGACATTCAATCAATCACTATCAATCATTACTGATCTGCATTTAAAGCAGTCGCCCAGGTGGCAGATTCCCCATCTGTTGTTTTCCTAGCCTATTATTAAATGATTGCAAAGAAATTGGAAATCTGTTGAACTTCTACCTGGGAAACTCGTTCCATTCCCTAACTTCCCTTCCCATAAACGAATATTTGCCCCAATTTTTCCTCTTCAGTTCCATCTTCATATTGTGATCTTTACTACTTTTAAAGACACCACTCAAACGTATTCGTCTACAAATGTCATTCCACGCCATCTGTCCACTGATGCTTACTCGAGCAGCTCGTCGTCTCCTTTCTCCCAAGTCTTCCCAGCCCACATTTTTGTAACTCTACTCTTTTGTCGAAAATCATACGGAACAAATCGAGCTGCGTTTATTTGGACTTTTTACAGTTTTTGAATCAATTATTCCTGGAGAAGGTTCCATACACAGCAATGATACTCTAATTGGGATCCTACCAGAGACTTACATGCCCTCTCCTTTACATCCTTACTACAGCTAGTAAATACCACCAGAACTGTGTGCAGACATCTGTACCCTTTAATTACAATCCCATTTATGTGATCACTCCAGTGAAGATCTTTCCTTATATGAACACCCAAGTACATACAATGACCCCCGAAAGGAACGTTCGCCCCATCAACGCAGTAATAAAAACTGAGAGGACTTTTCCTTTGTGAAACTCACAACCTGACTTCTAACCATTGCCTACTGTCCATCTCACAACATTATCGAGGTCATTTTTCCGTTGCTCACATTCTTCTAACTTATTTATTACTCTATGTGGAATAATATCATCCGAAAAAACCTTATCTCTGATTACACTTCTTTACTCATATCATTCATATATATATATATGTGTAAGAAAATATAAAGGTCCAATAATACTGCATTGAGGAATTCCCCTCTTAATTATTACACGGTCAGAAAAAGCTTCGCCTACTCTAATATTCTTGAGTTATATTTTCTAGAAATATAACCACCCAGTCAGTCACTATTTTGTCTAGTCTATTTGCACTCATATTTGCCAGTAGTCTCCCACGTTCTATCCTATCAAATGCCTTACATATGTCAATCGTGATACAGTCCATTTGACCTCCTGAATCCAATACATCTGCTATACCTTGCTGGAATCCTACAAGTTGAGCTTCAGTGGAATAACATTTCCTAAATCCGAACTGCCTTCTATCGAACCAGTTATTAATTTCGCAAATATTGCTAATATAATCAGAAGGAATCCTTTTCCAAAGCTTGCATGCAATGCATGTCAAACTGACTGGCCTGTAATTGTCAGCTTAATATCTGTCACGTCACCCTTTCGTTTATACACAGGGCTACTATTGCAACTATCAATTCATTTGGTATAGCTCTTTCATGCAAACAAAATTAAGTAAGTACTTCAGAAATGGTACTTTATCCCAACCCATTGCCGTTAGTATGCCCCCAGAAATATTATCAATTCCAGCTGCTTTTCTAGTTTTCATATTTTTTATCTTATTGTAAATGTCGTTTTATAGGTAAATTTTAATACATCTTTATTATTAGTCACCTCCTCTATCTGGACATTTTCCGTGTTGTCAACAATCTTTATATACTTCTGACTTTTGAAGATCCTCGCGTACACACTCCCCTTGTTCATTAATGATTCCTGGAGTGTCCTTCTTGGAACCTGTTTCTGCCTTAAGGTACCTATTCATACTTCTCCATTTTTCACTAAAATTTGTATGACTGCCAATTATGCTTGCGTGTACCTTGACCTAACAAGCAACCGTTTATTACGAGGTAAGGTGTGATCAGCTCAACGATTCCACTCAGATGTATTATCAGTACAAAACTGAAATATTCACACCACGATTGCAGACCTGGAGGATTACTTTTATTAGTGTTTTAACGTCATAATAATATACACAGCACATGTTTTTGTAGATTATTGAAAGGTAGCGACCGTGTCCTTATTTAAAGTAGAACCCCAGAATTTGCATGTTCAAATATACACGACCCGTAATGTCCAGTTAGCTCACCCTTTGCTTGTAACAGAGACGTATTTGCAGTTGAATGTGATGTATTTGTTTCTGACTGTAAATTGCCTCTCCCTGTCAAAGGAATGGCACAGAGGCGTAACTTGCCTCCTGTTTACGTGCTTCCCATTCATAAGTACGCCACTGTAAACACATTAAAGTAATAGTCAAATTCAGTAAGATAAACGTCATCATGCCACTTATCAGGTGTTTGAAACATTCACTACTGGCTTCATCAAACAAGCAGGAATTTAAAACAATCAACACTTACTAACACAAGTCGAGTAATGAGTTCTGGCCGAGGTGAAAGAAAGAAGAATAGTGCTGTGCACAAATGATATATGGGTGACACTCAATATTTATTTAAGAACTTCAACGAAATTATACATATTTGGATGACTGGCATTGAAGAGAATGTTAAGTTTTCTACGGAATGATTCCCAGTTGTTGGTGTTGTGTCTGAACGATGTACGCTCATACCTTCGCTTATGAATACTTAAACTGCTGTCAAAATACCCTTTAGATGAATTAATAAGTAGTTCCATGTGAGATGCAATCAGTGGTTGAGTTGAAGCTTCAACATCCTGGGAAAATTACACGCAATTCATATACATCTCTAGGCAGCAGGAGGCAATTTACGTTGTTATGAAAATGTAAACAGTTCTTTTGGATGCAATTTATATCACATCGTGATATCTTGAAGACTAATGTTACGAGTTGTTGAACTCCCAGCTGCAAAAATGAATCATAAATTTAGTGTTTTGTTACAACATGCTTTACGTTGCACTGACACAGATAGGTCTTATGGTGACCTTGGGCCAGGAAAGGATTAGGAGTGGGAGGGATGCGGCTATAGTTATTGTTATATTTACAAGATTTTCAATCATAATGTTATTGTTTTTACATCTTACTAAGTACTTTGACGGTTTTTGAAGACGACGAGGGGCCGGAATTTTGTCCCACAGGAGTTCCTTTACGTGCTAGAAAATCTACCGCCACGAGGTTGACGTATTTGAACACCCTCACACACCACCGGACTGAGCCTGGATCGAATCTGCCAATTTGGGGTCAGAAGGCCAGCGCCTCAACTGTCTACGCCATTCAGCCCGGCACAATATTTTCAGTCTATCAATCAACATTGATCTGCATGTAGGGCAGACGACTAGGTGTCAGATTCTCTATCTGTTCTTTTCCTAGCCTTTTCTCAAATGATTGCAAAGAATTTGGAAATTGATTGAATATCTCCTTTGGTATATAATTCAAATCCATAACTTCCCATACCTACAAACGAATATTTGCCCCAATTTGTTGTCTTGAATTCCAACTTTATCTTCATATTGTGATATTTCCTACTTTTAACTACATCACTCAAATTTATTGGTCTACTAATGTCACTCCAAGCCATCTCTCCACTGACAGCTCGGAACATACCACTTAGCCGGGCAGCTCGTCTCCTTTCCCCCAAGTCTTCCCAGCCCAGACTTTGTAAAATTTTTGTAACGCTACTCTTTTGTCGGATATCACACAGAACAAATCGAGGTGCATTTCTTTGGATGTTTTCCGTTCTCGATCTTCATCAAGACGTGCCTAATTGGATTTTTAGGCACTAATAGGTTAGAATGATAACGTATTTAACCAAGGCGCAAGTGTTTTCTACCCGCACAATAGTTCTGCAGTGAGATTTGCATGAATATTTGTGATCTGAAGTGCAGAATCCCTAAAAGTTATGCAACTCACCTTACACAACTGTAGAGCGGCCAGATAACACTTGCGCCTCGTTCAAACATGTTTGCATTCTTATCTATTATTGCCTGAAAATCCATCCCTAGTAATTACCACTATTGCCAGTTAAATAGGGTGCTGTAAACGCTGTTTACGGCGGGATTCTCCGTCTTATTCAGTACTACCATCTATAGAGCCCTGCGCGGTTTTACAAAATATTATCCGCATCCGCACTTCCTTCATCCGCATCCGCGAATGGTTATCCTCATCAAGACTTTAGCCCTGGAGACAAGAATTTGACACGCGCGGAACGACTGTCGTTTGTTTACACGCACGCGGCCTCCTCGGGAAGGATGTTGTCAAGCGGGTGCTCACCTGCTGCCAACCTCTCTACTTAGGAACTAATGAGTGAGTGGTGTTTCGATAGGTGGTGCTGATTATTGTTACACCATTGGTCTGGACTGGTTCTTGCCGTGCAGACGGTTACGATAGGATCTGGACAAGACCTGTGATATAGGGACAAGGTTGGAGCTGAAACAATTATTCCTCGGTTATCTTGCCGAGTCTCTCTTCAAGAGCTCGTTCCCCTTAAACATCCGGGTGCACGAATTCTTGAAGGCTTCAGCATTGCTCTACCCTCCTCTACATTAAGCTAAGTTTCATATAACTTTGTTGCTGTTCTATATCGTACAATTATTTCCTTATCATGTTACATTACCTTTCGCATTTATTGTGCTTGGGTTGGTAACGGATTATGATTACCATAATTGGCGGAATGAGATCACGTGCCACTTTACGTTGGCCAATATGATGGCAAGTACTACTTCAGCAATGGAACCGGCGTGTAATGATCTTCATTTTTAAAAGTAAATGTAGTTCTCGTGGTGGTTTCCTGGACATCGCTATGGTCACATCTCTCCTCTGAGACACATTCCAAGTAGGATTTCACTAATTTCAACTTAGTTATAACGTTAGAAGGGCAACTATTTAGTTGAATTACACCCAAGGTATTGAAAGGGATAGATCTTTTAATATAATACAATAAGCCTGATATCTGTCACCAGACTCCCTACTCTCACAAAGGTGTTTGAGGCATTTCCTCTTGCGTCAACTACAGATATATTGAGTGGTTTCCTTCCGAAAACTTTGTTCCTTCCTTCCGTCCATTAATTGTGAGCAGGAGCCAGTTAGGCTTAGGTCATATTTACGACTTTATCGCCTAAAGGCTCCTTTTATATCACCATTTTCCCATAGCATTGCCAAGGGTCACCTCACCAGGAGCAAATGTATCAGTAAACCAAGTGAAAATCAATAAAATTCATTATTTAGAAATTATCAGCAAAATTATGTGCGCTGCCATACAGCTTGAATCCGTCAAGACACTAACTTTGAGGATATCCGCGGATATTAGGGCTCTAACCATGTGTCTGAGCATTCCTTGAAACACAGGAATCGCACATCAAATGATAAATATTTACCTTCTAATGTGTTTTTGTTTGTCGTCCCATACATGACTGGTGATTTCCTAACGAAGAAGCCAGACTGTGTCGTGTGGTCGGTACGACGGATCATCACGGCTGTTATTATTGACTTTCTAGATCTGGGCCGGTAAATCACCGGTACAGATAGCTCCTCAATTGTAATTATGGCCTCAGATCGAGGTAAGAATTTCTGAGCTGGCCGGGAATTGAACCCGAGGCCTCCAGGTAAAAGGCAGGCACACGTCGTCACATAATGGTACTTAGAGGTGCAACGGCGATATCGTGAAAGGTCCAGTACCGGAGTGGGTCTAATAATAATGTTATTTGATTTACGTCCCACTAACTACTTTTACGGTCTTCGGGGAGACGCCGAGGTGCCGGAATTTAGTCCCGCAGGAGTTCTTTTACGTGCCAGTAAATCTACCGACCCGGGGCTGTCGTATTTGAGCACCTTCAAATACCACCGTACTGAGTCAGGATCGAACCTGCCAAATTGGGGTTAAGGCCTTAACCGCCTGAGCCACTCAGCCCGGCAGATCAATTTTAAATGCTCGTCATGACCACCGATCGGTGCTGCGTAGCCATCACTGACGAGGTGAGGAGTTAGTTCCTGTAATGAAATGTCGTATGGCTTTTAGTGCTGGGAGTATCCGAGGACATGTTCGGCTCTCCAGGTGGTGCAGGTCTTTTGATTTCACATCCATAGGCAACCTGCGCGTCGTGACAGGATGAAATGATGATGAGGACGGCATGTGCGCCCAGCCCCCATTCCAGCGGAATTAACTAATGATGGTTAAAATTCCTGATCCTTTCGGGAATCGAACCCGGGGCCCCTGTGACAAAAGGCCAGTTAGTTCCCGTCATTGGAGCAGATACGTCATGTGGTGGAGGTGAGTGACAACAGAAAAGACAGAGGACACGTAATAGTCGGTGCAATGTTGTTGATAAGTTACAAGAGCTCTGGACATTGTAGGCAATCACACTTTATCTTCTTCCGGCTGTGCTATTTTAGAGTGTTCGAGGTCAAACACGTTAGCTGCCTTGGGGGTCAAATCGACCCGGTAGCTTGGGTGTTTATGAAGAACTCCACCAGTCCAACTGCGACAGCTGGTTGCTAGGCAATTACAAAAATATTACTCCTATACCAACTGCGTAGGCTAGTACAGAAATGATGAACCACGGTATCTTAAGACACTCTGTGGTAAGCCGATGACGTAATGCTGTCCCCCGATATGTTCGACTAGGCAGCACAGAACCCTAACAAAATCGCGTATGTTGCTTGTCCGACCGATTGGTCAGCATGTAATTTTACGCAGTTACGACCAAGGTGAGATTGGGAACTCGAATGAATTATTTCAAAATACAATATATTTCAGTTTAAAACTATACAGGCATCCTTTGTGTGCACTGAAACATGGAAAAAAAAGTCCATTTACCGATGAAACTTCCATGCATTAACGCAGCGAAATGAAACGAACAATGACTATCGGTGTAACCTGAACTCCTCGCGCTAATGAGTAACTCTGTAATTAACAAAATAAATAGAATATAATTATCGTTGTTGCATTCACAAAAGCCGCTATGTGATATTTCAGCTTTGAACTCTGACCAGCAAGGTTCTGTCATCTAAGGTTCAGTACTGCATGAACGATATCAACGAATTTTCATCGTAACACCGTCTGCAAAAAGCCTTATCTCTGATTCCAATTGTTTACTCATATCATTTATACACTGACAGAGCAAATGCAACACCAAGAAGGAGTGGTCAGAACTTTATGCCAATTGCAGGGTAGACTGACGTCACTGAGGTATGCTCATGATGTGAAATGCGCCGCTGTGCTGCGCACGTAGCGAACGATAAATGGGACACGGCGTTGGCGAATGGCCCACTTCGTACCGTGATTTCTCAGCCGACAGTCATTGTAGAACGTGTTGTCGTGTGCCACAGGACACGTGTATAGCTAAGAATGCCAGGCCGCCGTCAACGGAGGCATTTCCAGCAGACAGACGACTTTACGAGGGGTATGGTGATCGGGCTGAGAAGGGCAGGTTGGTCGCTTCGTCAAATCGCAGCCGATACCCATAGGGATGTGTCCACGGTGCAGCGCCTGTGGCGAAGATGGTTGGCGCAGGGACATGTGGCACGTGCGAGGGGTCCAGGCGCAGCCCGAGTGACGTCAGCACGCGAGGATCGGCACATCCGCCGCCAAGCGGTGGCAGCCCCGCACGCCACGTCAACCGCCATTCTTCAGCATGTGCAAGACACCCTGGCTGTTCCAATATTGACCAGAACAATTTCCCGTCGATTGGTTGAAGGAGGCCTGCACTCCCGGCGTCCGCTCAGAAGACTACCATTGACTCCACAGCATAGACGTGCACGCCTGGCATGGTGCCGGGCTAGAGCGACTTGGATGAGGGAATGGCGGAACGTCGTGTTCTCCGATGAGTCACGCTTCTGTTCTGTCAGTGATAGTCACCGCAGACAAGTGTGGCGTCGGCGTGGAGAAAGGTCAAATCCGGCAGTAACTGTGGAGCGCCCTACCGCTAGACAACGCGGCATCATGGTTTGGGGCGCTATTGCGTATGATTCCACGTCACCTCTAGTGCGTATTCAAGGCACGTTAAATGCCCACCGCTACGTGCAGCATGTGCTGCGGCCGGTGGCACTCCCGTACCTTCAGGGGCTGCCCAATGCTCTGTTTCAGCAGGATAATGCCCGCCCACACACTGCTCGCATCTCCCAACAGGCTCTACGAGGTGTACAGATGCTTCCGTGGCCAGCGTACTCTCCGGATCTCTCACCAATCGAACACGTGTGGGATCTCATTGGACGCCGTTTGAAAACTCTGCCCCAGCCTCGTACGGACGACCAACTGTGGCAAATGGTTGACAGAGAATGGAGAACCATCCCTCAGGACATCATCCGCACTCTTATTGACTCTGTACCTCGACGTGTTTCTGCGTGCATCGCCGCTCGCGGTGGTCCTACATCCTACTGAGTCGATGCCGTGCGCATTGTGTAACCTGCATATCGGTTTGAAATAAACAGCAATTATTCGTCCGTGCCGTCTCTGTTTTTTTCCCCCCTTTCATCCCTTTCGAACCACTCCTTCTTGGTGTTGCATTTGCTCTGTCAGTCAGCGTATATGTGTTGCGGGACAGTATTTCTCCGCTGAACATTGTCCAAACCACATGGCACAACAGCCCCTTGGGTCTAGGCCTACCAAGTGACAGCTGCTCAGCCGGAAGGCCTGCATATTACGAAGTGTCGTGTGGCCAGCAAGAGGATCTTCACGGCTGTTATTCTTGGATTTCTAGACCGGGGCCGGTAACTCACCGTCAGATTGTAATCATGGCCTCAGATCAAGGTAAACATTTCTGACCTGGCAGAGAATCGAACCCGAGGCATCCAGGTAAGAGGCAGGCACACTACCCCGACACCGCAGGGCTGGCCTCAACCTTGTCACATAGTTGTACTTAGACGTGCAACGACGATATCCCGAAAGGCCAAGTACTGGAGCGGGTTGGCAGATCAATTTTAAATGCTCGTCATGACCACCCGATCGGAACTGCAGTTGTGAGCCCCTGAATATCAACATTATCACCTCGTTTATAATATTTTTAGCAATATACATGCAAGATGAAATAGGAAATGAGGAGATACCATGTTTCAATCAAAATTATCCATAAGCGTGGGACGGGTTGGTTTTTCCATCGGACTCAGCGAGGGATCCCACCTCTACCGCCTCAAGGGCAGTGTCCTGGAGATTGAGACTTTTGTGTCGGTTATACAAGTAGGGAGGAGGACCAGTACCTCGCCAAGGTGGCCTCACCTGCTACGCTGAACAGGGGCCGTGTGGGGGTATGGGAAGATTGGAAGGGATATACGAGGAAGAAGGAAGGAAGCGGCCGTGGCTTTAAGTTAGGTACCATCCCGTCATTTGCCTGGAGGAGAAGTGGGAAACCACGGAAAACCACTTCCAGGATGGTTTAGATGGGAATCGAACCCGCTTCTACTCAGTTGACCTCCCGAGGCTGAGTGGACCCCGTTCCAGCCCTCGTATCAATTTTCAAATTTCATGGCAGAGCCGGGAATCGAACCCGGGCCTCTGTGGGGTGGTAGCTAATCACGCTAACCACTACACCACAGAGGCGGAGTTTGTTACATTCAATTATTAAATTCAGTATGATATCTATCATGCAAGCGGAGATACTTGAAAGCTTGTGAAGGATATAGTAATGGTGAATATCTTCGTATTATTCCATGTGCAAAAAAGCCTCCGTGGTTCAGGTGGCAGGGCACCGGCGTCTCACCGCTGGGTTCCGTGGTTCAAATCCCGGTCACTCCATGTGAGATCTGTGCTGGTTAAAGCGGAGGCGAGACAGGTTTTTCTCCGGGTACTCCGGTTTTCCCGTCATCTTTCATTCCAGCAACACTCTCCAATATCATTTCATCTAGTCACTCATTAATCATTGCCCAGAGGAGTGCGACAGGCTTCAGCAGCCGGCACAATTCCCATCCTCGCCGCTAGATGGGGGATTCATTCATTCCATTCCTTGCTCGGTCGAATGACTGGAAACAGTAAAATGTATCCAACATAAAGGATCAGAAATTATCTATTTCACAACTTTCAACACGCACAGTTTTTCATTCAGCCACTGTTAACGGAGAAATGTGACACTTCCTGTTTTGGACTTCTTAAGATTGTTACATAGCTTAGCCACAGATCACGGCCCGGCTGTCACTGAATTTATATACCGCAAATCGGTAAATTTTGTTGAGCCCATTTACGGGCATGTAATAAAAACAGACAGACAGCAGTCAGACAGGTAAATATTGAGCTGAACCTACAGTACTTTCGAATTTAGTGAGCCTAATTCGTACTGAGCGAGGGGCTGCGCTGTTGGAGTCACGAAGTGGTCAGCTTTCATTAGAGAATAGTGAATTCGAACCCCACTCTTGACAGCCCTGAAGATGGTTCTCCGTGGTTTCCCTACTTTCACACCAGGCAAATGCAGGGGCTGTACCTTAATTAAGGCCATGGTCACCTCTTTACCGCCGGGCTGAGTAGCTCGGCCGGTAGATCGCTGGCTTTCTGAGCCCAACTTGGCAGGTGCGATCCTGGCTCAGCCCGGTGGTATTTGAAGGTGCTCAAATACGTCAGCCTCGTGTCGGTAGAATTACTGGCACGTAAAATAACTCCTGCGGGACCAAATTTTGGAACCTCGGTGGCTCCAAAAACTGTAAAAGTAGTTATAATTTATTAGTTATTTAGTTATCCGACTCGTTGGCTGAACAGTCAGCGTCCTGGCCTTCGGTTCAGAGGGTCCCGGGTTCGATTCCCGGCCGGGTCGGGGATTTTAACCTTAATTGGTTAATTCCAATATCACGGAGGCTGGGTGTATGTGTTGTCTTCATAATCATTTCATTCTCATCACGACGCGCAGGTCGCCTACATCAAATAGAAAGACCTGCACCTGGCGAGCCGAACCCATCCTGGGATATCCCGGCACTAAAAGCCATACGACATTTCATTTTCAGTTATTTAGTTTAGTAGTTATTTATTATTATTATTATTATTATTATTATTATTGTTACCGTGTTTTAGCGGTAGGTAGAGGTGTAAGAAGGTGCGGGCGTGAATGGGTTTTCAAACTACGGAATCAAAGTTAATGTAAAATTTAACGAGGTTATATTTTCTTTTCAATATTAAGTAATAACAAAGAACAGGTACTTAGTAGCCAAAACACAATTTGAAATGTACAATTACAGGGGTTACAGAGTTTGGGCTTCGAGCCCAGAGTTCACAATTCTTGAGCAACTAGCCCAACTTTCCGATATACAAATTTTAACAAAGGGGCAGAAGACCCCAATCAAACCCTGGAGCACTTGCTCCAAATTACACAGTTAAGCCTCCTCGAGGCACACAACACTCCGTTTCCAAAAGAGCCACCCGCTCTTTAATTTAAGCCTCTCCCAGGCCACACCAAACTCCACCTTCAAGTTGTCCACAACGGACACAAACCCAGGGGTAAAATACCCAATCTACTGAGGTCTATTAAATGAAAAGCAGGTTAATTAAATGACCTCTAAAACAATTTGAGAGGAGGCGAACTTGCACTCCTAATACACTTTGATTTTAAAACCTACCTTGGCACTAGGCCGTTATTACAAGGGCTAATCCCATACTACAGAGGTGACTTAATAGCAATTTACATTACATTACGGAAGAATAGGTTGAGAAACAATAAGTTCACCTCAAAACATTATGAGTGGGAGCTCGAGAGGGTTAGCACTCTCTATCCCAGTATGTAGCTTTTCAAGAGAATAGAAGAAAAGACTAGTTACATTTTAGGAAAAGGTTGCATGGTGGAACGCTTCGCACCCGCCCCGAGAGTTAAACTGCTGAGCAAGAAAAGAAAGAATTTATTAATCGGCCATTACCTTATTGTTGACCGCTGCCGAAGAAAGAGGCGCCTCCCGCCTCCTGCTAGGTACTTAACACACTGAAAGATGGAACAGAAGTGGCCCAGAGACCCAAAAATCAGCAGTTTAAATACTCTCGCGGAAGTTTCTAGGCGTTAGGGGAAAGAAAACACCCGCCCACAATGTTTTTATTGGATAGGACCCCGCAACAGATACAAGTTGGGGGAAAATACACCAGATTGGTCAGAAATTACTAAAAGAAATTCGGGATTGGATAAATCTAAAACAAGGGGAAAAAGAGGGGTAAACAGCCAACTTAAACCATAACAGAAAGAAATTTAACAAGAAACAAACTTTTGAAATAAAAATTTCTCCAACAAAATAGTTCTTTGACTCCGCACTAGGGTGCACTATTGTTGATCTTCAGTAGTGTCCTCTAGAAGAGAAAGTTCACACTTCTTACTTCAAGCGAAACAAAAACACATCAAAAGTGACACAGTTCAAAAACTCAAAATTTTCCACGTGGTGACATCTTCTGAGAAAGTAGAGAATTAATAGAGTAGATAAAGTTCAACCTTCCTCCAGAAGAGGAGTTTCAACTGGCGCAACTTTTAAATAAACGGTGTAGAGGTGTACCGCCCGGTACAGACCTCCCCCCCCCAAAAGTTCCTCCAAGGGGTAACACAGAAGAACATAAACTTTTGTTTGAAAATAAGTTCCAAGTTTTGATGTTGAGATTAAGATAACTTGCAGAAGTATTTGAGAAATTTCTTAAGTCGGTTCCAAAATTTTGTTGTTGCAGGTGAAGTAAAGTCTTTATGTTTATAGAAGTTGAATTTCTGAAGATAAGCTTTTAATACTTAAAAGTGAAGGAAAAATTTGCAATGTCCACCAAATATTGCTGTTGAATTTCCAAGTGTAGTTATCTCTTATAGTAACTGTCCATGTAGTTGATGTTGATGAAGTTGGATGGCCGGACCGGCCGTTGCAGCTTGCGTCCAAAAGGAGGCCGCTCGGACCCCTTAAGTACCCTGAGATACCGCTCGCCCGCACTATGAGGGGAGCAGAGGTGTTGAAGCACGCCGCGCCCGCGGTGAACATATACAGGCTGCGGGCAAGTAGCAGGTCGTGCGCCGCACATCAGCCTTGGCCGGGAGGAGAGCTCCGGCTCGCCGTGCACATGTCGTCCTCGCTGGAGAGGAGGGGGCCCATCCCCCTCCCCAGTTACTGCACGGCGCCGCGCGGCTGCGGGGGCACTGAAACATTAAAGCTAGGCGGCAGAATTGTGTTGGACCATCATGTTTCTTTTAAGGGCACAGGCATGTAAAGAGATTGAGGGGCCAGCGGCGTGCAGATATCCATGGCATTTCATCTAAGCCAGCCACTGAGTGTAGTGGAGCAGGAGACGGGAGCGTGGTAATGGCCGTGGAAAGGACAGAATGGCAGTTTAACGGGTCGGGACAGGTTTTACAAAAATGCTTACATCTGAAACAAAATATTATAGGTAGTGCAGAATGCCTTAAAAATGAAACTCAAAAAAAATATAACCTTCATATCCTTTCAAAATAATATAAAGCAAGTTAACACAGAAATTACACCGGCTTCACCTGGGACAGGTGAACTCTAAATATCCTCTCGGTGGCTGGATTACTTAACAATAAGGTAACCGGCGTAAGAAAATCGAGAATGATACAAGGCCCCTGAAATCTGGGGGCAAGCTTGCCCGCGGGAACAAAATTTTTGACCATTACTTGGTCACCTACTTTTAAAGGGGTGGGTCTCCGTCCACGATCATACCTTTCCCTAACCTTTTCATGAGATACCTTAAGATTGGCTTTAGCCTTCTTCCAAAGATCTTTAATATTATCCGGATCTATTGTCTCGGGCAGAATGTCACTCAGAGACCAGAGGTTAGAGAGCGGCGTGTTGGGAACAAACTTAAACATCAAGGAAGCTGGAGTAAACTTGTGTGATTCATGAACCGCCGAATTCAAAGCAAAAGCTAACCAATGCAGGGACGTGTCCCACCTAGAATGATCTTCATGATGATAGGCAATAAGTGCGGACCTGAGATTACGGTTAACCCGTTCAGCCAGAGATGGTTGAGGGTAATAAGCAGAAGTGGTTACATGAGAGATGGACAAGTCAAAACAGAATTTACGAAAAAGATTTGATGTGAACGCCTTAGCATTATCAGATACAATATATTGGCACGGACCAAAAGAAGCAAAAATAGAATTTAGACAGGTAATGGTGGACTGAGCGGTAGCCAGCTTAGTCGGAAATAACCAAGAAAATCTGGTAAAACCATCTACACATACAAAGATGAATTTGTTGGCATTTCCCTTCGACTGGGGGAAGGGTCCTACATAATCAATATACAGGCGTTCCATGGGGCGCGACGCTTGATGAGAAGACAAAAGGCCTACTTTAGTGGACATGGTGGGTTTACTGATCAAACAAGATTTACAAGCTTTTACAAGTTCCCGAATTTCACCGTCCATACCTTTCCATATGAACATTTCACGAATCTTTTCACGAGTTTTAAAGATACCCAGATGCCCTCCTAATGGGGTCTCATGATAATACTTGAAGATCATTGGTACAAGAACTGCTGGAATAACAACTTTCATCATCTTATCATGCCTCGAAGGGCAACATAAAACACCATTCCTCAGAACATAAGGGACAACATGTTCCCCAGAAGAAAGGGTTTCCATTATCGGAGCCAGCGTCGGATCTTCACGTTGGTATTTCTCGATATCCCTAAAAAGCATGGGAGCATCTGTTAGGATGGCATTAACCTCAGATAGCATGGACTCGGAAGGTGATGAACTGTCGACCGGTTCGTGGGTCTCGACGTCGTTATGAAACATACGGCTGAGTCCATCAGCAACAACATTTTCGGTACCTCTGATATGTCTAACATCAAACTGGAAGGCGGAAATACGAATAGCCCAGCGGGCTATACGACCAGTACGACGCGGCCTACCTAAGACCCAGCTTAAGGCTTGATTATCTGTCTCCAGGTCGAATTTGACATGTTCCAGATAGAGACGGAACTTTTCTAAGGCAAATAAGACTGCCAAACCTTCGAGCTCATAGATGGAATACTTGGCTTCTTGAGCCGACAATGTCCTAGACGCATAGGCGATGGGTCGCCTCCCTAGTTCAGTCTCTTGAAGAAGGACTGCCGCTACTGCTGACGACGATGCGTCGGTTTGGACAATGAATTTCTTCGAGAAATCAGGCATAGCAAGGACAGGGGCATTACAGAGAGCTAATTTCAGATCTTCAAAAGCGGCTTGTTGAGAAGGTCCCCACTCGAATTTGATGCCTTTCCTACGAAGAAGGTTTAAGGGCGCCGCTCTATTAGCAAAGTTAGGAATGAACTTTCTGAAGAAATTCACCATACCAATGAACCTGGCGATACCTTTAATGTCCTTGGGAGGTTTAAAATCACGGATGGCCTGTGTTCTAGAATGATCGACTGCTACACCATCGGGTGACACAATATGCCCTAGGAATGACATAGAGGGCTTAGCAAAGGCAACCTTGGACAACTTAACAGTTAACCCAGCCTTACGAAGGCGATCAAGAACTTCTCGCAGATGATCTAGATGTTCTTCAAAAGTCTCTGAAAATACTACGACATCATCTAAGTAGTGATATAAGTACTCGAATTTGATGTCGGAGAAGACCCTATCTAGCAGCCTAGTGAGCACAGCTGCTCCCGTGGGGAGCCCGAAAGGCACGCGGTTGTATTCATATAAATTCCAGTCCGTGGCGAACGCTGTAAGGTGTTTAGACTCTTCGGCAAGGGGAATTTGATTATAGGCCTGATTTAAGTCCAAGATGGTGAAGAACTTGGCCTTACGAAACCATGAAAAACAAGAATGAAGGTCGGGAAGGGGCACAGATTGTAACACCACCTTCCGATTGAGAGCCCTGTAATCAATGACAGGCCTGAAGCCTCCTTGGGGTTTCGGTACTAGAAAAATAGGCGAAGAATACGCTGACTTAGAGGGCCTAATAATACCGTCCTTCAACATCTGATCGATGATTTCCTTCAGAGCCTTCATTTTAGGTGGAGATAGCCTATACGGTGGAAAACGGACAGGAATCGAATCCGTAACCTCAATTTTGTATTCAATAAGGTCAGTAACACCAAGAGTATCAGAGAACACCTCGGGAAACGACTGACACAGTTTGCGAATACTATCAGCCTGCTCCTCAGGTAGATGTCTAAGGTCTAACAACATCTCATCCTGGGTAGGCGAAATAGAAGAACATGACACAGAATTACACTTTAATAGTGGTATTTTACAACTAGAAGCAAATTTGAATGTGCACGACCTAGACTTGAGATCGAGCACAAGACCAGTGTGAGAGATAAAGTCAGCTCCCAATATAATGGGGCAAGACAATTGCTTGGCCACAAACAATTTAATTTTCCATGTAAACTTAAAAACACGAATTTTGACCAGTAAGGAACCTAGAATTTCTAATGGAGATGAATTAGCCGAAACGTATTGAACAGGAGAAGAGACATAGTCAGGAAGTTTACAAACCGATTTCAATTTAGAATACCATTCAGCCGCAATAATCGAACAAACACTACCTGAATCTAAGAGAGCTGTTATAGGCTCGTTATTTAACTCAATCTTAAGAAAAGGAACAGGTGCGGGGGTATCCGCCGCAATCCTAAGACATTCTTTAGGGCATTCAAAAGATGAATTTGAAGGCTGATCGTTCTCTGCATTTACAATCTGTTTACTAGGGGCTGAGTCTCGGGAAGATGGATTAGTCGACTCAACCGAAGCCACTAGTCACTTTTTATTATTGGCATAGGTGGAATTTGCACCAGAAGTTGAGCAGGAGGGGGTGCTATTTGAGTTCGGACAATTCTTGGCGATATGTGAGAAGGCCCCACATTTAAAACAGCCTTGTGCTGAACCAGCTCCATTATTTGCCCTACTACTTTTGACAAATGGACATTTATTGCGAAGATGGTCAGGCGACCCGCAAGCATAACATTTACGGGGTGTGACTGGTCGGCGAGGTGGAGGCCGAGTGTTACTAAAGGAAGGCGGGGGTTCTTTCGCTACACGCAAAGAATCGGCGTATCTAACTCCTTCCGCTGAGACGGCCAACGCTTCAAGTTCAGAAAAAGTTTGCGGGCACGCCGCAAAACACAAGTATGACCTATAAGATGGTGAAATGCCTTCCACAATAGCTTGTACAATTTGGTCCTCAGGGAAGTGAAGAGCAAACACCCTGGTATAAAACTTAATGTCTTGTATGAAATCAGCCAAGTTTTCATCCAACCTCTGTACTCGATAATAGTATTTCTGAATCAGAGATGACCTTGCGCGGGCAGGAATAAAATTAGCAAGTAGATGTGCATGAAAATCTTCGATGGATGACTGTTCAGCTATGGCTCTTACTATTTTGTCGGAGAGAATACCAATAGCATACGGATAGATAATTTGCAAGATTTGACACGGAGACAGAGAAAGAACAAGGGCATGATCCTGAAATTCCACTAGAAATCTTAAAAATGAAATTACGTCACTGGTGGTATTAACAGAAAACTTGGATATACCTCTGAGCAACATTGCCAATGGATGAGGCAAGCTACTAAATCCGGGTGACATAGTAGGTAAAGGTTTCAATGGCAAGGAAGTCAATTCAGAACGGATGTTACTCAATGATGCACGACGTTCAGATTCGTTGTCCAATGGGGCAGGGATAGTTTGAGCAGCAACGGTTATCCTATTAACTTCTCCCTTGGGAGGCGCTTCCTCACTACCTGCATTCACTATGGTGGGTTGATCAGATTTGGGAGGAACTTCCCCAGTTAACAATTGAGTGACCTTACTAGATAATTCAGAAATATTTTCCAGGAGCGTACTAGCTTCCTTCCTCTGAACGTCATTCAGTTTTAGAGACAACAGATCGTTAACCCTATTCGAAAAATGATATAGCCTGCCTTGCACACGCTTAATTTGATTAGGAGACGGATCATTTTCATCAAAAAAACTAACTACAGAAGCTAGCCCAGTAATATTCTCCGTGATCGTGGAAAGAGAGTCGTCAATTTCTTTCTCTCCCAAATTGGGGATAGAAATGGGCAAATCCAGGGACTCTCTAAGCTTGTTAGTGTCTATTGCAACCGTGCCTCCAGATTGCACATTTCTGATAGTTAATTCATAGATCAACTCCTCCTTGCGCAAATAGTTAAGAAGGAGAACATCGCGAGGGCCGGGCATGGTGACAGAACAATTTTGAAAAACTCAAAAAATTCCAGCAACTGGGAAAATAGTTAGAGTTCGGAACAAACAATGTTTAGCCGTCAAAAGGGGCTAAATTGAGACCCATTCAACCACGCTCTGCTACCACTTGTTACCGTGTTTTAGCGGTAGGTAGAGGTGTAAGAAGGTGCGGGCGTGAATGGGTTTTCAAACTACGGAATCAAAGTTAATGTAAAATTTAACGAGGTTATATTTTCTTTTCAATATTAAGTAATAACAAAGAACAGGTACTTAGTAGCCAAAACACAATTTGAAATGTACAATTACAGGGGTTACAGAGTTTGGGCTTCGAGCCCAGAGTTCACAATTCTTGAGCAACTAGCCCAACTTTCCGATATACAAATTTTAACAAAGGGGCAGAAGACCCCAATCAAACCCTGGAGCACTTGCTCCAAATTACACAGTTAAGCCTCCTCGAGGCACACAACACTCCGTTTCCAAAAGAGCCACCCGCTCTTTAATTTAAGCCTCTCCCAGGCCACACCAAACTCCACCTTCAAGTTGTCCACAACGGACACAAACCCAGGGGTAAAATACCCAATCTACTGAGGTCTATTAAATGAAAAGCAGGTTAATTAAATGACCTCTAAAACAATTTGAGAGGAGGCGAACTTGCACTCCTAATACACTTTGATTTTAAAACCTACCTTGGCACTAGGCCGTTATTACAAGGGCTAATCCCATACTACAGAGGTGACTTAATAGCAATTTACATTACATTACGGAAGAATAGGTTGAGAAACAATAAGTTCACCTCAAAACATTATGAGTGGGAGCTCGAGAGGGTTAGCACTCTCTATCCCAGTATGTAGCTTTTCAAGAGAATAGAAGAAAAGACTAGTTACATTTTAGGAAAAGGTTGCATGGTGGAACGCTTCGCACCCGCCCCGAGAGTTAAACTGCTGAGCAAGAAAAGAAAGAATTTATTAATCGGCCATTACCTTATTGTTGACCGCTGCCGAAGAAAGAGGCGCCTCCCGCCTCCTGCTAGGTACTTAACACACTGAAAGATGGAACAGAAGTGGCCCAGAGACCCAAAAATCAGCAGTTTAAATACTCTCGCGGAAGTTTCTAGGCGTTAGGGGAAAGAAAACACCCGCCCACAATGTTTTTATTGGATAGGACCCCGCAACAGATACAAGTTGGGGGAAAATACACCAGATTGGTCAGAAATTACTAAAAGAAATTCGGGATTGGATAAATCTAAAACAAGGGGAAAAAGAGGGGTAAACAGCCAACTTAAACCATAACAGAAAGAAATTTAACAAGAAACAAACTTTTGAAATAAAAATTTCTCCAACAAAATAGTTCTTTGACTCCGCACTAGGGTGCACTATTGTTGATCTTCAGTAGTGTCCTCTAGAAGAGAAAGTTCACACTTCTTACTTCAAGCGAAACAAAAACACATCAAAAGTGACACAGTTCAAAAACTCAAAATTTTCCACGTGGTGACATCTTCTGAGAAAGTAGAGAATTAATAGAGTAGATAAAGTTCAACCTTCCTCCAGAAGAGGAGTTTCAACTGGCGCAACTTTTAAATAAACGGTGTAGAGGTGTACCGCCCGGTACAATTATTATTATCATCATCATCATCATCTTTCTGCCAACTCCTAGCCCTTTACTATATCATCGTCGCTATGAGACCTATCTGTGTTGCTACGACGTAAGGTAAGTTGTAAAATGAAACTAATCTGTGATGAAACTGAGGTATAAGGCAAAAAATTAAAAATTAAAAGGGTGGCAGCAAATCACACTTCCCAAGTTATAATATGAAATAAGATCATAACTCATTGTTTGGCACGAGACCATGGGGGCTATTCTTATCCAAAGTGGCTAATTTTCTATACTTGGGATACAGGTACTGGAAAAGCCACTGAAGAGATGTTAAATGTTGTTGTGGTTTTAAATGTCCTTTGTCTCCAGAAAATGAAGTTAAACACTTTGGGAAAGTGGCTTTATAGAAATGAAGATTAATTTTATGTGGTAAAATGGCATTCTCAGGCGTTATCGTCCACTTGCAAGTATAACAGCATTATACACTCAGAGAAAAGGAAGATTAAGTTAAATATGTAATTAGCTACATAATGGACAAACAAGCGTTTTAAGCATATCTCTTAGTAGTGATGCTGAGTATGTTTGCTGGTAAAGAGAACTTTGTCCCATGTTATAATTTTCTTTCTTTCTTAATCTGTTTACCATGCAGGGTTCGTTTTTCCCTCGAACTCAGCCAGAGATTCCGACTCTACCACCTTATGGGCAGTGTCCAGGAGCGTGAGCCTTTGGGTCTGGGAATACAATTGCGGAGGAGGACTAGTACCTCATTCAGGCGGCCTCACCTGCTATGCTGAATAAGGGCTTGTGGGGGGATGGGAAGATAGGAAGGGATAGACAAGGAAGAGGGAAGGAAGCGACCGTGGCGTTGAGTTAGGTACCGTCCTGGCATTTCCCTGCAGGCAATGTGGGAAACCACTCCGAGGATGGCTGAAGTGGGACTCGAACCCTCACCCTCCACCCCCTTCTACTCTTGATCTCCCGAGGCTGAGTGGACCCCGATCCAGTCCTCGTACCACTTTTGAAATTTCGTGGCAGAGCTGGGAATCGAACCCGGGCCTCCAAGGGTGGCAGCTAATCACACTTCCTAAGTTATAATATGAAATAAGATCATAACTCATTGTTTGGCACGAGACCATGGGGGCTATTCTTATCCAAAGTGGCTAAATGACGAGCATTCCAGTACCTCACAGATTTAACCGAAGAAGTAACAATAATTGATAGTCGTTCGTCGAAAAATGGTTATGGCGCGTGAAAAGCCACGGAGACTGCGATATGAAAGAGTGCTTGGTAACACTGTAAGTGTCGTAATAAAGAGAAAATTCGTGAAAGAAAGCTGGGCGAAAGAGGTAATTACTGCTGCTGAAATAGGAGGAAAAAATGCCTCACACACCCCACAAAGTGCTCGTCTCTGTCAAACAAACAATAAACAAAATTCTACACGTGCAACATGGTTATAAGATAACTCGCAGTCAGGGAGGGCCTTGGCCTGCCAAGACGACTACTGCCCAGCCAGGTGATCTGAAAATATTGGAGTGTAAAGTGAACAGTGTGATGACATGCTCCACCGTATTCTTTGGCTTTTAGCACGGTTGAGTGAGAGAGACGCGCTGGCCTTCTCAACCTTAGTTAACAGCTTCAATTCCAGTTCAGTCTGGTGGTGTTTTTTAAAGTGATGAAATAGGACAGCCCCGTGTTGCAAAGTGGGCAAAATGCTTGAAATCTTCACCAAAAGTCGAAAAAAAATGAATTTTGGTAAATCGAATTTTCCTTCGTGGGAACCAAACAAAATGACGTTTGACCGAATGTTGTACTTCCATTACACGCGTAGTAACGTCGGTGTGAAGTTGAATTTATTTTGTGCGTCCTATGTGCCGCTCTCACAGCAAACAGCTTGGCTAGTTACTTGAAGTGTATAACTTACATGTTTGAAAAGAAAACTGATGATGATGATTGATGTTTGTTGTTTAAAGGGGCCTAACATCGAGGTCATCGGCCCCTAATGGTACGAAATGAGACGAAATGAAATGACAACTTAAAATTCCAAAATCCTCCACTGACCAGAATTCAAAACATGAGGACGAATAATGAATGGATGGATGGATATGAATTTAAAATGATCAGTGGATCCGACCCACAGTGCCTTACATGCACAGAAGCTGGCACAAAACAATCGTATTACCGACCAAGGGACTGCTTCTATAGCACGATGCTGAATCGATTATGCGTATAGTCGGAATGGGTCCAAAATCCAGGCAGTCAGCCCCTCATAATGGTATTTATCGCTAGGAAAGTAGAACCATGTTATGTGCAATGTTGCGGTACTAATCAAAACGAGCGGAGACTCGCGGTATTCCACACATTATGGTACTATTCACAGGTAGTGTAATGCGCACATGTAACACAGACCTATGGTGTTTCGCACATTGTGGCGCTATTTACAGGCAACGCAAACCTATGGCGTGCCTCACATAAGTGGACTAATAACAGGGACCCGCACTATCCCGTGGAATTCCTCACATAGTGGGAACTGAGCATAGATAAGGCAGAACCATGGTTTCGCTCATGTAGGGGTACGAATCACAGGTACTGTAGGACCCACATCCTGATTCACACACTGTCGCTACTAATCACAAACCTATTGCGTACCTAACACAGTAGTACTACGCGCAAGTAAATGCAACTCATGGTGTTCACTGCGTGATGGTACTAATTACAAGTAGTTTCATGGTTATAATTGGATCATCCCTTGGTCACCCCTTTTAGTCGCATCTTACGGCAGGCAGGGGATACCGTGGGTGAATTCTTCGTCTGCCTCCCCCACCCACAGGGGTGGGTGCGGTATTTTATTTCCCTCAAGTCCGCCGGCAAGCCGGTTAGAACCCCCCCCCCCTATTCGCCACCTGGCACGCGCCACGTGGGAGTATCATCCCTCCCCCTGCTGCGCCTGCGTAGCGGATTCGTGGAAAGAAAACTGTACTGGGCGAAATAGACAACATTCCTGGAGGTATGTACTATATTTTTTATATAATATGAAAATATATGTATCATTTATTTTTGTAAAATAAGATTTTGAAGATTTTTATCTGTTTACTATTGATTAGATGACGCGTTCCACTCGGTAGCATTCGTTATAAACAGGTCAGATTTGTCTTGATAAGCCTGTCATAGTCATATTGTTTTTCCTGAGCTTTTGAATAGTTTTATGAACATTTAATAATAAGCTCGTTACGGTATGTCGCAGTTCATGGTCAGAAACCATCCATTATGACGTCATATTTCCATCTGTCTGGTAAAACTCTACCCATCTTCTTTTATCCTGCAGTTCTTGATATATTGATGTATTGGCTTTGTGTCGTAGAAGGCAATGGTATTTTTAATCGTAGAAATTCTATATAGAAAGAACGGTTGACTCGTGAGTGCATAAGATAGTCTTGAAGGAGCGTTCTTTTGCCAGGCAGATAACTTTTTATGGTACATGGCTTTCACTGTTTCTAGTGTAGCTAGGTTATCCTTCGACAGGTGTTCCCAGATAATGTCTAAGGCGTATGTCATGATGGGGTCTGTTTGTACGTAGACTTTTTTCTCTTAGCAGCATATAAGTTATTAGGAACGCTCTTCTATCTGTTGAATATATTTGGAAGCTGGGAAAGGTTAAAGTATCAAAGAGTATCTAGCAGGGAATAGTATTCTTTTGTGATCAGAGGAAGTGTATACTCTCTGGTTTGACAGGTAGTAATCAAGCATGGCTGCATACAATGACATTACTGAGGATGAAAATCACATATGTATCAGAATCTATATATATATAAGACGCTACCGTGTAGGTTTCACAAAACTCAAGCTCTGAAAACAGAGGGAGTTAAGTGGTTTGGTTTGTACCAAAATCTTCCAAATTGTCTCAATAGTACAGGAAAAATCTAGCATTCCTTGAAAAGACAACAGAAATATGTATTACTTTTATTTAATTAATACGATCACCCAGTTTGTTTTGGCATCACTACCATGGAAACCACGAAGATGATGTGTATAGGTCACAGAGCCTGCCCTTACTGTCAGCCATCTTTAAGACGGGCAATGTGCTTTTTCTGCATTGCGTTACCTAGGATACTTCCGCTGGCGCTGCCTATATTGACCGCAGGTCGTATAGTTCAGAATTTGACCGCTGACGCTGCGTATAAGACGATATCGCATCATATGAGTTTTGTATCTTGCACTGAATGGTCGCGCTGCGTAATGATGTAGATTGTGATACAGTCGTTGATTTTGTTTCCTTTTCATTTACTAATATAGGAATGAGAGTTATAATGAGAGAGAAGAACGTTTAGAGACTAAAAGGGCAAACAATTCTTTGCGGAGAGATAGGGAAACTGCCCTGAAACTAAAGGATTATCTCAAGATTGTGAAAGATATAGGTCCAAATGAGATAGAGAAACGTCTGTTGATAGATAACACCGTATGCTCAGAGATCGCACCGGGCATGCACAACAATATCATAATATGATTAAAATACGTAATACTAATAATTTTGTAATCTATGGGAGAATCGTATTTCATTGCTGAACATTCTAACCGTTCATTTGATACTGTCCTGGATGTAGAAGAGTTTTTAAATTCTTTAACCCCTTCTGGAACTACTCTCCACAAACTGATTTTAAAGGTAGGTTCCCCTATATTATTGCCCCGCAACCTAAACACAGCAAAATTTCGCAATGACACAAAGATTACTGATCAAATGGTTAAAATAATAATTACTTGAATGCACGATCCCCATTTGGGTGAAGCCCGTGAAACTGTTTTGATCCCTAGAATACCAATGATAACCATCGACTTGGCATTTAAGTTTAAAAGGCTCCAGTTTCCAGTAAAATTATGTTTTAGTATGACCATTAATAAAGCACGGAGCGAAACTCTAAACGTTACAGGTCTAGGTCTGAGAGTTGAATGTTTTTCTCATGGTAAACTCTGTGACCTGGTCACATCTTACTTCCAGAGACGTATTTGGGTTGATGGGGTGAACGTTCCTTTTGGGAATCATTAAAAGTATCTAGGTATTAATATAAGGAAAGTTCTTTATTGGGTATTCACAAAAATGGGATTTTAAATAAAGGGTACAGATCTCTGCACATGGTTTTGAGGGTATTTAGGGGTTGTAGTAGCATGTAAAGGAGAGGGCATACAAGTCTCTGGAAAGATCCCAACTATAGTATGGTTCCAGTATATGAGACCCTCACCACCTCATTCAAGAACTGGAAAAATTCCAAAGAAAATCAGCTAGATTTGTTCCATGTGATTTCCGATAAAAGAGTAGCGTTACAAAATTGTTGCAGATTTAGGCCTGGAAGGCTTGGGAGAAAGGAGACGAGCTGCTCGAATAAGTGGTATGTTCCTAGCTGTCAGTGGAGAGATGGCGTGGAATGACATTATTAGACATTATTAGTGGTGTCTTTCAAAGTAGGAAAGGTCATAAAATGAAGATAAAGTCGGAAGCGAAGAGGACAAATTGTGGTAAGTATTCATTTATAAGAAGAGTAGTTAGGGATTGGAATAACTTACCAAGGGAGATGCGCAATAAATTTCCAATTTCTTTGCAGTCATTTAAGAAACGGATTGGAAGACGAGGGATAGGGAATCTGCCACCGGGGTGGCAGCCCTAAATGCAGATCAGTAGTGATTGATTGATTGATTGACTGATTGATTGATTGATTGATTGATTGATTGATTGATTGGCTACAGATTGAGAGTCACGTGACGTAGTATATACGGGAGATATTTAATATGTAAGGCCACACGTGCGAAGCCGGGGCGGGTCAGGGCAAGCCTTCGCCTGCAATTATTAGAGTGATGATTTGGTTTTATGATTCCTCAAAGTTGGCTGAACTTAAGAGGCCTATCAATATCTCATGATTCAATGGCAGGTAATTCCGGAGAGAAGAAAGCAAAAATGAAGCAAATCCGTCCAACACAACGGAAGGGCTGATTTGCCAAAAGTATTTTTTAGTAAAATCGATGATGCTTGTTGTTTAAAGGGGCCTAACATCGAGGCCATCGGCTCCTAATGGTACGAAATGAAATAACAAAAAATTCAAATTCATCCACTGACCAAAATAAAATAAAAAAATTGTCATGAAGAATGAATGGATGGACATGAACCCTACAAAAAACAAAAACAAAAACAAACAAACAAACAAACAAACAAACAAACAAACAAACAAACAAACAAACAAACAAACAAACAAACAAAAACAGTGGATCAGTCTCTAAAAGAAGGTAGTTAATTCGAGTATTACTGACCAAGGGACCATTTATAAAGCACAATGATGCTTAATGTCTGAAGGGGTGCTAAATTCACGTCTAAGGCCCCACAGAATGGTACATGTCGCGAGTAAAGTAGAACCATTGTATTTGTCATTTTGGGGTACTGATCAAAAGTAGCGAAGTCTCACGGTGGTCCACACAAGATGGTACCACTCACAAGTATTGCAATTCGTACAGGGAACGCAGACCTATGGTGTTCGCACACAATGGCGCCACTCATAGCCAATGCAAACCGGTAAGGTTCCTCACCTAGGTGTACTAGTCACGGGCGCCGCTCCCACGGGCCCCGTGGTATTCCTCACATAGTGGGTACCAATCACAGGCAACGCTGACCCACGGTGCCGCTTATATAGCGGTACAACTCACAGGCTACGCCCAGACCCGCGGTGTTGCTCACATGGGTACAACGCACGGGTACTGGAATCTACCAGGCCAGGCTTTTTACTGCAACTAATCACAAACCTACTACGTACCAATTTAGTGATACTACTCGCAAGTACATGCAACCCATGGTGTTCCCCTCATGATGGTACGAATCAAGAGTAGTTTCATGGTTCTAATTCAATCATCCCTTGGTCGCCCCTTGTAGTCGCCTCTTACGACAGGCAGGGGATACCGCGGGTGTATTCTACATGTGCGTCCCCCATCCGCAGGGGGTAGTGTGTTTGGTCCGCGAGAGGTATTTTATTTCCCTCAAGTCCGCCGGCAAGCCGGTTAGGACCCCCCTATCCGCCACCTGGGACGCGCCACGTGGGAGTATCACCTCTCCCCTGCTACGCCTTCGTAGCAGGTTCGTGGTTTAGTAAACTCTTTGTATATACTAGCGGACTCATGCTGCTTCGCAGCATTCGTTATCAATAGATCACATAACTCGTCTTGATATGCCTGTCGTAGTCATATGGTTTTGGTTGCACTTTTCAATCATTTTATGAACATTTAGTACCGGTACATAATAATTGATTCATTCGTTATGTAGTTTATAACAATTTTCTCCGTACATTATTCGCTGTAACTCGACCATTCGGGCGTATCCGGATGCAACATTTTCAGACGATCTTGCCCGAGATAGTGCAACATACAGTTGGTCGTGACTGAGTACTGGTTCGGAAAAGTAGATACCCACTTTTTCAAGAAGTTGTCCATGCGCTTCATTAATGGTCATACAGAAGGCTAGTCAACTTTATATCTTAATATCTTCTCGTCTGTGCGTACGTCAACTGTTTTCGGTTAGCAGCATGTAAGTTATTAGAAACGTTCTGCCATCTGTTGAGTATATACAGAAGCTGGGGAAAGTCAGAGAATCAAAGAGTATTTAGCAGAGAATAGTATTCTTCCATTATCAGAGGAAGTGTATACTCTCTGGTTCGAAAAGTAGTAGTCAAACATGGCTGCGTGCAATTACATTACTTAGGATGAAAATCATATTCATATACAAATATTAATGATTAATGTGGTTTCCGATAAAAGAGGTACGCTGAGAGCGTAGTACGGCAAGTTTAAACTTGTACATACAAGAGTTGCGTCGAGAATGGGAGAAGTACGCAGACATCACTAGAGTAAAATGATTCGAGATAAAACTTGTACATACAAGATGTAAATAAATGATGTAGAATTGGCATATTCTTTTATGTTAGATTAGGTATTACCTTCCTCCCGCTCCTTATTTGTAAGATAAGAAGAAAAGCATGAAAGAAGGTGATGAGTAGATTCGTAAGTATGTTATTGTCTAGCTTATGTTGAGAAGATAATTTATTTCTTTTTCTAAACTGTGTTTGATTGCAATGCAGTGTTCAACAACATCAAACTATAAACGGTAGTATGTGTTCAAGTCTAAACTTGCAATACTCTTGCTTTTGCAATGCATGTTCGATAGAGATGTAGCTTGATAGAGGAAGAAGAGCAGCTTAGTAAGTATGTTGAGAAGATATTTTTTTTCTTTCTAAACAGTGTTTGATTCTAGTCATACAATGCAGTGTTCAACAACATCGAACACTAGTATGCAGTTCAAGTTGTAATAAGTTTTGAACAGTAGTATGTGCGTTCAAGTCTAAACATGCATCACTGAGGGTATGCGAGCGGATGACAGGTAACGAAATTGCCCCTCATGAGGGCAGCACGGTGCTCTGTTCATTAAAGATGGCGGATGACAGCTAACGAAATTGCCCGCATGATAGTAGCATAGTGCTCTGTTGGTTAAAGATGGCGGGTGACAGCTGTCAAAAAAGCATGTGGCTTTGTTTCCAAACAAGAGCACGTGGAATTTGCCGCCACCACAAAGAGGGCAGCACTTTACTCTGTTGCTTAAAGATGGCGGATGATGACTGTCAAAAAAAGCGCGTGGGTTTGTTTCCAAACAAGAGCATGTAGAATTTGCCGCCACCACATAGAGGGCAGCGCGGTGCTCAAAGATGGCTGTTGTCACGTAGAATTGCCTGCCACCACAGGTATTTAGCCAAAGAGGGCAGCACTGTGTTCTATAGATTAAAGATGGTGGATGACAGCTGCACGTGGATTTGTTTACCTCGCGCTAGTTAGGTTAAGTTGGTAGCACTAAGGTTTAGGCCCGCCAATATGGCAGCACTGCCGATGACAGGTGACGAATTTGCAGCTACTGCGATAAAGAGGGCAGCACGGTGCTCTGTAGTTTAAATATGGTGGATGACAGCTGTCAAAAAAGCACGTGGCTGTCAAAAAGCACGTGGCTTTGTTTATCTCGCGCTTGTGAGGTTAAGTTGGTACTACTGAGGTTTAGGCCCGTCAAGATGGCAGCAGTGAGGTTAGCGATGCGTTGTTGTCTGTCAAAAAACACATGGCTGTCAAAAAGCACGTGGATTTGTTTACAAATTCAAATCTCGCGCTAGTTAGGTTAAGTTGGTACCACTGAGGTTTAGGCCCGTCAAGATGGCAGCAGTGAGGTTAGCGATGCGTTGTTGTCGATGACAAAAGGCACGTGGCTTTGTTTACAAATTCAAATTTCCCGCGGGAGGCGGAGGAGGCCTCTGGGAAGGCCCCTCGGTAGGCGGAGGCGGAGGAGGCCTCTGGGAGGGCCCCCCGTGAGGCGGAGGCGGAGGGGGCCTCTGGGAGGGCCTCCCGTGAGGCGGAGGCGGAGGGGCCAATGGGAGCGCGGAGGAGGAGGCGGCGGCAGAACTGTCCTATTATACTACTGTTATGTTATTCTATTCTGGACATGAAACGCTAAATTAATTTGATAAAACAAAATATATTATTGAAATAATTTCAATAAAAATAGTGACAACTGCTGCGATTAAAATAGATGAGAATGTGAAATTATGACATTGCAACTGAAAGAAACTAGGCATGAATTTGAATTCTTCTTGACCGGACATTTAACAATTTATACGGAATATATCCCTCATTGGTTCACTTGACTGTACCTTCAACACTTTGAGTGTAATTACGACGTATTGATTAGATCTGGTGTTTACTGTAGATGTGTCACGCCTAAGTTGGTGATGTATCCATGTGACTGCTTCTTCTCCATATCATATGACTTCTTGGTAAGTCTGTAATTGTAGGACTTCATTGCAAGTGTATCCTTCTATGACTCCATAGTAAGCCTTTCCGTCCGTATCTTCAACTAAGTGACAGACCAACTGTGGCCTCACTCTCTCAATAACCAATGATTAATGACCGACTGAGGCCTCTCCATCTCGTTCAGTTAATGGCCAACTGTGGCCTCTCCTTCCAGTAGAATAATGACTGACGCTACAATATGCAACCACCTTTTATAGACGATGGTTGACGCACCTACGTAATCTCCAGAAATAACTATGATCTACTCCCACCTCGCGAGAAATATTACACCCTATGGCGAAATTCCCCGCGGCTCCCAGCAGGTATCTCCAAGAACGTGAGCTCATCGCTAAATACGCACGATGACGTAGCAATGACTTGACAATAACGCCAGCAGTATTTCGTAATGTAACAATGTCATATCCACATCTGATATACAGCAACTCTTTACTGTATATGTATTTAGTGTTAATCTACACACACGTATATATTCATACATTTAACTACAATCACGCAAGCGACAAGCATTGCAGAATTGAAGAATAATAATTATAATACAATAATAGTAATCTCACAGATAAAATAATAATACTGCGGGCATAATAATAATAATAATAATAATAATAATAATAATAATAATAATAATAATAATAATAATAATAATACAATAATAATATTAACAATAATAATATCACAGATGGAATAATAATAATAATAATAATAATAATAATAAAAATACAAATATCATCTTGTAACGGGATTTGAACATTTACAGTACGTATTTGCCACGGCTTTCTTTTTGAAATATGCTTTGAATTCTTCAAAAGTGATCCAATAGAATGTTAACTGCATTGAACTGCAAATTCAGTCTTTATGGCAAATAATGTAACAAGAGAAACAAAGATGCAAAATGATGAATATGAGTGGATAATCACATAAACCTAACCAAACGTTCATACAAGCTTTCGAAGAGTTTTAGCAGTGTCGAGATGACTTCATGCTTTGGCCATTCATTCATGTTTTTTTAGGGTGGGACACCATCCCGACGAGAGATGATGTGGTGTTGGCTGGCATTTTGTACTATTCTAAATGTGGTGATTGAAGGAACCCTGACGGCGTAGCGATAGGACTACGTCTAGGAAATTCGGTGACTCTGTGTGCTTCATTTCCTGGTGCTGTTTGACAATCCCATTTTAAAGGAGGATAATGCCCGACCTCACACAGCGCGGGTATCTCTGGCCTGCGTTCGTGATGTCAACATTCTTCCTTGGCCAAGAAGATCTCCAGACCTCTAGCTCATAGAGTATTTGGGACCAGATTGGATGGTAACTTCGGTCAGTGGCAACTACGACAGATTTGGAGGGTCAGTTGCAACAGCTGTGGCAGAATCTTTTTCAGGAAAACATCCGAGATCTGTATGCCTCCATACTCGACCCGATGGCACCGGCACCTGCCTTCGTGCTACGGCTAGTCTGACAGTGTACTACTGTATGTGCATCCTGCAATTACTTATTACCCTGCAACAAATGCTTGACGTGGTACAATATTTTTCCGTTTCCTTTTTTCTGCTATATCATATGCAAGTACCCAGATAGGCCCCCCTGCGATGGCTCCTTTATGATGAGCAATTTTTCCAGTTATAATAATGTCATTTGCTTTATGTCCCACTAACTACTTTAACGGTTTTCGGAGACGCCGAGGTGCCGAAATTTAGTCCTGCCGGTGTTCTTTTATGTGCCAGTAAATGTACATAATCGAGACTGACGTATTTGAGCACCTTCAAATACTGAGCCAAGATCGAACCTGCCACGTTGGGGTCAGTACGCCAGGGCCTCAACCGTCTGAGCCACTCAGGCCGGCTCGCAATTTTTCTCTTTTTATAAGCATATTATAGTATATACCAGAACCGAAGTGAAAGCAATTACCTCATCAATATCCAGCTGTTAGTTAGAGTAGAGTTTTTCAAATTGGAGACTGAATATTACAAGTAGGCTATGTGCATTTACCTTTATCTGTTTTGCCTGCTTTGTTCTCCATTGTTGCTGTACTTGTATTACTTTTGATGTCTTTCTTCGGATTAATCCATATTCCAAATCAAATGGACGCGTATAATTGTTTGCAATCATTGTTTGGTGATACCGCTGGGTTCCGTGGTTCAAATCCCGGTCACTCCATGTATAATGTGTGCTGGAGAAAGCGGCGGTGGGACAGGTTTTTCTCCGGGTAATCCGGTTTTCCCTGTCATATTTCATTCCAGCAACACTCTCCAATATCATTTCATTTCATCCGTCATTCATTAATCATTGCCCCAGAAGAGTGCGACAGGCTTCGGCAGCCGGCACAATTTCTATCCTCGCCGCTAGATGGGGGCTTCATTCATTCCATTCCTGACCCGGTCGAATGATTGGAAACAGGCTGTGGATTTTCATTGTTTGGTGATAAGATGAGAAAGCTTGTTATTGACGTTTGTATATTTTTCTTGTTGTGAACCATTATAAGTAATTTGATGGACATATCCCCACTCGCAAAATTTTTATATTTTCTTCAAAGTTACTTAAACCATATAATGGAATGTTAATAGAAGATCCAATGCCAATGTTTTAAACAGTTCTAGAACATCTGAGGTGGACGATACCGTTGACTCACTCCGGGTATAGACTGGCTACAGAAAGAACTTATGCATAATGAACAACGAGATGTGTGTGCTTGATGTTAAATGGGCAACTCGGGTGTAAGTGTTGTGCTGCTTGTGTCACAGTCTATGTTACTTTCACTAATGGGTATAAGTGTACAGAGAAGAAGGTGAACTTTATAGGAACACTACTCGCCATTATAACTCTATTCTAACCACATCAATAACATTGAAATCTGTAAGATATGACGAAAAATATTAACTCCACCGCAAATACCTCACAAAGCACGAGAAAATGGAATTCTTGGACTCACTTCTCAGTGCCTCAGTGAATAAGGATGGATTTTCTTAATAATTTAAGTTGTATGTTGATTGAATTTATATTATTATTATTATTATTATTATTATTATTATTATTATTATTATTATTATTATTATTATTATTATTAGCGTATTCTCCCAATAATGGAAGACGTTAAGCAAACAACTCAATCAATCAAGCTTTCTTTGGGTTCTTCTTGTTCTTCCAATTGGCTTTCATTCTCTCTGAGGAGGCTTGTTTACGTTCTTCCGACCATTTCGGTCTGCACTGTTTTTGCTTTGGTTGCTCTGATGTAAGTTCCCACTTGTTGACTTTGTGTCTGAAGGTGTCTCTTTCTAAAATGTCTGTTGCACATATGTTTGCGTTTTTGAGGTCCTTTCGAAGTTCGTCCAGCCAAGGTGTTGAATTCTTAAGTGAGCTAACATAATTTAATATTCTTTTTGACAGTCGATTTTCTGGTAATTTTGTGAGGTGTCCAAAGAATTTCATTCGTCTTTCCTTAATGTCAATTTCAATGTTTGAAACTTTTTCTGTTGTTTTGATTGATTGTAGCCTGTAACCATCTTGGGTATATCTTGCTCCTAGGATTTTCCTGATGATCTTCCTCTCTTGCTTTTTTTATTTCTTCTAATTCTTGTTTACTGTTAAGTGACAATGTTTCACTTGCGTACAGGACTGTTGGTTTTATGACTGTGTTGTAATGCCGAATTTTTGTCTGTCTTGACATGCATTTTTTGTTGTAGATGTCTTGAACTAACCCTAATGCCTTCTTGACTTTTTGGAGACGGTTTTGCTGTGAGATCTTCTCAAGGCCTGTCAGTTCGATGAATTATTATTATTATTATTATTATTATTATTATTATTATTATTATTATTATTATTATTATTTGCTAGTTGCTTTACGTCGCACCGACACAGATAGGTCTTATGGCGATGATGGGATAAGAAAGGCCTAGGAGTTAGAAGGAAACGGCCGTAGCCTTAATTAAGGTACAGCCCGAGCATTTTCCTGGTGTGAAAATGGAAACTACGGAAAACCATATTCAGGGCTGCCGACAGTGGGATTCGAACCCACTGTCTCCCGGATGCAAGCTCACAGCCGCGCGCTTGAGTTAGATTTAAGAGTCATAGATAATTAGAAGTGACAAACAGAATAATTCTAAAACGTTGCCGAATTTCATAAATAATGGGGAGTTGTAAATGAATTAATGCGTTGCGACTATCAGGCGTGAAAGTGGTATCCATTTGCCACAGTATTTCATTAAAGACTCTTCTGTGGGCTGATATGAAGAAGGGACCGATGGGGTGGTGGTGGTGAGAGTTGCGCTCGTCCACGCGTCACATCCTTTTCCCCACCGTAACTACATTACTGACCGAATTAATTTTGCGGCTGAAAACTTGGCCAGGCAGTGGCAGCAGGCGTGTCGTCCACAGTTTCCGCTATCTGTAACCATCCGACGGTCGATAGCCCCCATACCCACCAACCCACCCTCCACCCTTCGCGAGTCCTCAAGCAGTCTCGTCTTCTCACCCCACCACGTGCTTGCCTCCTACCAAACTATCCAACCACAACACGCTTCTCTCCACCTAAAGAAAGGAGGAAAGAAATAAAAAGAAGAAAGGAGAAAGAAGAGATGCGAAATAATACAGAGGTATAGAGAGGAGAAGTTTAGGAAATGTGTGCAGTAGTCTATGTGTACTTAATGCAATTTTTAGTCTCTCTCTTTCATTCTCGCATTTCAGGAAGCACAGCCTGTGCATTAGGTGACTAATGAGATTTGACCTCTGTACTTAATTTGCTCTATGTTTGCGGTTGCTTCTCCAAGATTCAATTACAGATATTTATATCCCCGGACTTGAAAACGCCACTTTTGAAGGCAGGCTTCTTCTGAAGTTCGTCAAGTTTGAAATTTGAAAGTTAGGATCCCATCACAATGATAATTATATTTATCACTAATAACTATCAATTTCTTGAATATACTGTAAATATTTAATTAAATTGCTCTTGTAATTTTTGTTTAATTAAATAAAAGATCTATAGCATGTTTCCAACCGGGTCAAGAATGAAATGAATGAAGCCTCATCTAGCGGCGAGGATAGGAATTGTGCCTGCTGCCGCAGCCTGGCGCACTCCCCTGGGGAAATGATTAATGTCTGACAGATAAAATGAAATGATATTGGAGAGTGTTGTTGGACTGAAAGGTGACAGGGAAAACCGGAGTACCCGGAGAAAACCCGTTCCGCCTCCTCACAGACCATTGCACTGAAATGGCATCGAACCCGCATCTATCATCTAAGCCACTCATGCTGGCTACTACTGCTAAGAGTAATCTAATTGGTTCAACATCATTTCGGACTATTAGACACAGGAAACATTTTTCATAGAAG
Organism: Anabrus simplex; assembly: GCF_040414725.1. Lineage (NCBI taxonomy): Eukaryota > Metazoa > Arthropoda > Insecta > Orthoptera > Tettigoniidae > Anabrus > Anabrus simplex. Next base: position 97,691,186 of record NC_090268.1, on the reverse strand, counting down.
TTCAGAAATCAGTCTCATTTGTCGCATTTAAACAGACTTAGGCCGAGTTCGATAGCTGCAGTCACTAAAGTATCCAGTATTCGGGAGATAGTAGGTTCGAACCCCACTGTCGGCAGCCCTGAAGATCGCTTCCGTGGTTTCCCATTTTCACACCAGGCTGGACCTTAATTAAGGCCAGGGCCGCTTCCTTCCCAGTCCTAGCCCTTTCCTGTCCCATCGTCGCCTTAAGACATATCTGTGTCGGTGCGACGTAAAGCCAATAGCAAAAAAAAAAAAAAAAATACAACACACTTACAGTTAATGCTTTTAATGGCTTCTGATCTCACTCTGGTTTGAATCCAATATCTTCGGTGATCATGATGGTGCTTGTTGTTTAAAGGGGCCTAACAGCTAGGTCATCGGCCCCCACTATCTTCGGTACAGAATGGACAGTGTAAGTTAATTAATTTCGTGTGGCTATTTCTAGCCGAGTGCAGCCCTTGTAAGGCAGACCCTCCGGTGAGGGTGGGCGGCATCTGCCATGTGTAGGTAACTGCGTGTTATTGTGGTGGAGGACAGTGTTATGTGTGGTGTGTGAGTTGCAGGAATGTTGGGGACAGCACAAACACCCAGCCGCCGGGCCATTGGAATTAACCAATGAAGGTTAAAATCCCTGACCCGGTCGGGAATCGAACCCGGGACCCTCTGAACCGAAGGCCAGTACTCTGACAATTCAGCCAACGAGTCGGACGACAGTGTAAGTGTATGTAGGTAATAAGAATAATAGTAATAATAATAATCCAAGAGAATTATTCCAATCTGGACGTTGGTAACCCAGACAGTACACCCAGATATGTCAAAGGCCACTGATCAGTCATCTTAAGCTTGTGTTTACATGCGGTAGGGTGGCCAGTTCCTTTCCACTATACCCAACAACGTTTTAACACAACCACCGTTGGAATACTGCTACTACTACTGCTGTTATTCATTTCTTATTCTAACGGCTAACAGACTTAAGAAACGCCAGCGAGTAGGGATTTTTGCCAGGGGGATTTAAACTGCCTACAAGCAAAGGAAACAGAACTGCCTCATCTAAACTTGACCTCACTTGGGATTAAAACCCCACTACCTTAGGAATAGCAGACTAACGACTGACTGATTTTGGTACTAGGATTGCCAATTTGTATGTATGTAACACTAACTAATTTCCGAGTGTTTGGGATACATTTGGGATTTGATGATGATGATGATGCTTGTTGTTTTAAGGGGCCTAACATCGAAGGTCATCGGCCCCTAATGGTACGAAATGAAAGAACAAAAAATTCAAAGGCATCCACTGACCAAAATAAAAATAAAATGTCATGAAGAATGAATGAATGGATGGACAGGAACCCAACAAAACACAAAATAAACAAACAAAAACCAGTGCAGCGGACTCAATGCAAATAGAAAATAACATTAATTCCGACCAAGGAACCACTTACAAAGCACAATGATGCTTGGTGTCTAAAGGGGGTGCAAAATCCACGTCTAAGGCCCCACAGAATGGTACATGTCGCGAGTAAAATAGAACCATGGTATGTGTCATGTTGGGGTATTAATCAGAAGTAGCGAAGACTCACGATGTTCCACAAAAGATGGTACTACTCACAAGTATTGCAATACGTACAGGTAACGCAGACCTATGGTGTTTCGCACACAATGGCGCCACCTACAGCCAACGCAAACCGATGAGTTTCCTCACCTAGGGTACTAGTCACGGGTGCCGGTCCAACGGGCCCCGGGGTGTTCCGCACATAGTGAGTACTAATCACAGGCAACGCAGACCCACGGTGTCGCTCATATAGTGGTACAACTCACAGGCTACGCCCAGACCCGCGGTGTTGCCGACATGGGTACAACGCACGGGTACTGGAATCCACCAGGCCAGGCTTTTTACTGCAACGAATCACAAACATACTTCGTACCATGTTAGTGATACTACTCGCAAGTACATGCAACCCATGGTGTTCCCCGCATGATGGTACGAATCAAGAGTAGTTTCATGGTTCTAATTCATTCATCCCTTGGTCGCCCCTTTTAGTCGTCTCGCACGACAGGCAGGGGATACCGTGGGTGTATTATTCGTCTGCCTCCCCCACATTTGGGATTTGTTTTAAGATTTCTTATTTATTTTATACACTGCAGGTTAAACGAGGTCAGTGTTAATGAAAGCAAACGATGCTTGTGCAGAGTGTCAGAATCCCCAACTCCAGTCGACGTGAGTCTCTTCGCTGTCAAGTTGCCAACTCAGGTCAAGAACGCCGGCGTGTGCGCTTCGTCTCACATGTATTGCGGTGTTCTTGTTTGTCTCCTCCCCAAGAATCACTATTTACCCGTCCCACTTTATAAACTGTTTCAGTCACTAGGTAAATACATGCAACCAAGAAAGAACGCTACACCACAGGAAAAAAAGAAGGAGAATTCTCGAACTGGAGTTTGATCTTCTGGAGACGGTGGGTTACGCCCGGGGATGTAAATTCTCAAGCCGATCGAACTGCCTGCAGACGGGATGAAACTTAAACGAGGTCCTTAAAATCCAGCCGTACTGCTGGAACGCTACATATGAAACAAAGTTTCACATCTCTCACCTCTGAGTATTGCTGGCAATATTTCATGGCACTGGAATAACTTTAGGAGATTCCAAACTGATCCCGATAAATAATTCCTGCATTACTTGATGCTGTATTCAAGATGATCTGTAGAACCATATCGGGGATTGTATTGTTTAGAGGCCAAAACCCAATGCAGAAGTGGGGGCGTGACAAATAACTTTTACAAATACACGATCAGTTCCTTGTTTGTTACATAATGGCATTCTGTCTGTAAGAGCATGCAACCATCTCTGTACATTCATTAAAGGAGGAAGGATAAGGAGCAACATCCTCACGTCATGGGAGCTCTCATGGCCTTATGCATACTTGGTGTAGACCACCGTATAGCAACTTCCGTTGGGTGAGGATAGGTTAAGCAGAGATTCATCAGTCATCATCATCATCATCATCATCAATATCTAAAGGCAATGCCTTGCCTATCCAAGCATTCTTTTCCGTTCTCTCGTTTCATTTCATGACAGGAACCATAATAAAGACTCCGTGCCAAGCCTCTTTTCTTGGTCTTCCTCGGCCTTTCTTCCTCGTGATTTTTCCCTTCCAGTAGATTGGAAAGAAATGCGTTATGTCGCAATTGGCCATAGAATTTATCTTCTCTGTACCGTTAGCATCAGTTCCCTCGGAACAAACTGAGTATAATGGTTAGCCTTTATCCCCAGGAATTAACCTGATACTCATTAATCGTGTTAGGCTGAGTATACCTCGTGGCCCTGTGCCTCTCCACGAATGGAAGCCTAGTTTCTTAATTTTCTATTTCCGCATGAGGAGTCAAACCTATGTTCTTCCAGATAGACCTAGCACATCTTCACAGTATTGCCTGTGCAATAACTTTTATTTTACGAATATGGAATGTAATAAGACGTAAAACGAAACACAATTACGAACGCTTAAGGAGGACCGAGTGATTTAGTTTCGTATTATAGTTCGTGTGACTAAGTTTACATTCGGGAGTAGATAGTTTGAGCTTTGCAGTCGGCAGTCCTGAAGACACCAGGCAAATGCGGCGTTGTTCCTTAATGAAAACCACGACCGGTACACTTTGAGTCTAAACTCTTTCCTTTCGCATCTTCACTAAAATTCTAGATGAATTCGTGGGTTGTATAATAATAATAATAATAATAATAATAATAATAATAATAATAATAATAATAATAATAATAATAATAATAATAATAATAATAATAATCATAATAATAATAATTCAATGTCAAGAAATACGAAAAATTCAGCATTACAACACAGTTATAAAACAAAAAGTCCTTTACGCAGGCGAAACGTTGGCAGTCAACAGAAAACAAGAACTTGAAGAAATCAGAAATGAAGAGAACATCATTAGGAAAATCTTAGGAACAAGATACACCCAAGACGGTTACACAAAAATTCTCAAACATAAAAATTGACATTAGGAAAAGGCGAATGAAATTCTTCGCTCATCTCACTAGATTACCGAAAAGTCGATAGACAAAAAGAGATAATAGATTATATAACCTCACTGAAGAACTCAACGCTATTGCTTAACGAACTTCGAAAGAACCTCAAAACCACAAAAATAAATTCAACAGAATTCTAGAAATAGACATTTTTAGACACAAAATAAACAACTGGGATTCCACATCAAAGCAACCACAACAAAAGCAGTACAGACCAAAATGGTAGGAAGAACGTAAACAAGTCTTCTCGGAAGGAATGAAAGCCTATTGGAACAACAAGAAGAACCCACAGAAGAACTGATTGAGTTATTTTCTTAATGCCTTCCAATATTGGGAGAATCCACTAATAATAATAATAATAATAATAATAATAATAATAATAATAATAATAATAATAATAATAATAATTGTACCGGGGAGTACACCTCAACGCCGCGCATTCAAAATCAGCGCCTTAATAAACTCCTCTATCGATCAAATAGTGAAATTGATAACACAACAAGTTGGAACTTTAATCAGAAGACGTCACTACTAAAATACTAAGTAATTTTGTTATTGTGAAGTTTACCATACTGAGTGAATTTCTCCTTGTTTTGTTCTGTTATACCTCAAGAAGTTTGGACATTTTTCCACAGATGACACTACTAAAAACTATGATCATGCACCCTGGTGAAATGTGAAAGAACTTATAACTTAGAGAAGTTTCATATTCCTAGGTATTCCATAACTGATCTATGTTCATTTATTTTTGGGTTGGCAATACTTCCTTTTCTTTCCGCCTGTTCTGAATCTAGCCAATCACGAATTTTTGTAATTAATTTTCAACCAATCTCGCATTTCTTGTTCACTTTGTATCTGCCAATAAAATTTAAGAGGGTGTGTCCTGATTAGTCTTGAATGATCTCGAACCTTCCCTGAGGGTATATAAACTGCGGCTTTTCATGTTTCCTTGTCAATTGATCACCGTCTGTATAAGTGTGTGTGTTAAGGTAAGAGGCGGGGTCGCCTCTTTCTTCGGTCAGCAGAACATCTAGAAGGTAATGGCCACATAATTCTTTCTTGACACCTCCGCAGCTTTATTCGAGGAAGTCCGAATCTTTAATTATGTAACCATACTTTTCTAAAATGTAACCTTCCTTCGGCTAATGTAAAACATAAAATCTTTAATTTTAAATCTGGGATAGAGAGTGAGTTACCCTCTCGAGCTCCCCTTCATCTTGGTTTGAGGTGACTACGTTTTGTAACTGTTTGTCCTTCTATAACGTGTTAAAGTAATTTCCATGCGAGCCACCTCAGTAGTTTGGGAAGAACCCCTGTTTCACCGGACGAGAGCCCTGTAGGATTTTATATTTCTTTATCTGGAGTGCAACGCCTCCATTCAGTTTGTGTTTCGGGCCGTTTACTTAACCTGTTCTTTTCCATAAAGGCCCTATAGGTTGGGTACGAGATACCCCTATTTCAGTTTGTAAGTTGGGCTACGGAAGGCCAGAGAGTGTAAGATTTTTGATGTTACCTCGAGTAGGCTGGAAGAAACGGAGAGCCTGTTAGCTCTTTTCAAAGTTTTGTAATTGTGAAGGGTGCCTCTGGAAGTAGTAAGTGCTCTTGATTTAGGGGATTTCTGCCCTTGAATTAATGGTTCCTTATTTTTAATTAAAGTTTTGTAAACTGGATCCGGTATCTCTTGAATTGTAAAACTACGGGCTTGAAGCCCAGAATATGTAAAGTTCACTGATCTTGGATTTTCCTAGTCTGGTTTCAAGATTGCTTTTGCACCTGATATGTTGCTATGTTCACTAAGTGAAAAATTGTTAAGTTGTTGTTTTCTGAAGAAATATACCCTTCAGTTCAAGTTTTAAATTAATTTTGACATTGTAGATAGACCCATTCACCCCAGCACCTTCTTTAACCTCTTTCTGCTCCCCGTAACAATATTAATATTAATACAGGTGGATCATTGGATTGGATTGGAGAAATATCGAAATGATACGAGACCTGACGACGATATTGAACAATCATTTTCTACGTGAACTTTAAACAACGCTCGTTGGATAGACGGACCTTGTTCGACACGCTAGAGGAATCCACAGTAGACAGGAAGACAAGGGAACTGATCCATCAGACCCTCACGAACACGGCATCTCTAAAGTGAAATTCTCTGGAGAAATCTCTAAGTCTTTCGACGTACAAGCTTCCGACAAGGAGTAGGCTTCTTCGCCAATCTGTTTAACTTAGTTACACACAAAGTGATCAGAGAATGAGAAAAAGGCATCAAAGTTATAAACATCACAAGGTAGGGATACAAAAATCAAGGTGAAATACTTAGCGATTATCACCAAAAACGAAAGAAGGAAATAGGTAGCAGACGGAGATTTCTTTCACAATTCTTAACGTCGTACCGACACAATTAGGTATTATGGCGACGATGGGATATGAAAGGCCTATGAGTGGGAAGGAAGTGGCCGTGGCCTTAATTAATGTATAGAGCAGCATAAGCCCTTGCTGTCAAGATGTAGTGTTTACACTGCACTATGCCTTCTGGTATGGGCTAGAACAAATTTGATACTTTCATTGACCTGTCTCAGTCTCATCCTTGCCTTTGACAATATGAAAGTGACCGAGGTAAGTGTGATTCTTCCTTATGCAGCCAGTCCCTGTTACGAATGGTGTGAAAATGTCACTCATAGGGTCGGTTACTGCATGCATTTCAGTGGGCTTGGCAGACTTATATGTAATAGCAACTTCTGGCTCGGTGAGGAAAGCAACGGGAAACTAAATCACTCCTCATTTCCCTAGTATGCCTCTTCAGTGTTGCCTAGGCTATCTATGACAGCTCTTGGCAGAACTGTCGAGGATCAAACCAGCCTTCAGGCTGAATACCCAACATACATACAGCCCCAGCATTTGCCTTGTGTGAAAATGGGAAGCCACGGAAAACCATCTTTAGGGCTGCCGACAGTGGGGTTCGAACCCACTATCTCCCGAATACTGGATACTGGCCGCACTTAAGCGACTATAGCTTAAGAGCTCGGTTTTTCCCATTTCACAGCAGGCAAAATCTGAGGCTTTATATTAATTAAGGCCACAGACACTTCCTTCCCTCTCGTTGCCCTTTCCTATCCCATTGTCGCCGTAAGGCCTATCTGTATCGGTGCCAAGTAAAGCAAAATTGTAATAGTAACTCAATTTGAAATTTATTTCAATTCAATTTAAAATTTAGAAATTTATTTAGTTACATTCGTCCGGAAGCTGACTTCCTTATAGAGAATACTGTTGATCGCAACTGCAAGCTCACTGCATTAGCTTTTCTGCACATTGATTCAATCTCATTTACTACTGTCATCCCGGGAAAACACACATCCTAAATACTTAAAATTATCTACCTGTTCCAGTTTTGTATCTCCAATCTGACATTCACTTGTCTTGGCTTTCTTACCTATTGACATCAATTTAGTCTTGGAAATGCTAATTTTCTTCGGTCTGTTTTCAGACCAACTTTGCTTTACGGGAGTGAAAGCTGGGTGGACTCAGGATATCCAATTCATAAGTTAGAAGTAACAGATATGAAAGTAGCAAGAACGATTTCTGGTACAAATAGGTGGGAACAATGGCAGGTGGATACTCGGAATGAAGAGATAAAGTATAAGTTAGGAACGAACTAGATGGATGGAGCTGTACGCATAAACCGTTTTCGGTGGAGAGGCCATGTGAGGCTAATGGAGAAGAGTAGGTTACCTAGGAGAATATTGGACTCAGTTATGAAGAGTAAGAGATGTAGAGGGAGACTAAGACGACGATGTTTAGACTAACTTTCTAACGATTTAAGGATAAGAGGTACAGAACTAAACGAGGTCACAGAACTAGTTACAACTAAAGGATTGTGACGGCGGTTAGTAAATTCATAAAAGCTTGCAGACGGAACGTTGAAAGGCATTACAGTCTATAGTGAAGATCTATGTATGTACGTACGCATGTATGTATGTATGTATGTATGTATGTATGTATGTATGTATGTATGTATGTATGTATGTATGTATGTTTGTATGTATGTTTGTGCAGTATGTGTTTTAGATTGTAATAAAAATGTGCTTAGGCTAAGTGTAAAAGAGCCAGAAGTTGCTATTACATATAAGTCTGCCAAGCCCACTGAAATGCATGCAGTAACCGACCCTATGAGTGACATTTTCACACCATCCATAACAGGGACTGTCCGCATAAGGAAGGATCACACATACCTCGGTCACTTTCATATTGTCAAAGCCAAGGATGAGACTGAGACAGGTCAATGAAAGTAAAAAATTTGTTCTAGCCCATACCAGAAGGCATAGTGCAGTGTAAACACTACATCTTGACAGCAAGGGTTTATGCTGCTCTATACATTAATTAAGGCCACGGCCACTTCCTTCCCATTCATAGGCCTTTCCTATCCCATCGCCGCCATAAGACCTAACTGTGTCGGTACGACCACTGAACAAGGCACTAACAATAAATAAATAAATAAATAAATAAATAAATAAATAAATAAATAAATAAATAAATAAATAAATAAATAAAATAATAATAATAATAATAATAATAATAATAATAATAATAATAATAATAATAATAATAATAATAATAATAATACGACAACCACGTGTGAAAAATGTCCTGGAACAGGAAACGTTAAGACTGGAAATACAGCCAACCTGATATTGTACTGACGGGCAAGGAACCGCCTAAGGATCTGTCAGAAAGGATGGCGTTGTACCGGGAACTTACCTTGAAAAGGATTTCTGTTACGTGCCAGTGCACACGCTACCGCGCGTCATTCAAATTTATGTATTTCTAAATGTCAATATACTGCGCAGATATTCGATGCATAATCTTGGAAACAGGTGATTAGCATTTAACCAACACAAATATGGGGCTGGCTGAACAGAAGTGAGTAATTCATTATAATTTCCCGTTTCATTTTACGTTAAAGCACATCACAAAGGAGAATATTCAGGCCTAGATGAGACGAACGCTCGGTCTACGAATCCACTTTGTAATATCTTGAAAGCCAAACGAGGAATGAAGGATTTAATCATTGCACGAGCGCTGTAATGATAGATCACAAGGATGAAGTACCTTTATCCTGTGTGGAAGCGTCCACGCGTAGACAGTTGATATGCCTGTTATTTTCTGTAGCTACGACCGGATGCATTTTACGGTACTACCACAAAGTCATGCGGATGCACAGAAACATTGCTTTTAATTGTAATTCACTGGGATAACTTAGTTTCATAGAATAGCATGACGTCCAAGCGAACCCCAAGCAATGCATAAAGGAACAGACGGCGTAAAACAACTTACATCTTATCGTATAGAGGGTACTTGATGAATTCTATTCGAATATAATAATAATAATAATAATAATAATAATAATAATAATAATAATAATAATAATAATAATAATAATAATATCACTGAAGAAATCAAAATCCTCGCTTAATGAACTACGTAAGGAGCTCGAAAACGCAAACATAAGTTCAACAGACATTCTAGAAAGACACAAAGTACAAATTGACACGGTAGATCAGAGCAAGCACAACAGAAAGAGTGGTTGGGAGAACGTAAACAAGCCTTCTCGGAAATAATGAAAGCAGTGGCGGCCGGTCAGTACGTGCTACCGGGCTCCAGCACGTAGCTTGGAACTGTAAGGAATATTATTTATGTACAGTACAATTATCCTGGTGCCTTTTCGTTGTTTTGAGTACGATATGAATTTGTGTTTTGTGAAAATCAGGACGAGATCTGTCGAACACCTAGCGCCGTTCTCCCGGGGAACAAGGCTCGTGCTCATGTGAAGTGAGCCCTTGCCTGTAGCCTGAAGGAAGCAATACGCAGGCGCAGCCAAGCTTGCAACACTCCCCCTAGCCGGCGGAGTATACCGTAAACCGGGATCAACTTTCACTGATCCCGTTTATAGTTACTTCCTCTCCCGCAAGGGGTTAGAATTACTCAATGTCTCCTGCTACCCGGAGCGCAGCGAGGGATCCAGTCGGCCGTGCTTATGTTGAACGTGGTAAGCGAATCTGCCACTAGAGAGTGGCATCGTCTGAGTTCGAAAGTAAAGCGTAAGTGGAGGCAATCTATCTCACACATGCTTATTAAAATATCCATCTTCCTTTTGTGTCAAAAATAAGGAATTCGTAGGTGAGTCAAAGAATCTTTGACTGACCCTAAATGTTATCCCGCATTACAATGTAATTTACTCTGGTGAAATGAAATAGCGTATGGCTTAGTGCCGGAAGTATCCGAGGACATGTTCGACTCGCCAGATGCAGATCTTTTGATTTGACGCACGTAGGCGACCTGCGAGTCGTGATGAGGATGAAATGATGACGACGACAACACGTACACCCAATGATGGTTAAAATTCCAGACCCTGCCGGGAATCGAACCCGGGATCCCTCTGACCAAAGGCCAGCGCGCTAACCATTTAGCCATGGAGCCGGACATTTACTCTGGTAAGAGGGGAGGTCTCAATTAATCAGTTGGCAGCTCTTTCAGTTGCTTTGTGCGGTTTTTAATCTCGCGGTTATATTACTGGTGCGTGTTTTTTCTGTCATTGTGTTAGTGCTAAAGTTTATACGAAGATTTATCAAATAATTTATCCACTGCAGTGTATATAAAGTGAAATTAAATTAGTGTTCTTAGTGGAGATCTATATTCCCACGATTCTATTTGCACTGATGTAAGTTGCGCCATTAGGTTAGTAAAAACAATATTTCTCCAATGAATTATTTATCTCGTAGAAGACAGTTGTCGAAGAATTCATCTGCTTCCAAATTAATGTTTTTGTTTGTTCTGAGTTATAAATTGTGAGAAAAGTTGTATTATTATTATTATTATTATTATTATTAGTAGTAGTAGTAGTGGTAGTAGTAGTAGTATTACCAAGTTTGAAGTTGCGTTGTTCATCATGGCAATATGCAGATTTAAAACAGCGTATTTAGCTTGTTTTTTTGTAGCACGTAGGACGATTTTTTCACGAGCCGCCACTGAATGAAAGCCTATTGGATCAACAAGAACAACCCACAGAGGTATTGAATGATTTATTTAATTAACGTCTTCCAATATTGGGAGTATTGGCTACTACTACTGCTAGCCGGCCCCGTGGGGGTAGGGGTGGCGTGCCTGCCTTTTACCCAGTGGCCCTGGGTTCGATTCCCGGCCAGATCACGGATATTTACCTGGATCTGAGGGCTGGTTCGAGGTCCATTCAGCCTACGTGATTAGAATTGAGGAGCTATCTAACGGTGAGATAGAGGCCCCGGTCTAGAAAGCCAAGAATAACGGCCGAGAGGATACGTCATGCTGACCACACGACACCCCGTAATCTACAGGATTTCGGGCTGAGAAGCGGCCGCTTGGTAGAGCAAGTCCCTTCAAGGCTGTAGTACCATGGGGTTACTACTACTACTACTACTACTACTACTACTACTACTACTACTAATAATAATAATAATAATAATAATAAATCAAAGCAAAGTCATCTCCGTACTGGGACTTTTCCCATCAACCTCCATAGCTCATGGTACCATGTGACAACGAAAATTTATCCTGACCGGGTCATGAACACATGGGACCACGCGCCATAGAGATCAACAGTCAAGGGACATTTTTTGTCTAGTGATAAATGCCACCTCATCTATATTGTAAAAAGTAATCCGAACTCATGAGATAACAAATGCCTTTACGACAGTGCGAGGTCAACCGCACCTCCTCCGTTCCAAGATACGAGCACAAGCCTCTCAGGGCCATAGACCGTCCACGGCTACGAAAATATAGCTAACTTAAATCTATCTTACAGCCATAAACGGAAGAGATTGGGATACATTTCTTGGCAAAAGATAAGCATTAATAAAGTTTTGAAAAGGTTTAATTACTCTCGATAAGACACAAAATCAACATTTTATAACCCTGATAAATAAAATACATTAATTTAAATAAATCATTTAACACTCAATGGAGCAACGGAGATCCAACTCGATGTTGTCAAAAATCAAATAAAATACTGATTTCACCTTTCACTAGTGTCCTTAATTGGATTATCAAGTTCATAGTTTCAAAAATCAATTAATTGTTAATGGAATAATCCATTCATTTGTTAATTATGTAATTAAGTGATTCTTCTTTCAATTGTTAAGTATTTAAAAGTTGAAATGTTTTAAATGTTGATCAACCCTTCTTTTAAATAGCGCCTCTTGAGTACGAATATTAAACTCCTTTACTATAATATCCAAACACATCATCTATTTACACATGATTAACGATTTTGTGAATGCGAAAATATTCCACGGGAATACTCCCAATTTACATATTCAAACAACACTTATTTACTCCGAGATTAGTCTTAGAGTGGCCGCCTAATTTAAATATAGCGCACCTAAATTACACACCAAACGTAAGATGAAGAAAAAGCTAAAATACGTCCCGTATAATTACGACACATAATTCACTAATAGTAATAATAAAATGAACCAAGGTGAATACAAATCTCACCACGTTTGATGACCCACAGCATAAAGTCGAGAGGATGAGAACCTCTTCACATCAACAAACACTATAAATGAATCTCACGAAGTCTAATTTCAACAAACCAATATTTACATGGAAAAATACACAGACATTTATAATACCTGGAAAGGAAAGACCTATTACACAAACATTGGCTATATTCTTGTATTAACACGTTGCTGTGTGACTGGTAATCCTCATGTGCCCTGGGACTCGAACTAGTGGCCTCGATTTCACCATCAGTAAGGAATCCTGTAAAATCCCTAGCTATCGCCTCCACAGGGGTAGTAATTATTTATTGTGACATTAACTTAATCATATCTTGTTACTAAAATACGGAAATCAAATAGAAAGAGCTGAAATAGTGTGTAGAAATCTGGCATTTAATACAACACTGAGATTTCTTTTCGCTTGATATTACCTTCACCACGTCCCCTTCGCTCAAGGCCCAGCGGTCGGCCACAAATCTTAGTCTGGCCGCGCCTACGACACAAGGAAGGTACTTTACTTCAAGCCAAGCTTATCTACAAATAAATACATTCTCAATGCATCTTCTGCGGCTAATTATTTCAACACGATAACACTGATGCATCACTCATAATGCTCAAATTAGCTCGTGCGTTCGTTACACTCTTTAAATATCTCTCAATATCATGCCGCTATATCGTTTTAATTAATCTCATATTCACAGAAGGCCGGGGTTCAGACACAGCTCATTGCATCGGAGAGTTAACCACGGTTTCTTCTTGCTCACAAGCTAAAATTCATCATTACCTCTAACAAAGATATGTGACTGTAAAAATGAATTTGCTTTAAATAAAATAAAGCAATTAATCTCAAATAAGAAATAAACATGGACCTAGCTACATTTGAGAGGACGGACTTTCGAATCCAGGCACGTCTTTTTCTTCACACACAGGTTATACAGCCATTTCTTACTCTAACATGCAATCTACACCAAAACATTTTACATTATGAAAAGAGTGCCTTTTCTATCCCCGCATTTAAGATACTGTCCACAGGCAGTGGTGAAGACCCTGTCGTCATGCTATCCTGACTTATATTGAATAATTAACTCAGAGGAAGGCTACTATGTTAACTAACACCAATGTTAAGAAATTTTCCCCCTTACTAAAGCACTCTTGACCACAAATTAAAGAAACTCATGCCCATGTAGTCAAATAAATCGGACTAAAGTGTTTGACAATTTGCCTCACTTGTTTCCTTCCCAGAAAATCTCACACAATTAAAATAAAATCCTACTGACCACTCTAAGCTAATCTAATCTGACAATTTAACATTTATCAAATTATTCTAATCCTATCTCTACATTTTTACCTATTTACAATAAAGAATATTCGCATTCCCAAAATCGTAAAAATCGTAGTCAACACTGTGTCGGGTCGTCCATCGTTCGACCCTCGGAAAGCTCGCAGTTAGTCTACTCCATGTTGCAGCTGTGGTAGGCCATGGGTTCCAAACGTCCCTCGTTGATTCTTGACGTATCCATGGTCCTTGAATTCACGAGCACTGGAACAATACTAGTCACACCACGTTCACAGAGACTCCTTCTCCACACGTCACAGTTATATTTACTCGAGATTTGCAATTTTATGATTGCTTTCGCCCTTAGTACGAAAGTTAAATATTCATTAATCTGATTCCGACAAAGACATTCCTACTTTAATTAGACCAAGTTAGTACACAGCAAACAATGCTACGACACTGCTACAGTTTAAGCAAATTTAATAGAGTGTGATATGGGATTCCTATGTTTAAACCCTGTCTCGGACGTCTGATTTTCTGCACACAAAGACTATCACTCCGTAATTTTTCCAATACAGTTTAACTTTAAATTCTATTCCTATTGTTTTACATGGAATTTCTCCTTCGAGACTCGCGTGTTTACCCACATGGTTTCATAATCTATTAACGAGCACACCGCGATCTCCTTCTCTATCACAAGGCATTATCTAGAGAGTAGTATTTCTCACCCGATATTCGGCACGATACAGCGTTACGATCTCGCGATGTGAGTGTACGGCACACTTTGTTGAGATGTCCGGCGCGTCGCGACCGCCCAGTAATTTTACGGCACTACCGTTTAATCACAGTTTTGCACTGATAATGTACTATAAATATATTCATTCACTGCACTCCCGTTTACTTGCACGGTTTTACACACATACAAAGCAACGTTCGACCACAGAACGACCGTGTGGCTACTTCAAAGACTCGGTGACGACTGTCCTTTCACCCTCACAGGCGTAAGCTCATATGGTTCCACCCAGGGTGGGAAGCGAACAGAGAGACGGTCCCAACTCCAATTTCTAGATCTCAAGATATAAAAGGTCTACGATAATAGCGATGCGACAGATTGTGTGACCCAACAATCACTATTACTTGCTGTGGTGCAGAATCCAAAATGATCAGTAGTTTAATTATAATTTGCCTTCTAAATCAGGCCTCCGGCGGGGAATCCCTATTGACGGTCTTAGTTCACAGCTAACGTGGGTACGCTCCAGCCAATTACATAACTGATTGGTGTCGTAATTTCATAAATCATGTTATATTAGTCTGATTTATAATTTTGACAGGGACCAAATATTCTCGATATTACCTTGACATGTGCTTTATGTATAATTTAGGCAACGTTTTACCAAATATGCTTCCAAGATCACCTTCTCACGTAGGCTCTACTGTGAGCCGGCATTAGCTTTAGGGGCGGAGTTAGCTAGATGTTTTTTCTTCCTTGTCTTCCCTCGTCGTGCGCTCTCACTTTAGGGGTTTCTTCAGCTATGAAACGCCAGCCAGCCGGGGACGTTGCACAATTTGATGCAACTTAGCTCCCGTACGATCAAAGAAGCTCGAACCATGTATACTTCCCATATATTAATTTCATAATAAATATTCACAGTGCCGATACGGTCACAGTACAGGCTTTGAAGGCCCTTGGAGGGGTGGAAGGTAAAGGCTTCCACTATCCGTAACCTCGGCACTTGATGGGATAGAGTGGTTAGCTCTACGCCCGGCCACCTCTGCCCCCAGAAATTAATCTGGTACTCATTTTTGGTGTACGCTGAGTGAACCTCAGGGCCATGTTCACCTCTGGAAGCGGAAATCTCGTTTCGTAAATTTTACGACTTCCTGACGGGGATATAATAATAATAATAATAATAATAATAATAATAATAATAATAATAATAATAATAATAATAATAATAATAATAATAATAATAATAATTGTACCGGGGGGTACACCTCTACGCAGCACATTCGAATTTTCCGCCTTAAAGTACTCCTCTACAGGTGAAACAATGAACTTAAAACTGGACCTACTTAAAATTTTCCTCTGAAGATGTCACTGTGTGAATTTCGACTTGTTTTTGTTTACTATTTATCAAGAAGTGTGGACATTCTCTCATAGATGTCTCTACTAAATAAGTATGATCATGCACCCTGGTGCGAGGTGAAGGAACTTTTAAATTTCGTTCTTTCATTTGTGGGTTGGCAATATTAATCTCTCCTTCCGCCAGTTTTGAACTTAGCCAATCCAGAATTTCTGTAACTAATTTTTGACCAATTGTGTCCTTCTTCTTCGATTTTGATGTGTAACTGTAATCTACCCAATAAACGCCTGTGAGTGTGTCTTAATTATTCATGAAAGGTCTCGAACCTTCCCCGAGGGTATAAAAACTGCTGATTTTTTTGTCTCTGGGCGACTTCATCAACATCTAACTTAGTGTATGGACGTGTAGCAGGAGGCGGGAAGCGCCTCTTTCTTCAGGCAGCAGTTCTTCAGTAAGGTAATGGCCGCTTAACATCTTTATTTCTTGCTAGCTCAGCAGTTTAACCCGCGGGAAAGGTCCGAAACTTTTAAAATGTAACCTACCTTTCTAAAAATGTAAATTTGTGCCGGCTTATGTAAAAACTTCATATATCTTTGACTGTAAATCGGGAATAGAGAGTACTTTACCCTCTCGAGTTCCCCTTCATTTTGATTCGAAGTGACTACGTTTTGGTAACTGATTTTCTACTCTTCCTTAATGTGTTAAATTTATTCGTTATACGAGTCACCTCCATAGTTTGGGAATAGCCCCTGTTTCATCGGCCTAGAGCCTTTTAGGTTTTAAAATGTGTATTTAGGAGTGCAAGTACTCGCTTCCATTCCTTTGGTATTGCGGGCCATTCACTTAACCTGTTCTTTTTCTGCTAAGGCCCCGTAAATTGGGTACAAGATACCCCCGTTTCAGTGGTGTAATTTGTGCCTTGATGGCAAATGATTGTAAAGTATGGTATGACCTTGAAGAGGCTTAAAAACCGAGAGCGTGTCAGCTCTTTTCTAGTGTTGGAAAAGTGCCTCTAGGAGGCTTGATATTGTAATTAGTAGCAAGTGCTCCTTGAATGAAGGGGTTTTCTGCCCTTGAAGGTCTTGTGCTTGGTATATTTGAACTGTGAGCTCAAGGGAATTGTAAAGCGAGGGGCGTAAGGCCCAGAATTGTTCTGTATCTTGGCTTTTCCTGATCTTGTATCTGATTGTCGGTTATTTGTTGACTTGTTGTTATTTGTTAAATTTTGAAATTCTATGTGAAAATTGTTAAGTTTTGCTATTTTCGAAAATATAACGTTTAATGAAATTTTAATTCATATCTCGGCTTTGTAGTTAGACCTATTCACCCCGGCACCTTCTTTCACCTCTGCTGTTCCACAGAAACCTCGGAATAATAATAATAATAATAATAATAATAATAATAATAATAATAATAATAATAATAATAATAATAATAATAATACAAATTTTGACAGTAGTAAGACATCTTCCTGAATTTGAAATCCCACTTTATCACTGTCAGCAGTTAAAGCCAACAGAGACTGATTGAACTCGACCATACCAACTAAGTTCAATGTATCTTCGCAGGATGTCACGACCGTTGACTCTAAGTGCCACCTATTGGATTGAACTAAAATTAACTTTGTCGCTAATGTTCCTGCTTTGAATTTCATTATCATTCTCCTGAAACCATCCCTGAAGCTTCCTATTTACGAATCTTTGTCTCTTCCTACTCTCTGAGAATACATTTAAATCCTATGTATGTCCAATCCTGCCCGGCCCCGCGGTGTAGGGTTCAGCGCGTCCGCTTGTCACCCGGCGGCCCCAGGTTCGATTCCCGGCTGTGTCACGGTTTTTTAATTATATATGATCAATATCCCTGTGTCGTCCTTAACGTTCCTTTCCTCACACACAACACTCTACACTTCCGCAATTCCACATACACGCAGGTTCCTCTCAAATGGTGAAAGCAGTAGCAAAAGATCTGTAAAGGTCGACGCCACGAACAAATATTATTTTCTAAAAAAATGGCCAGTCCTTGTCCTGCTTCTCTATGGAGTTAGATATGAAGAGAGGCGAATCTTCATAATGACGGGATGTCCTTCCTGATGTCAGACTCCTCAGAGGAGTTAATGAAATGAAGTAAATGGTGTGATGTATGATAGTAGAAAGGGGCATGGTGAAATCCAGGGCTGGCACATAGCCTACTCCTGTCGAATAGCACCAAAGGGTCTGCTCAAGACTAAACTTCCCCATTTGCCAGAAGAATTACCAGCAACAGCTTCACATTCTCTCACTCCAGACGAACACTACGGAGGGGTTTGGAATTGAATCTAGCCGTATGGCAGTCAATCTGGTGATCAGAAATTGCATATCTCCTCCTCGACCAACGGAACACAAATCGGCAAGCCACAGTATCAGACGATACAGACTGTACACTGATAAAAATTAAATTCAGGAAAAGTTCCATCTGATGAGCCAAGTCGCACTGGGGTGAAACACTGGTGCCTTTACGATTGAGTTTTCTGAATTTATCTACCGCAATCGGAAGGCCAGTGATGTTCAACCTCACCTCTATATTCAGACAATGGTTCTTCATCAAGAAGTGTCTAAAATTTTGCTTTACTTCCCTCTTTCCTAAGACATTCGTTGTTCAATTTATGTCTTCTGCTAGCATTGTTTTCGAGAAACATGCAGAACCATTAAAGACCTTATCACACGGTGGCCAGTCCAGCAATCATCAGCACTCGTCATAGCTCACATAATTCATATATCACGCTGCTCATGGTCACTCAGTCCTTGGGGCTCTTAACTTTTGAAAATCGGTTGGCATCAACGATTCCATTTTCTTGTGCCAGGATCCTCACATTTCTATCCTATCCGACCTCCCTTGATCAATTCTTGGTTTTTCCGACCATGACGATATTAGGTTCGCTATGCCTAGGAAGTCCATCATTTTCACGCCTTTCGTGGCCCTTCTCCTTCGATGGTCGATACCTTCATTGTTTTCCTGTGATTAGTGTTAGGCCTATATAGAGGATGGTTGCCCAGCTCTACTTCCTCTTAATACAATACTCACCACCACCACCATAATTAACACGCACAGTTACATAATCAATAATTATATGCCAGTACTTCGACCTAGGGCTGGCCCCGTGGTGTAGGGGTTGGGTGCCTGCCTCTTACCCGGAGGCCCCAGGTTCGATTCCCGGCCAGGCCAGGGACTTTTACCTGGGCCTGAGGGCTGGTTTGAGGTCCATTCAACCTACGTGATTAGAATTGAGGAGCTATCTGACGGTGAGATAGCGGCCCGGTCTAGAAAGCCAAGAATAACGGCCGAGAGGATTCGTCGTGCTGACCACACGACACCTCGTAATCCGTAAGCCTTCGGGCTGAGCAGTGGTCGCTTGGTAGGCCATGGCCTATCAAAGGGCTGTAGTGCCATAGTGTGTGGGTTTTTACTTTGACCTAGGGTGTTGCTATGATGTTTTCTTTTTCTTCTTTATATGCCAAAAGAATGTATTTGTAACGAATATGTCGTGCTGGAAACATTTAGCGAGTAAGAGGATTCCGTTGCCAACATCCTCCTTTCCGAGGACTCCTGACCAGAGTGCAGAATCTCTACTAACCCTGGTATTGAAATCAGCTACTAGGAGGTTAATTTAGTCCAACCAAGGTTTGTCAAGAGTCTATCAACTTGGTGATATAAGTCTTCCTCTCACGACGATGAAGTTAGAAAATACGCAATGATTAGAGTAACTAGGTGCTTTTTACTGTATTTGAGGCGGAGAGTCTTAAGTCGTTCACATACTCCGGAAGCGAGTTCATCAACGTTGTACAAGAGTTCAATCTTTATTGCATATCCAGCTCTTTTCTCACCCCGACGATATTACAGCATTCGAGGCCTAGGGAGCCTTTAATTTTCACGCCCTTCTTGGCCCATGCATTTCTTTGGTCGATACTTTCATTTTTCAGAATGTCAGATCCTTTCCAATTTTTCCCTCTGATTAGTGTTAATATAGGATAGTTATCCAGTTGTATTTTTTCTTAAAACACTAATTATTACCATCACCATCCCAGAGATCTAACGCTTTATATGTAATTATAAGATTCATTTCCTTCTTGATATTCTAAACGTAGGATGTATCCTCCGACTTTGCTCTTGAGCAGACTCTTTACTGATCTAGTTTCACTCATAGCAACAATATTAGAGCCAAAAATTATCATTTCACGAGCCACTATTTGTGTTTGTCGTTATAATCGTCAGTATCCATTAGGATTCGAATGTTTTTATAGTAAAGTTTATTTTCTTTTTGTTGAGTTACAGAAATTTGCACAGTAAAGCGTATGACAGTGTTCCCTGATAACCAATAAATTGCGCGCCCTGAAGTAACAAACTAACCTCATTTTGTCGAAAAGAAAAAAAATCCCCGCCAATCCGATTGCACCATCGTTATTGATATAACACGAAGAGCATCCATGATTTTTTGTCGGTATAATATGATACATTCTGTATAAGCCATCAATATACGAAGTCTGAAGTAAATTAATTATGATTCGAGGATTTAAGATATTAAAATGAGCCCCAACAACATGAAAAGAATGTATTTAAAATAAAATGAAATAAAATCTAAAATTTACATAAAGGACAGGGAATTGAACCTGAAATTCAAATTAGACGCACAATACTGTACAACTTCAAACGACTTCAATTATCAGTTACGGTAGGATTTTAGGCTATATCTGCAATTAGTGCCACCGGCCGTAGCCGTGTTGAAACACCGGATCCCGTGAGATCTCCGAACTTAAGCAACATTGGGCGTGGTCAGGAGTTGGATAGGTTGCCACGCGCTGTTGGTGGGGGGTAAGGGAATGGAGGAGCGGAAAGGAACTGGCCACCCTACTGCACGTAAACTCCGGCTCAGGAACACCTCTGCGGAGGTTTGGACCTGCCTTCGGGCAGTATAACCCTTACCTGAAATTAGTGTGTCAAAAGTCATGGGAAGACACTAAATGTGGTGTTAATAACGAGTTGTTCCTCCGCGAGGCCTCAGAACGGCAGAAATACGGTGAGGCATCGACTCTATAAGTTGTTGGAATCGTTTTGGAGGGACCTGGACCCACGCATCTTGCACTGCTACCCACAATGGGTCTTCTGTAGTTGGTGCGGGGTTCATGGAACGTACACTAGCATCGACAGCATCCTAATAAATGCTCAATTGGATTAAGATCGGGGGATCTGGAGGGCCAGTCCATGGTCGGACTTCACTGGAGTGCACCTCCAACCACCTGCGTACCACCACAGAGCGGTGACATGGCGCATTGTTCTGCTGAAAAATGGCATCTCCATCATGGCACACTAGGGCCAGAAAGGGATGCCGATTGTCTGAAGGAATATCAATTTAACGTGTACCTGTCAGCGCTCCCTGCAGTGGAACAATGGGGTCTAATTGCGACCATGAGAACGCCGGAAAGACCAAAATTGAGCCACCTTCCGCCTGGAAACAACCTTGTTGACATGCAGGGTCCATAGCTTCATAGGACATACGCCACACTCTCACGCGCCCATCAGCTCGATACAACTAGAACTGGGATTTATCGGACCATACCACACGCCTTCACAGTTTCATGGTCCATTGCCCATGTTAGCGGGCCTATGCACGTCGTTGAGCTCTGTTTTGAAATGTCAACAAAGGGACACGAGTTGGTCGTCGGCCGGTGAACCCTATGCGGTGCAGTTGCTTCCTTACAATCCTGGTAGATATGGGTTCCTGACTCCCAACATTCAACTGGACAGTGATCTGACTCGCAGTAGCCCGTCGAGCGCCCAGTATGGTTCTGCGGAGGCGACGTGATATCTGTTCGTTAAACATTTGTGGTCTCCCCATGCGGTTTACGCGCGTAGTAACATTCTCTCTGCGATATTGAAGATCCACCCTCGACAATGTCGACCTCGGAAACACTAATTCGCATGCAATCTCCGCAATGCTATGACCCACGCGCCGTGCACCGATGATCACCCCACGTTCAAGGTCGGTTAACTCGCGACGTTTTGCCATCTTCAGCACACTGGTGTCTGTGACAGACTGCTCAGCTAGCCGCAGCTAGTCGCAACGTTCAGGGGTCATACACGGCACATTTTCAAATGGGACACCGCTTCCCGTGACTTTTGGTCAGTGTGTGGATATATATACAGGCTATTTGTTCATTCGTGTTCAAAATATTATACTCTATAGCCCAAAGCTAAAAATTTTACCTAAGAAAAATAGATGTACGAGCTGAGGATTCCAACAATAATGAATGACTTTTAAATGTTGCAGTGGAGAAGTAGACCAAAAGTACATTATCAATATTTCAAATATCAGATTTCAAGAAAATATTATATAAGATTTCTTAGCATCCAAATGATAATTCCATTTTTTGAAAGGATCAATTTCATGCCCAGCAAACGAAGAAGTAAACGAGGCAAATCAACAGGCTCTCAAAATTTTGAATGGCTCGGAAATAACGTGCGCACTTTAACATTGATTTCGCAGAATGCAATTATGTTAAATGAGTAGTACATTATCCTTTCATTTTCCAGGTATGCCACCTCATAAAATCCAGATGCGTCGTAATTCTTCTTCGCAATCCAAACACTAAAACTGGCTCACGCAACAGAATGACATTGACAGTGTTGAGGTTGGACAACAGTATCGTTCATGCAGAGATTCTGGTGGGCTAAGCTGCGGGAAAGAAGTGTTTTATTCCAAGAATAGTTTTAGCACTTCTTGATCATGATGTAACATTCGTTCTTAAAAGGAAACAGTCTCCTCTAAATTTAGTCTTCTCTGTCATAATCAACAAATCATAGTGACAGGAACAAACTTTTACCTACGCTTTGGATAAATTCATCTCGCTAGTCTGATGTTTAGCCATGGTCCCCCGCATGAAGCTTTTTCAAGAGTTCTCAGAACCATACACGTCAAAGTACAAATGCCATCTACAACTACACTTTGTATTACTCATAAGGAAATCGTATAACATGTGATGTGATTGTATTCAAATGGCATGTACGTAAAGAAGTGTAGCTTTTATTCATAAGGTACATTATCATATTTGCTTAGATACCTTCCACATAATAATTTCGACAGCCGAAGATAGGTTTACATACTAGATTAGTTGTAATTTAATTAATTCATCCATACAAACATTTGTTTAATATTAAATTTGTATTTTGAAGACATATTTTATAATTTGAAGTCTACTGTGAATTCTGTCCAAATTGAAATCATAATCCTTCCTCGGACTTTTGTTTATAATTTTAATTCAACCCCATTAAATTTTGTTTATTTTCATTTCTATTTTCTTATGAACAAATTTGTCAGTAATACACTTATCCACTTTTTCTTTAAAGTTTGAATTAACGATGTAAACATAGTTCTAAGATCTTTGTAAGGAGGGCCCAAGTGGACGGAGATAAAGCAAACCACTATAAGCATTTCGCTTTGTAAATTGTTGAGCTCCACATTCTTAAAATGAAGGGATAACAGCTTCCGCTTAAAATTCAGTCCAGTATCGACCTAGGGGCGAAATACAAGTATGATGGAAAGATGTACACAAGGGAGTTATGATCCTATAGACTAAACGGGTAGTCAGACCGCTGGCATACAAATAGCACCCTTTTTAAAAGTAGCCTTCCCTAAAGATAAATTAAGAGGCTAGGTTACAGCCTGACTTCCAAACCTAGGCTTCTGTAGCATCGTTTTCAGCAAATGGTTTCATGCTGTACCTAGTTAACCTAAGAAGAATGCTGAACAGCAGAAGAAAATTCTTATCGACGAGAAGGAATCATAAATGAATTGAATTTATAAGACGTAAACGAATAACTGTAATATATAAGAACGCCGGTGAAGCCATGATTTTAGGACCGAAAGAACTCGTAGAAATCATTTCTAATGCGTATACTATTCTTGTTTAATAATAATGTTATTTGCTTTACGTCCCACTAACTACTTTTACGGTCTTCGGAGACGCCGAGGTGCCGGAGTTTAGTCCCGCAGGAGTTCTTTTACGTGCCAGTAAATCTACCGACACAAGGCTGTCGTATTTGACCACCTTCGAATACCACCGGACTGAGCCAGGATCGAACCTGCCAAGTTGGGGTTGGAAGGCCAGCTCCTTAACCGGCCTCGTTTAACAGTGCAGTCATATGTTATTCTTGTTATGTTCTTTCAATTAATCATAGGAGACACCGCGAGTTTAAATTTCATCCCACAGGAATTCTTTGAAGTATATAAACCCAGCTACATGGAGTTCTTGCACTTAACACCTTCGAATGCCAGGCACGTCAACAGATTTCGACGATTTGCGTGTAGAATCACTAGAACTAGAATGAGGTAAGTTCTCGTGTGTAAGATATTCAGGTGTGAGTTTTTAAAATGATATTTGTTTCCTCTCTTTAGTAATATGTTTACCGTCCAGGGTTGGCTTTTCCCTCGGACTCAGCGAGGGATGCACCCCTACCGTCTCAAGGGCAGTGTCCTGGAGGACCAGTTCCTCACATAGGCGGCCTCACCTTCCCCTTGTGTGGGTGAGAGATGGGAAGATTGCAAAGGATAGACAATGAAGAGGGAAGGAAGCGACCTTAAGTTAGGTACCATCACGACATTCACGTGTAGAATAAGTGGGAAACCACGGAAAATCACTTCTAGGATGACCGAGGTGTGAATCGAAACTCCTCTATTCAGTTGACCTCTCGAGGCTGAATGGATCCCATTTCAATCATACCACGTTTCGAATTTCGTGTCAGAGCCGGGAATCAAACCCGGGTCTTCGAGGGTGGCAGGTAATCACACTAACTCCTACACCAGCGAGGCAGACTGATATTCGTTTCAACATCCAAAATAACGACGACCACAACCAGGAGGATAGACTCCTCTACATATGAGTAGGTAACAAATGGACAACTGCCAATCAGTTGCGCGTATAGGGCTGACCTATCCAAGTCGTTTACATTAAACGTAGCTCGATTTTTGAAAAAAATGTCAAAAATAAAATTTCTTGCTTACAAATATTGGTTGCTTCCAAGGAATCCTGCCAAATGGAGGTGGGACCTCGTTACTCCTATAGGTCCGATGCTTGGCTAAATGCTGTGAAGTAGGGTGCAAGCTTTAATTGCACATATTCCCGGTAAGAATTTTCATTTTAAAAGTTCAGTGACTACCAGTGAATTGTGTACTCCAGTCACTCGACTGCAAGGAATGCCTCTTTCCACTGGTCGCGCGGCATTGAAGCGCGTTGTGGTGTCCCAACACAACAGCCTCACTTAGCCGCTACTGTAAGTACTAACTATTCCTCTTGTTGTGCTGTCACCGTGAATAAATATACTTGAACGGAACATCGCAACAGACTAATTTAAGGCTGCTCTATCGACTGGGCACATAAAATTACACTTTAAACATAATTTTGTTTTCAGTAAGAATCCAAAATCGGATGTCGCATGATGTACCTGAAGAGTGGGGTCCGGATGTTTGGGCGGGATGTATTAGGTTAGAATGTAGGGTTGCTATACGCCACGGATTTCACGGACAGTCCGCGATTTTAGGGTAAATGAAAACGTCCGGGCCGAAAAGGCAAATGCCCGTGATATTTGCTGGATTTGAAGTCAACTTTCGGTCAAAACTTGCTGTCAAAGAAGCATCAATATGTTATTTCTTTACCTTCACATTATATAAAATACAAAGAGAACAGCTTTCGATATATCGAAACAGTGGGCAGTCAGCCATCTCTGATGGTATACAGTACATCCTCTTTGATTTGCGAGATTGCGAGTTGTCGATACAGTGGGCAGTCAGCCATCTCTGATGGTATACAGTACATCCTCTTTGATTTGCGAGATTGCGAGTTGTCGATACAGTGGGCAGTCAGCCATCTCTGATGGTATACAGTACATCCTCTTTGATTTGCGAGATTGCGAGTTGTCGATACAGTGGGCAGTCAGTCATCTCTGATGATATACAGTACATCCTCTTTGACTTGCGAGATTGCGAGTTGTCGATACAGTGGGCAGTCAGTCATCTCTGATGATATACAGTACATCCTCTTTGATTTGCGAGATTGCGAGTTGTCGATACAGTGGGCAGTCAGTCATCTCTGATGATATACAGTACATCCTCTTTGATTTGCGAGATTGCGAGTTGTCGATACAGTGGGCAGTCAGTCATCTCTGATGATATACAGTACATCCTCTTTGATTTGCGAGATTGCGAGTTGTCGATACAGTGGGCGGTCAGTCATCTCTGATGATATACAGTACATCCTCTTTGATTTGCGAGATTGCGAGTTGTCGAAACAGTGGGCAGTCAGCCATCTCTGATGGTATACAGTACATCTTCTTTGATTTGCGAGATTGCGAGTTGTCGATACAGTGGGCAGTCAGTCATCTCTGATGATATACAGTACATCCTCTTTGATTTGCGAGATTGCGAGTTGTCGATATAGTGGGCGGTCAGTCATCTCTGGCAATGAAAAGTATTATCCTCTTTGATTAGCTTGTTGCATGTTCGCATGATTTTTTGTGCTTGCGATTTAGTTGTGTTATGTTGTATTAAATAGTTGTTATTATTTGCCTGGTGGTTTAATAATGTCGGCTAGACGAAACGTTAAGTTCAGGGAGGAATATAATGAACAGTTTCCAAGTATAAAGCGAGGAAGAACTGAATATGAAGCTTTCTGCAAAATTTGCGGGTGAATAACATTACGTTTAAACACAGACCCATTGAAATCGTTTTTAAATTGTTAATTGTGCAGGTGCTACATCGTTGTTTTTGTTGTAACCAAGGTTGAAGTTTACAAAACACAACTTTTATTGCTTCACTTTATGATATTTACACAAATAACTGAAATTTATTTTGAAGCAAAAAGGAATATTGAATCTTGAGAAAAGTCTGTCTTTATACAATATGTACAGGTTTACAGTCTTTAGATACACTTCTATCTTGAAAAGATAGTCTTTGTGAATTGACACGTTGATAGTCGAGAACTATCTGGCACACTAACATAAATGTCTTTGAGAGTCCTTGTTTGTTGAAGTGCCTGAATTCCTAAAAAGCAAGTTCAATTGATTGAAGAAATTCCACCTAGCGAAACTAAGGGAGCTTGCATAAATTAGGGAATGAAAATGGCTTGTAAAAGAATTACGGAACATAGGCAGAGGAAACAGGTAAGGGAGCGGTGACCAGAGGTGAAACCTCATACTGCCAGAAATTCAGTCCACCTGGTCGAAGCACATTTTCAAGAGGAGTAGCCTCCGTGCTCGACGTAGGGTGTATTCTGGAGCTGGACACCGGGGCAAGTGGGCAAGTGAGCAGGCAGGGAGCTCCTATTTATAGTACACTCGATGGTCAGGCACGCGCACTGAGGGCTGCGCGTCGAAGCTAGCAGAATGATACACAGGCGCGCGTGCAGCTGGCTGTCGGAGCGAGAAAGGGAGCGCCGGACATACAACACCCTCCCCTCCTAAATACGCCGGTACGGCGTGAAACGGCGGCGGCGCTGGCGGCGACTGCGATGCTGGGGCGGAGCTGCTGATTTCTCTGTTGTATTGTCCGGAGCTGGAACTGGGCGGAGTGGCGCTGTCTCGTCCTGAAAGGAACCCATTGTTATTAAATGATCTAAAGCTCTTTCAGCAATAGATTTATCTGGTTTAGCAATAGCATCAATAGCTGGACAGGGGCGGTAGCGCAGACGTATCTGATCTTGATGGCGGCAGATACGTTTCTCCGTAGTCTGTATCTCGTATAGACGATGACCCAAAGATCTGCAGATGACTCCAGGTATCCAGAGTGGGTTGGATTTGAATGTCCTGGTGTAGACCTTGTCGTTGAGGGAGAACTTCGTTGGTGATGTCTTATGCTGGGCCGGAAGAGGCTGTAACAGAGAAAGTAAAGTTCTGTGAGGTCGTCCATGGAGCTTCTGTGCAGGAGTGATATTATCAGCGCCGGGTAGAGTTCTGTAGTTGTTTAAGAGTTGGAGCAAGGCTTGGTCTTTAGTTAAGCCTGAAGAGACAGCTTTCTTCATACTTCTTTTAAATGTTTGTACGAAGCGTTCAGCTTCACCATTAGATTGAGGGTGAAAAGGTGGTGCTAGGATATGACGAATGCCATTATGTGTACAAAAGTTCTGAAAAGCAGTAGCTGTAAATTGAGGTCCGTTGTCTGAAATGAGTACTTGCGGTAAACCTTCTGTAGTAAAGATTTTCTGGAGAGCACGAATGGTAGCTTCGGTTGTAGTAGTCGAATGCATATCCACTACATATGGAAAGTTTGACAGTGAATCGATGACTATTAACCACATGGAATTGAGGAAAGGACCTGCGAAATCGATGTGAACTCGTTCCCATGGAGTAGTAGCAGGAGGCCATGAAGCAAGATCAGAAGACGGGGCGTTCTGATTCGTTTGACATTGCTCACAATGACGTATTAGCTTTTCGATGGCGGCATCAATACCGGGCCAGTAGCAGTGTTGACGGGCGAGTTGCTTTGTTCTGGAGATACCCCAATGGCTTTGGTGTAATAATTCGAGAACTTGTTTCCGTAGGCTAAGTGGGATAACCACTCGGAAGATGGTGCCTGCTTCTAGTAATACAACTCCGGCACGAGTCGTGAGACGATGCTGCATACGATGATAAGGTGCCAGGTGGGCAGGAAGTGTGCTCTGAAGAGGCCAACCGTTGCGGATGTAAGTACGTACAGTAGCAAGTGTACTGTCCTTATCCGTAGCTTTAGCTATGCAGGTAGCATCAATAGGAAAACTGGATACAGTATCTTCAAGTTCGATGTCCAACTGAAGACATTCAGATTCTTGAGAATCGAAGGCAGTATCAGGACCAACGGGTAAGCGGGAGAGGGCATCAGCATTACAATGCTGGGATGTGGCTCGATATACAATCTGATAGGAATAATCAGAAAGGAACATAGACCATCTTTGAAGCTTTCTGAGGGAATTCTCGGGGATCTTATTACCAGGATGGAATAAGTGTACGAGAGGCTTATGATCGGTAATGATCAGGAAATGGTTGCCATAGAGATATTCATTGAAACGGCGAATACCAAAGATGATGGCTAAAGCTTCTTTCTCTATCTGTGAGTATCGACGTTGATGGTCATTAAGTGTTTTCGAAGCGAAGGCGATGGGGCGTTCTTGTCCATGACGATCCTTCTGGGAGAGAACGGCACCGACACCGTAGTCTGAAGCGTCAGTAGCTAGCGTGATGATCTTGTCGGGCTGAAAATGAGTGAGTTGTATAGCTTGAATTAAGGCGTTGTTGATTGTTTTCCATGCCTGTTGGCATTGCGGAGTCCACTGAAACTTAACACCTTTTTTACGTAGAGCGTTTAATGGAGCTGCCACTGTAGCGAAGCGTGGAATGAACTTATTATAATAGTTTGCTTTGCCGATGAAGGACTGAAGCTGCTTGAGGTTCTGAGGTGCTGGCATGTTTACTATCGCTGAGACATTCTGTGTACTAGGACGAATTCCATTCTTATCAAGTATATGTCCTAGGTAGTGAACTTGAGACTGAAAGAAGGTACATTTAGCGAGATTCGCTCGTAGTCCATTGTCTTTCAATTTCTGGAGAAGGAGGCGTAGATTGGTTAGATGTTCCTGATGATCTTTTCCAGTAACAATAATATCATCCAGGTAGTTAGCACAACCGGGAATGGAGGCGGTGAGTTGAGCCACATAGCGCTGGAAAATAGCCGCTGAGGATGAAACACCGAATGGGAGCCGCTGGAGCTGGAGCAGTCCGAGAGGAGTGTTGAGTGTGAGAAATTTCTTAGATTCTTCGTCTAAAAGTAGCTGGAGATATGCTTCTTTAAGATCAACTCGAGAGAAGAATTGTCCACCAGAGAGACGACGGAATAAGTCTTCTGGACGTGGAATAGGAAAGATATCTGTGTCGAGTTGTGCATTGACTGTAGATCGAAAATCGCCACAAAGTCGAACATTACCATCAGGTTTCTTGATTACCACGAGTGGAGTAGCCCATTGACTAGAAGTAACTGGTACAACAATTCCAGTTTGTATCCATCTTTCTAATTCTTTCGTGACCTGGTCTTGAAGTGCTAGGGGTACTGGACGAGCTTTGAAGAAGCGAGGCTTAGCTCCGGATTTCAGCTGTATGTGAGCTGTATAGTCTTTTGCTGTTCCGAGCTGAGAGTCGAAGACTTCAGGAAACTGCGCTAGGAGAGCGGTAACGTCAGAAGTAGGATGCAATGTAGATACGACGTTAATGTTGTCATGTATCTGGAAACCAAATAAGTTAAATAGATCCATGCCCATAATGTTTGATGCAGTGTAGTTGTTAACTACGAGAAGAGGAATGGCCTTCTGAATTCCTTTATAACTAGCCTGAAGCTTGATTTGACCTTTGATGTCAATTTTCTTCTTGTTAAATGTCACGAGCTGGATGTCAGCTGGAGAGCATGAAGGTGAACCTAAGTCGTGGTAGGTAGTCAGGTTAATAATAGAGACAGGTGATCCAGTGTCTAATTGAAAATCGACAGATCGATCAGAGAATGAGAGAGGAATGATGATTTTGTGAGAATCCGTTGTGGGAAGAATAAGATTGATCTGATCAACTTCCATGTCTTGGCGGGGCTGTATATGCTTCCGGCGTGCTGCAGTAGTCTTAGCAGGGCGGAGCGAACTTTGACAGACAGTCTTAATGTGTCCAAGTTTATTACATCGTTCACAAGTAGCTTTGAAAAAACGACAGTCACGACGTTCATGATGCTTGAAACAACCTCGGCAGGAAGGCAGGAGTTTCGAGGTGCTTTTAGAATTGGGCTTCCGTGTAGCATTACGAGAGGGAACCTGGCGAGAATGCTTGGTGGAGAGCGCCTTATCCGTACGGTTCACTGTAGCAGAGGACTTGCGGGCCTGAGGCGAGACTTGTGCAACTTCGTGTGGAGAAGCTATGGCTGCGGCAGTCTTTGTAGTAAGCTCATAAACCGTAGCAATACGCTGGACGTCTTCTAAAGAAGGGTTACTCTGCTTGACAGCGTCAAAACGTATTTTGTCTTCAGGAGTATGTAAAATTATCATGTCCCGAATGAGAGAATCAGTGTAGGATGAACCACAACCGTCCTTGGAGCAGATGAACTGGCAGGGTTTAGCTAGACCACGCAATTCAGTTATCCATTCAGTATGGGTCTGATGGGGTTGCTTTCTGCTCTGAAAAATTTATAGCGAGCAGCCACTATGTGAGGAGCTTTGGCATAGTGTTCCGTGAGACGGGCCAAGAGCTGCGTGAAGGGTACCTCAGATAAGTGTTCTTCCGGACTTAATTTACGGAGTAATTCACACGTAGCATTGCCAACCGAACTAAGAAATAGTGCGCGGCGGCGTTGATCATCAGTGACAGAATGGCAGATGAAATGCTGTTGTAAACGGGCTAAATAAACTGACCATTCTTCCTTAGCCGGATCAAAAGCAGAGAACGGAGGAATAGCTGATGGCTGTGTAGAGACAGAAATAGCTTGAATAGCCTGAATTAATGCTGCCTGTTGTTGTTGCATAAACTGTTGTTGTTGCTGCTGTAAGGCTTGGAAGACCGTAGCGAGTTGTTCCGCAGTAGCCATTGCGAGATGCGTGCAAGAGAGAGTAAGGTAAGCTGTGTGTCAGAACTGGTTGGAGTGTCGTTGTTGTTGAGCACGTCGCCGTAGAGGTGACAACTGGGCCTGTTGAATTGTAGTGTCGTTTTTACCTCGTTGCTATAGAGTTGGCGATTGGGGCTGATGACGTGTAGTTTGTTGCTTTTTTACCTCGTCGCTATAGAGTTGGCAACTGGGGTCGAAGAATTGTAGAGTTGCTGCTTTTTTACCTCGTCGCCATAGAGTTGTGTTGTAACCAAGGTTGAAGTTTACAAAACACAACTTTTATTGCTTCACTTTATGATATTTACACAAATAACTGAAATTTATTTTGAAGCAAAAAGGAATATTGAATCTTGAGAAAAGTCTGTCTTTATACAATATGTACAGGTTTACAGTCTTTAGATACACTTCTATCTTGAAAAGATAGTCTTTGTGAATTGACACGTTGATAGTCGAGAACTATCTGGCACACTAACATAAATGTCTTTGAGAGTCCTTGTTTGTTGAAGTGCCTGAATTCCTAAAAAGCAAGTTCAATTGATTGAAGAAATTCCACCTAGCGAAACTAAGGGAGCTTGCATAAATTAGGGAATGAAAATGGCTTGTAAAAGAATTACGGAACATAGGCAGAGGAAACAGGTAAGGGAGCGGTGACCAGAGGTGAAACCTCGTACTGCCAGAAATTCAGTCCACCTGGTCGAAGCACATTTTCAAGAGGAGTAGCCTCCGTGCTCGACGTAGGGTGTATTCTGGAGCTGGACACCGGGGCAAGTGGGCAAGTGAGCAGGCAGGGAGCTCCTATTTATAGTACACTCGATGGTCAGGCACGCGCACTGAGGGCTGCGCGTCGAAGCTAGCAGAATGATACACAGGCGCGCGTGCAGCTGGCTGTCGGAGCGAGAAAGGGAGCGCCGGACATACAACAGTTTTCATAGAAAATTATTCTATTATACGTTTTTCCTCTTCACAGTTCCTACATTTCAATCAGTAATGGAGGTAGACGTGATATCCACGACCACGTGCAATCGAAAAAGCATAAGACGGCAGTGGGTTCAACATCTTCCAAATAGCTCACCAGCTTTTTCAAAATACAGGCAGATGGCAATAAAATAGCTGCAGAAGAAGCTACATTTGCATTTCACTGTGTCAAGCACCATCATTCATATAACTCCAGTTCTTGCACTTCAAAAAATATATCTCAGGTTTTTAGTGACTCGAAAGTTGCAGTAAACTTTCCCAGCGCCAAAACTAAAACAGAAGCCATCGTTAATAATGTGATATCACCGTTCATTGAATACAGAACAAGGAACAGTCTATTGAAGGCCAATTATGTTGGTATTAGCACTGATGCTAGCAACCAAAAGTATTTGAAAATATTTCCTGTTCTTGTGCAGTATTTTGATTATGACGAAGGTGTCCAAAGTAGAGCGTTAAATTTAAATGAATGTGACTGAGAATTCTAGTACAATAACAGAGTGTGTATACAGTGCCATTTTAGAACATGGGCTTAGTGATAAAGTATCTGCTTTTGGTGGAGATAACACAAATACTAACTTTGGGGGTGTTGCGAGAAAAGGGGAAAACAATGTGTACAAGAAACTTCAGAATAAACTGAATAGGGAAATTTTAGGAGTAGATTGTCCAGTTCATATTTTGCATAATGCAATTCAGACTGGTGCAGATGTCCTCTCTCATGATATTGAGAGTATTTTCATAAAGTTTTTTAAAATTATTTCTCCATAGGCTATATACTGTTCGTGTAGCATTGCTAAAATAATTTTCAGAATGTGTTGATGTGACACATAAGGACATGTAAGAATCAGGTGGCTCACCATGTTTCCTGATAAAGAGAGGTTCATCTACATGTTTAAGGCACTTAAGTCTTACTTTCTTTCATTTGATACGTGTCCTTCCCTTTTCAAGAAATTATTTTCTGATTCTGTTGGTGAAATGTATCTGCTCCTCTTGAATGCACAAATGAATCCTTTCCAGTGGGCAGTTAGCAGTATTGAGAGGAAAGGCATATCAGTGAATGAGGTAAGATTGGAGGTAGAAAATATACTGCAAATTTTAGGAGAGAGAAAACAGTGTGTTTTCGTTACGTCTAAAGTTAAAGAATTAATGTCTGACTTTGCACAATATCAGCAGTCTACATTTATAGGAGAAGTCTATCTTTTCTATCAAACTATTATTGATTACTTGATAAAATGGAGTAAGCCCTTGTCTGATATTAAACATTCTGACTGGATTTTGCTAAAGACTGTACCTTCATGTTGAAAAGACATTCGAGTGGATGCATGAAAACATAAGCTGTAAATTGAATGAGTCCCTTCTCTTTGACCAAGTACTGAAATTAAAGTGTGTTTTGGGGAGGTCAAAGATGAAAGTTTTGAGAATTTGCACATAAGAAATTCATTCATAATTTTATTTCTAGTGAGCACCATTCAGAGTTGCTGAATGTGGAATTTTATTTCTCCGTTCCCGGTCATAACGCCAATGTAGAGAGTCTTTTCCCTCATGAGTTCTCAATGGACAAAAGAAAGGAATAGGTTAACAGTTAAATAAGTTAATGCAATGTTGCAAATACAGTCCAATATGAAAAATGTAAGTTGCAGTGAATTTAATAAACTGATTGAGAACCAGATGAAGTTCCTTTCATCTGTTCAAGGTTCTGAAAAATACAATTGTATAAGAAAAGCTTAAATGATGACAATGGAACTTCGTGTACTGAATAATATAACGCATATTCTCATTTTTGGTAATAAATGCTTTCTTAATGAAGCAGTCCTTCCTCAACTCTGGATCATTCATTGAATGCACATTTCCTTAGCTTAGGGGCATGAGGACTCCTTATTCCTCATATTTCCATTTCCTTCGATCGATAACGCTGACCGTAAGTTTTGTCCTGGTTTTGGATTTCGAGATTATGGCACCCTGTTAGAATGCAAAGCAACTTACCCGCTCTTCCGTAGTGCTGAGAGGGTAACATAAGCTTAGTGAGCTCCAATAGGCCGGGACCCTACTGTTTATAAGAATTTCATAGCAGAACTCTTGTCCGGGTGGAGTATCCTTTGTATTTACTTTAGTATGTTTGCATTCTAACCTAATACAGCCTAAACGTCCGGATTCTACTGATGAGTCGTCATTGTTTGGGATGACTCTTCCTACACATTACAGGAACTAAATTGAAGGTATCTTCCGAAACACCACAGAAAAGGCGACTGACGACTCTTTGGTGAGACACCTGTTATATCAGTGGTTGCAAGAACAGCACAGTGTGGGCAAGTCACTCTAAGCGGTAGTGCCGCACCAATTGATGTGTACGGGTGATTGGGTGATTGATTCGGTTCGTTTCCTTCCACAATTCCAACGGCTGATGTGCCTATTTAAAGAAGAAATCGATTAGTACTAGGCACTTCAACGTTTCGCCTTTATTGCCGTCACCATTTTACAACTGATGATGGGACAGTTTTACTGATAAGAAGTGCAATCTAATCGTCGTCGGAGGAAGGGACGTTTTACCTGATGGTCGTGGTATTCATGCTGTCGTATATGAAATCTACACAACAACGCAATTAGTTTTGTATTACACTTTTAATAGTATGGGCGCAGACACCTGATAATTTTAAGGATGATAAAACTGTAATAATTTAGTTGATATTTTACGTACAGTACAATAGAGATTTTGAAGAAAAATAAAACCACAAATGTACACTCAATCGTACAAAAATTGGCCGCCAGATATGTGTTTTTTTTACATTCTCGAAATGCGAGAATATTATTAAACTGTGAACAGCTGGTGGCCGAAGAGACGATAGATAGTTAGAATCCTACCACTTTGAATAAAAACCTCGTTAATTTCCAAGTATTTATGCACTGAGCAAAAATGGATCTTACAACTTACATCTGAATGTACTCAATTTTAGTTCTTTTAGATCTGAGGTCAATTCGGTAACCATTCTAACAGACAAATGAAATGGCTCTAACTTATCTTCAGTTGCGTGTAATAGTCGTGCAACTACACTATCGCATAACTGTTCTTGGTACAGTATGACTCATATCAGGTGCAATCTGATGGTTAGCAGGGGAAGTACGTCGAATGAAAGTTGAGTGAAATTGGGAACAATGCATAAGATGAAAGATGTCTTCTTTAATGAACCATCAATGTAATTTTCCGCCCTTTCGAATGGTCCTAACGAAAGTGAAGTGCCGTGAAAGACGGGACACAGAAAGACTGCCATGCTTTATAAACCTAATATTTCCAGGATCAATAGAAAATCAGAGATGATCGAGAAAGGAACGATTACAGGCGGATATTGACACAAATACATGAGACAGCGTGGAGTGGTGGTAATTATTGTTTTAACAGGGAGTACAACTGGGGAACCAACTTCTATTAACTCTAATCAGAAGGAAAATGGAAGGGGTCCGACACTTCAAAAAATGAAGGTATCTTGAATATGAATGACTCCCTAGACCTCGAAAATCTAATACCGTCGGAGGGTATTGCCATCTATGTGGCCCACTTCACCCCTTCAGGGTAGGAAATCAAAACTTCTTGTATGTATGTAACGTCGAGGCCGGTAAATAACAGGAATTGACCAGAGGAGTTCGGATAGGATAGATGAAATTGAGGAGCCTGGGACAGGTAAGTGGAAGCAATACAAGGAATGAGCTAAGAGCCCCGTGGTCGCTAACTAACGCTTTCCAGTCAAGAGCACCGGGGGCCAAATTTAGTCACCTCTGACGACATGTAGGGGATTCCGTGGATGTTATTCTATGACCTCCACTCACAGAATGATCAGTGTGGAGTGGTGGTGATTATTGTTTTAAGGTGAAGTGCAACTGGGCAAACAACACCCTCTTCACACAAATCGGAGGGAAACTTGATAAGAATTCCGACACTTCAAAGAATGAGGGTGCCGGAAGAGGAATGGAAAGGGCCACGAAGGATGTATTTATGAAGCACTCCCCCGGTTTCTCAAACCTAATAACGTCGGCTCGGGAGACAACAAGAATTGACCGCGGAAGGTGGGATAGGTAACATAGAAGTGAGAATCCTAGCATGAGTAAATGGAAGCGATGCAAGATTCAGCTAAGAGCCCAGTGGACGCCAACCCGCTCTCCCCAGATGAGGAGAGGAGAGAGCTTCAAAGTGTTTCACTTTCAATCGCCTCTTAAAACTGGCAGGGAATACCAAGGATGTATGTCGGGCTGAGTGGCTCAGACGATTGAGGGGCTGGCATTCTGACCCCAACTTGGCAGGTTCGATCCTGGCTCAGTCCGGTGTTATTTGAAGGTGCTCAAATATGTCAGCCTCGTGTCGGTAGATTTACTACCACATGAAGGAAATCCTGCAGGTCTGAATTCCGGCACCTCAGTGCCTCATAGTTGGCGAAACGTAAAATCAATATTATTATTAATCAAGAATTTATTCTCCCACCTCCATCTACGTGGGTTAGCCAATGAAGATAGCAGTTCTTTAATAATGGCACCGCTATCTATTGACCATTCCTAAAACTACAAATTCTTTTATGAACCCCAGATTGCCGAATATTCTCCTGAAAGGAAGTTCTTCAGTGATGATATCATCAATCACTACTATTCTGCATTTAGGGTAGTCGCCCATATGGAAGATTTCCTATCTCTTGTTTTCCTAGACTTTTCTTAAATGATTGCAAAGAAATTGGAAATTAAATAAAGGTCTCCCTTGGTAAGTTATTCCAATCCCTAAGTCTTCTTCCTATAAAATAATATTTGCCCCAATTTGTCCTCTTGAATTCCAACTTTATCTTCATATTGTGATCTTTCCTACTTTTACAGACACCACTCAAACTCATTCGTCCACTAATATCATTCCATGCCATCTCTCCACTGACAGCATCGATCATACCACTTAGTCAAGCAGCTGGTTTCCTTTTCCCCAAGTCTTCCTAGCCCAAACGTTGCAACATTTTTGTGACACTACCATTCTGTCGGAAATCATCCAGAACAAATCTAGCTGCTCTCCTTTGGATTGTTTATCAGTTCTTGAATCAAGTAATCCTGGTGAGGGTCCCATATACTGGAACCATACTCTAGTTCGGGTCTCATCAGAGATTTACAGTATATGCCCTCTCCTTTACATCCTTACTACAAACCCTAAATGCCATCATAACCATGTGCAGAGATCTGTACCCTTTTACCAACGGTTTCAAATATTTTAAAGCTGCAATTTTAAAAACAAAAAATACCACCTGGTATAAAATGCGAGATTATAACCGACTTGGCTTCCTCGTTAGATTAGTCGATGCAAGTTTAATTAATCAATTTATTATTGCGTTTGAGAAATTAGATCTCCCCTTTACCAATTATAGAGATAGACCAAAGTTACATACATCTTTGCTGTCTGATGTCAATCAGAGTATGATATATTATTGACAGTAGTTTTACTTTACAGACTTCGCCTAGTAAGTTATCTCGGTGAATATTTATAAGAGAGCACAACTCAGTGCCCTTTGAACTGTATTCCTGTACTTGGTGTAAAAGTTAAATTTAATTAACGGGTTTCTGTAAGGCGAAGCATGTCAAGGAGGAACGAAGATTGGATAGGATGACCCAGGACATCTCCGCCTTGTCCCTTTCAGACACGGCTGATGTGAATCGGAGGCTGCATCTGACAGTTTGGCGAACGAAGGAAGGAACAACTTTTCGATTTCACTTCCCCAAGCTAAACCTGTATTGAGACCATATCTCCTTGATGATATCCGTATGTAAGAAGTTAAAGTTAGTTGCCGTTGCTATTGAGAGATATTCAATGCACGTCACAGACATTGTTAAAGTAGGTTATCGTTATTATACGAACAACCTTTGCGATAATTCGTAATTATGAGTCAGTGAATTGAAAGTATTAGATTAAAACATCCATTTTATAACAGAAATATGTAGCACAAAACGGCATGAATAATAATAATAATAATAATAATAATAATAATAATAATAATAATAATAATAATAATAATAATGATGATGATGATAATGTTGTTGCTTGTTGTTTAAAGGGGCCTAACATCGAGGTCATCGGCCCCTAATGGTACGAAATGAAATAACAAAAAGTTCAAATTCATCCACTGACCAAAATAAAATAAAAATGTCATGAAGAATGAATGGATGGACATGAACCCAACAAACAAACAAACAAACAAACAAACAAACAAACAAACAAACAAACAAACAAACAAACAAACAAACAAACAAACAGTGGATCAGACTCAAAAAAAGATCGTGAATAATAGTATTATTTAAAAGGGACCACTTATAAAGCACAATAATGCTTGCTGACTAAAGGGTGCAAAATCCACGTCTAAGGCCCCACAGAATGGTACATGTCGCGAGTAAAGTAGAACCATGGTATTTGTCATGCTGGGGGTACTCATCAAAAGTAGCGAAGACTCACGGTGTTCCACACAAGATGGTACTACTCACAAGTATTGCACTTCGTACAGGGAACGCAGACCTATGGTGCTTCTCACACAATGGCGCCACTCATAGCCAACGCAAACCGATAAGGTTCCTCGCCTAGGTGTACTAGTCACGGGTGTCGGTATTCCCATGGTATTCCTCACATAGTGGGTACTAATCACAGGCAACGCAGACCTACGGTGCTGCTCATATAGCGGTACAACTCACAGGCTACGCCCAGACATGCGGTGTTGCTCACATGGGTACGACGCACGGGTACTGGAAACCAACAGGAGAATCTACTCTTTGCTGCTACTAATTACAAACCTATTTCGTACCGAAAATAGTGGTACTACTCGCAAGTACAGGCAACCCATGGTGTTCCCCGCGTGATGGTACGAATCAAAAGTAGTTTTATGTTTCTAATTCAATCATCCCTTGGTCGCCCCTTTTTTGTCGCCTCTCACGACATACCATGGGTGTATTAATCGGCTGCGTCCCCCACCCACAGGGGGTAAAGAGAAAGAAAAAGGAAGAAGAAAGGAGGGATCCGTCACTTCAAAAGATGAAGTAACGGACGAAGAAAGGCAAGGGCCACGAAGGGCGTGAAAATGAAAAACTCCCTAGGCCTCGAATGCTCTAACACCGTCGGGGTCGGAAAAGAACAAGAGTTGACCAAAGGAGGTCAGACAGAATAGACGAAAGTGAGGAACCTGGCACAAGTGGAAGCAATGCCAAGACTCGGCTAAGGGCCCCGTGGTCGCCAATCCACACTCCCAAGTTGAGAGCCCCTTGGGGATACCGCGGGTGTATTCTTCATTTGCGTCCCCCACCCACAGGCGGTAGTGTGTTTGGTCCGCGAGAGGTAATTTTTGTAAATAGCTCATGCAAGGATGTGGTTCTGGAGAGGTCCAGGTAATTGCGTTCGTTGGGAACAGGTATCATGCACAAGTCATAAGCCTATTCCTCGCCAGTCCAGTTGTTCAGGGGATCAGTCCTTCTGGGCACTGCTGTGACTAGCGCGGGCCTTGCCTTTTGCGGAGCCATCCGTCGAGTACTACTAGGGCCCGCCGCACAGCACCACCTCCTTGGGGTCCCTCGTACCCAGTCTGCGATCTCGGTGAATGAGGCCAAGCCCGCCTGGGCGGGGGCCTCCTGGATGGGGGTGGGTCATGAATCCAGACCTCCTTCCTCTCTTCCCTTGCCATGGCCCGGTACACCGGGCAACTGCGATGGGAGGCCGGATGGTCCCCCGCGCAGTTGGCGCACACCGGCGTCTCTTCAAGTGCTGTGCAGGCCGTGTAGTGGTGATCACCCCACACCTCTCCTTCCGGTGGCCCCACCTCAAACAGCGGAAACACTGCAAGAGCTGCTGAGGGGGATGTTTCGGTCTCACCTGTTTGCCGCTACCCGCTGAGGTCCTCTCCTGATTGGCTCCTCTGTCGACTACTGCCCTGGGAGCAGTCCTGGGTTGCGGTTGGGCTGCCCTTTCCTGGTGGGCCGGCGTCGTCTTCTTTCTCCTAGTCCGGAGACGGCCTCTTCCCCCCCGGGGCAGGGTGTCTCTTCTCGGCAGGGGAACAGGCCTCGTCCTGGTGGCCCTCCTCCCGGCCTGGAGACTCAGGGTTAGCAGGTGGTCCCTGTGCGGAGACGGCGTCTCCCTCATCCTTGCTGACGGCGGTGGCGTCGATCGGTGTGAACACCTGACTGCGTTCCCTGTCCTGTGGGGTACATATCGATGTCTGCACCTTGACAGACACGCTGGCAAGCCGGGCCTAGATAGCTGCCTTCGATCTCCATGGGTTGTCCTCTTCCTCGGTTGTGCTGCCGTCCGCCATCTGGGACGCCTTCATTGATTTTGCCCGGGTAACAGGCCTTCCTGATAGGCTTTGATTTCCGTCCACCTCGCAGAGGCGGTCCTTGGAGGAGCGGTCTGCGTCCACTTTGCAGTGCCGAGCCGCTCGGCCTGGGTCGCACAGTCGCGGACGCTAGGGTGCGGCATGCTCCACATCCATGGTGGCGTCGCCGGTCTCCGGCGTGGACGGGAGGACTAAGTCGGTAAGTCCTACCACAAAACGGATGGCACAATCTCCGTTCAATTTGGAGTCATGAAATCAAATGAGTTTTGGCTTTTAGTGCCGGGAGTGTCCGAGGACAAGTTCGACTCGCCAAGTGCAGGTCTTTTGATTTGATACCCGTAGGCGACCTGCGTGTCGTGATGGGGATGCAATTATGATGAAGACGACACATGCATCCAGACCCCGTACCAGCGAAAATTAACCAATGATGGTTAACATTCCCGAACCAGCCGGAAATCGAACCCGGGACCCCTGTGCCCGAAGGCCAGCACGCTAACCCTTTAGCCATGTAGCCGTACTCAATTTGGAGTGATCTACAACTTCGGTCCTGTGACATTTGTCGCCTCTCTCTCTCTCTCCCTTATAGGGTAGATTTGGCTGTATATTTCGATTGTTCGTAAATTTTGTGCTTTTTACACGCATGTTACATAGTTTGACACACTTATATGAAAGATCGAGTCATCGAATTTGGCACGCACATTGACAAAACCAATGGCTACATGCGAACCAAATTTCATGATTCTACATTCCACGTAAGTATGTGAAAAACAATATAAAATGTTAAAAATGTGCCCAAATTTCACCCCATTCGAATATGCTAACTCAATCGATGCCATAAATATGGGAGATACGAGATAATGTTTTAAGACCAAACATGTAGAGCGATAAAAGAGACGTCTGAGGGTGTAAACTGTTTGTTGATATGATCTACCGTTTAGGAGCAGTAAATCTCGAAATGAAGGTTTGCACTTACAAACGTGCCCATGCTTATCTGTCAACTATATACATATAATCGTAACGACCGTGTGTC
This sequence comes from Anabrus simplex, assembly GCF_040414725.1. Lineage (NCBI taxonomy): Eukaryota > Metazoa > Arthropoda > Insecta > Orthoptera > Tettigoniidae > Anabrus > Anabrus simplex. The sequence continues at coordinate 97,649,284 of NC_090268.1, read as the reverse complement.
TGTACATTGACTATTTTGGTGGAATTTCCGTACAGTTATCCGTTTCAGGTGTAATAACTACCATCTGCATATTTCTTAGCTCTGGTGTCTGTTTGTAGATATTGGTAAAAGATTGTGTTAAGAGATGAATAGGTATACCCTCCAAACTTTGTTAATTATTCATATTTGGAATAACTGCATTTGTAGCTAAGGGAGTATTTCCAGATGATGGACATGTGATCAAGGAATCCATTTGCTGATGACATATAGAACAATATCTCTCTTACGCTACAAGAAAATGATTCTTCGACAGGACTTTCAACTAAATATTCAATAAAATTTAGGAGCAGTAAATCTCGAAATGAAGGTTTGCACTTACAAACGTGCCCATGCTTATCTGTCAACTGTATACATATAATCGTAACGACCGTGTGTCTGTACATTGACTATTTTGGTGGAATTTCCGGACAGTTATCCGTTTCAGGTGTAATAATTACCATCTGCATATTTCTTAGCTCTGGTGTCTGTTTGTAGATATTGGTAAAAGATTGTATCAAGAGATGAGTAGGTAATATTTAGATAGGGCTGAAGAAGGAAAACCTTATAATATATAATTAAGGTATTGAATAGGTATACCCTCCAAACTTTGTTAATTATTTAATTATTCATATTTGGAATAACTGCATTTGTAGCTAAGGAGTATTTCCAGATGATGGACAATTGATGTGATCAAAGAATCAATTTGCTGATGACTTATAGAACAACATCTCTCTTACGCTACAAGACAGGACTTTCAACTAACAGTTCAATAAAATTGCACTTTTCACAAAACTGGCTGACTTCTGGTTATTTGTCATTACTAATTACCCTGAATTCTCAAGAAAGTATTTCAAAGAACGTAACGAAATACCCTCGTATTTATTAGGGTGGAAAAGCATTCTGCCACATCACGCGTTTGAAAAGAAAATTAAGTAATAAGACTGAAATTGAGAATGACTTAATACTGACATTTTCAGACATACCAGAGCTCATTGTTCAAGTTAAACTGTATCTGATATTTTGTCCTTTGATTTTAATAGTTTTGGAGTTTCAAATCAAATCAAAATACTTTATTTGCAAATGAGGTCTCTACCTCGGTATCAAATGATTCACAAAAATACATTATTCGCAACCACTACATTTTAAGTTAAAAATAAAAAAAGACCTTGTTCCTAAAATACAGTATTGTACAATTTACATTTACATTTTTCTATTAAACACACAGCTCATCCTTAATAAATTTATATTATTTACAAAATTCTACTCATAATATCTTCTGTACTTACACACATAATCAACTCATATACAGTATGTGGAATCACTTCAAAAAATACAATACAATATTGCTATAAGATTTAAATGTACATTGCTTTTCTTAATCTATTTTGGTATCTAACGTGCATATCGACCTGCTGCGTCTTAATCAGAGCCCCCTTTGCCACTGCTTTTCAGAGTTCCTGAAGGGCCTTAACAGCTAACGTAGGAATCCCAGGGCCCTAGAAGTTCCCACTGTACTTCACCCATACAGGCAGTCCCCTACTTCAGCTATCCAGACTCCATGGACAAGGGGATGGATTTAATTTATTCAAAAAAATTCATTATTACAATAACCTACATAGGTCGAATGCCCTCTAACATTTCTTTTCTCTGTTGCAGTTTATTCTTTTCTTGTATATCTGTACAGATTTTGGAAAAGGATAGAACACTTCCCCAGGTAAACTGTTCCAGTCCTTCACGCCCTTCCCAATGAATGTAAATTTACCCAATCATTTCTGCTGAAATCCCGTCTAATTTTATACTTTTGATCAGCTCTGCCGATATAATTATTTTCCAACTCAAGCCTCTCACGTATTTCTTCCCACGATTCCTCTCCTGTATAGGCTCTATATAATCCTATAAATCTAGCTTTCCCCCTTCACTTACTTAAAGCTTCCCACCCAAGTTTCTCTAACATTTCTGATACACTGCCTTTTCTCCTGAAATCTCCTGAAAGCTCCATCCCTCTGCAAACCTTCTATTTCTTTTATTAGGTATTCCTGGTGAAGATCCCAAACACTGTTTGCATATTCCAATAAAGGATGAACAATACTTAAGTAACTTTTCTCTTTTCATTCTTTGTTGCATTCTTTAAGTAGCCTCATTATGACATGTAACAATCTGTATGCTTTCCCAACAAGGTCATCAACATGACCCTTCCAGTGCAAATTACTTACAAATCTCAATCCTAAATATTTGCACTTGCCAACTTTTGGGACAATTACCTCATTGGAAGTATATTTAAATTCAGTTTTTAAGCTCATGTTTGTAAATGTTGTGGCAATTGATTTTCCTTCATTAATCATATTATTCTCTTCGACCCAATGTTGGATATTTTCAAGGTCCCTTTGTAATTCTGTGCAAACATCTATGTTATTTATTTCCCTATGGACAATTATATCATCTGCATACAATCTTACTTTTGATGTTATATTGTTCCCTGTATCATTTGAATATATTAAGAACTAGCAAATGTGCCCGTGCTTCGCTACGGTATCTTACATCGTATACTGATTTCTGAATAAATTACTTTACACGCCGTAACATTTTCTCGTATCTCCCATATTTATGGGTTAAATTCAGCTCGAAACGTTGAATAGGATGAAATTTGAGTACATTTTTAACGATTTACATTATTTTTTGCATACTTATGTACGAGCTAAAATCATGAAATTTGGTCCACATATGTCCTTCGATTGTGCCAATGTGGGCACCAAACTTGATGATTCTATATTTCGTAGAAGTGTATCAAACAATGAAATATACGTGTAAAAATCACCGAAGTTACGAGCAATCCATAGTACAGACAAATCTAACGTATAAGGGAGAGATACGAAAAAATGTCATAGGCCCAAAGTTGTAGATTACTTCAAATTGAACAGAGATCGTGCCATCCGTTTTGTGATAAGACTTACCGTTTAGCCAACAAATAGCTCAAAGGAATATCTGCACAGTCATTAAATTGTCTCCATATTTCGATATTTTTCGAGGTAAAAATTAAAAAATGTGAACATCTTGCAATTTCAATTTTCTAGCACGCCTGACAGATTGTGTCACCATCTTGATTTGGGGGAAAGGGGGATAAAAATGAGGAAATTCGCGATTTTTTAAGCCCACCAAACCTATACGTTGTCGCTGTGGATAAATTATACGACTGCGTTCTTACGATGAGCCCAAAATTTGAAGCCCCCAGCGTGCTCCCTTCGAGGAATTTGGATAACTTTCGATTTTCTAGGGATGCTGGGGTCATTAGCTTTTCCGGGATCAAATTTCAAATTTCTGAGATTTTCGGAAGTGCCTCATTAATTCACGTCTATTTTCATTTTTATACCTTTATATATATAGATCGCTCCATACCGACTTGCTTTTATATTATAGATAGTAATAAGCCGATTTTACTACCCTGTGGAATCCCCTTCCAAATTTTATCTTCCTGTGATACATTATTTCCTACTTTGACTTTTTTAACTTTTGAATTTAGAAATGTTCTTATCCAACATATAACCCTTATGTCCAATCCTATTCCCTCCATTTCCTTTAATAATATTCCGTGTTCTACACTGTCAAATGCCTTGGAAAGTCTATGGCTACGCAATCCATCTGGCCTCCGGAATCCAACTCACCTGATATGTTCTGCTGAAATTCCACCTCTTGTGCCTCACAAGAAAATTTCTTCATAAATGCATACTGGCTCCTCATGAACCAATCTTTATCTTCACATACCCCTCTAATATATTTTGCTATTAAACACTCCAGTAATTTACAAACTTTGCTGGTCAGGCTGACTGGCCTGTAGTCCTCAGGTTTCCTTTTATCACCCTTTCATTTATACATCGGTATTATTATATATTCCTTACGTTACTTTGGTATTACACTCTTATTTATGATATAGTCAAGGAGAAATTATAAATAAGGCACTAGGTACCACCCCATTGTCTTTAATACCTCCCCAGTAATTCGATCACTCCCTGCTGCTTTTCCTCGCTGAAGCAGTTGGATTTCTCTGAAAATATCCTCATTGGTGAATGAGAAGCTTCTTGTTTTCTTATGTGTCTCTCCTTTTCTATCTTCTGTTTCTGTTTCCAGCTCCTAACAATCTACTGAATCTATGAATTCCCTACTAAATAGATTTGCTTTCTCATTGTCTGTTAAATCTTTTCACCCCTCCACCCACAATTGTGGGAATTTGTATTCCTTTTCCTTTTTGATTCCTAATATATGAATAAAGCCTTTTCCATTTCCCTTTATGGTCACTATCCTCATGAAATATGGCATTCATGTTATTCTCTTTTGCTTCCTTCTTCATCCTATTAAGTTCCCTTATTAGCTGTATTCTAGTTTCTCTATTCTCCATACCCGCTTTGATTTTCCTGTTTACAATTGTATATTTTCTTTTTTATTTCCTTATTTTCTTTGTATAATAAACAGGGTCTGAGGTCACTTACCCTTTCTATGTGGTACAAATCTCTTCTCTCTTTCCCAAATAATTCCTTTAAAGTTTTCCCAAAGTGTATCCACATTCCTCCCTTCATTTATCCAACAATTGAATTGTGATTTAATGTAAGTCCCGAATTATTCAACTTTAGTTTTTCTGTACAATTTCTTATCATGTGTGACTTTCTTATTAAGCCTTTTTGTCACTAGTCCCATATCCATTAACACAGCCTTATGTCACTTATCCTTTCAATTACCTCAGTATTATCCACAATTTCCCATGGTTTAACCAAGAATACATCTAGCAAGTTATTGAGACGAGTCGGTTCTCGTACTACTTGTGTAAATCCTCCCTCCCAAATTGACTTATTTGGCAGTTTCTGTTCATGGGCTTCACTTTCAGCTCCATTCCATTCAACTTCAGGCAAGCTGAGTTCTCCCTCAATTATTACAATATCATTATTATTGTTTTTATGAGTATAATCTATTAGTTTCGCAAATATTTCCATGTCTCTTTCTTCTCTTCCGGGCCTGTATGTTCCTATAATCTCCACCTGCTTAATATTATCACAAAGTAATTTTATCCCTAATATTTCATCCCTTTCACCGGTAAACCATTATTGTGAGCAATAAGTTTCTTTCACCAGAATAAACACCCCTCCTCCCATTTTAACTCCTCGGTCTCTGCGATAGACTGTATACCATTCTGGAAACTCTTCTCTATTATTCACGCCTTCTCTCAACCATGATTCCACTCCCAAATCAATATCATAAGATTTCATCAATGTACCGAATTTTAATTGCTTATTTACTACACTTTGACAGTTTACCAGGAGAAATCTCAGACCCCCTTCCTCCCTTTTCAATAATTTACTATGATCAAGATCCTGTTGACCCTTTGCCATACTGAAATTTTCTTTATTATCCAAATGATCATCAAGATAATTTAAACTACGTTCCTTTACTGTTGTTTTACTTATGGGCTGGGGCTCTATGATGCATTTCCTTGAGTTGCTAATTGGTAAATATTTGTCTACATCCACGGATGTTTTTACTCTTTTCCTAGAAATGTTTTACCTGTGGGGTTATCTCTAAATTTGATTACCCATCGATCTAGCAACGTTGGTTTTCCTCCTTTCTGATTATTATTCTCTCTAATTCTCAGCGGCATATTGAAATTCTCAATCAACTTTCCTAACCTGCCATACACATGATTTTTCCGATGCCTGTTCATGTGAAGACCATGCACTGTAAAGTGATGCCTAGTTAACCTCTCACTTCCAAAACTAATTGCTATTCTTTCTCTGTTTACAATTTCAGATGCATTAACTAATCCTATCATATGTTCGTTAGCTCTCTTAATAACAGAATTTAAGTTAGGCATATCATGTCTGTGTAGTATAGCGTGCAAAATTACATTGGTTTTGTTTGTTAATTTTACCAAATGACTTATGGCATGGTCCAACTCCTCAGTAATTACATTTTCATTTAGCGCTACTTAATTTGTTCCCTACATTATCACTAGTACATATCTCTCTCTCCTAAATTTTCTGTCTTACTTTCAATGTTTTTCACAGTTCCCCTTAAAGGTGCATTTGGTTTAATAATACTTTGCACTTCGTTACCTGGGCCCAATTTGGAACGAACAATACCATTACATTCCCGTCCGTGACTGTCACCAGTCAGCAAAATCTTCCTCATCTGGGTTGTATTCATCGCTCCAGTTGTCGAAGTTCGTCGTCGTTCCAGTTGTCTTCTTCTTCTCCTCCTCTAAAATGAATTGTTTAGTATGTGTTTCACAAAGGACCCCGGATCTGTTCGAAAGTTTAACTGGATTTGAGTCCACTGTAGCTAAAGTCGCAGCTCTAATTTCCCCGCTTAACCTAGGCCTAAATTCGGTCTCCCTACGAAGTTCACTAACTTGTTGTGTAAGATCGTCATTCATTACCTTCAGTCGAACGATTTCTTGTTTCACTAAGGACCCCGAATCTGTTCGAAAGTTTAACTGGATTTGAGTCCACAGTAGCTAAAGTCACAGGCCTAATTTCCCCGCTTAACCTAGGCCTAAATCCGGTCTCCCTACGAAGTTCACTAACTTGTTGTGTAAGATCGTCATTCATTGCCTTCAGTCGAACGATTTCCATCTGTACAACGTTTAAGTCCTCTTCCATTACTTTGATTATCTCTGCTTTATTTACACAATCAAATCGCAATTCGTCACACGATGTACACTGGCCATCTGTAGCATCCAACATGTCGCCTGATACCTCGTCCGCACAATGTTTACAAATCCATCCGTTACTATTTACAATATAATTATCTACTAAAATGCATTCCAGATGAAACCATCTAGAACAACTCTACACTGTACACCATTTCTCAGACGCTTTTTGTTCAAACCGCACTTATTTCTACTCATTTTACCAAAAATGAAGGACTAACACACTCCCGTGTACACGTTTTTTAAAACATACTTAGTGCCGATCTCAAAACTCAAGAGGGTTTCCATGAAACTATAATTCTCTTCCGTGCACAGAAAAGCTTGGAAACCACTGGTTTACTTTGCACTGCGCCTCCTGGTACAGAAAAAAATGGATTTTACTTTTCTATCCCAATCTCATCTTTGACAATATGAAACTGACTGAGGTATGAATAATGCTACATCACCATTCCTTATGCGGAGTAGTATGTAACAGCATATTCTGGTTCAGTAAGAAAAGCAACGGGAAACTCACTCCTCTCATTTCTCTATATTAGTATTTCTATGAAAGCTAATGTTATATCTGTTCAGGAACCGACAAGCATTACATACATACAGTACATAAATATAGGGTGTGTCAGAAATATACGGACAGAAAAATCAGGGGTGCTCTTCGTGTTGTGTTTAGAACGAAGGTGCAATCGGATTGGCGGAGAAAATGAGGTTACTTGATTACTTCCGGACGCGCGGTTCAAATTGAAGAACTCGCCGTATTTGCTAAGCCAGAAAGCCAGCCCCTGCCTGTTGCTGTGCGTCAGAGGAGGGAAGGGAGGGGAAGTGGGAAGTGGGAGACAGAGGTAATGCTCGATGCGAATGCACACATTTCTCGTTCGTTTCGCATAGTCGCTTCCGAGCCCCAGTAAGCAGTGTACAGTCTGTTCTGCACAAATTCACTATAATGCGAACCCCGTTGAAAGAGAAGATGAGCTTGCACCGAGAATACAGGCAGCTTTCTATGCCGTTCGCGATATACCACGCATCCTGAGCAGAGCCCAAGAGTCACTACTACACTGTTGTGAACTGTGCATCGAAATAGGGCGGGAGAATATTGAACGTTTACTGTAATCAAACCATAGGGCGTATTGTTTCCTCCGTTCAGTATTTGTACCAGTTTACAATGTTGTGAGTGAAGGAATAATAAAGAACGTTACTGCGATCAACAGACGAGAGGAGAAACTGATGGTGATGATGATTATGATGATGATGATGATGATGATGATGATGCTTGTTGTTTAGAGGGGCCTAACATCTAGGTCATCGGCCCCTAATGGTACGAAATGAAATGACAAATTAAAAGTTCAAAAACATCCACTGACCAAAATAAAAAATGTCATGAAGGATGAATGGATGGGTATGAATTTAAAACAATCACTGGATCCGACCTAAAAACTATCATAAAAATAGTATTACTGACCAAGGAAACACTTATAAAGCACAATCCTGAATCGAGGATGCTTGTTGTCTAAAGGGGTCCAAAATCCAGGTCAACGGCCCCTCATAATGGAACTTGTCGCTAGTATAGTAGAACCATGGTAGTTGTCATGTTAGAGTACAAATCAAAAGTAGCTTAAACTCAGGGTGTTCCACACATTATGGTACTATTCACAAGTATTGTACTTCGCAAAGGTAACGCAGACCTGTGGTGTTTCTCATTAATGGCGCCACACATAGGCAACGTAAACCGATGGAGTTTCTCAACTACGTGTACTAATCACGGGCGCCGGTATTCCCGTGGTGTTCCTCATATAGTGGGTACTAAGCACAGGTAACGCAGACCCACTGTGTCGCTCGTATAGTGCTACTAATCACAGGCAACTCCCAGACCGATGGTGTTTCTCACAATGGTACTAATCACAGGTACTGGAAACCCACAGTGAACCACTCTCTGCTGCTACTAATCACAAACCTATCGTGTACCTAATACAGTGGTACTACTCGTAAGTCAAGGCGACCCATGGTGTTCACCGCGTGGTGGTATTAATCAAAAGTAGTTTCATGGTTCTAATACAATCACCCTTAGTCGCCCCTCTTAGTCGCCTCTCACGACAGGCAGGGGATACCGTGAGTGTATTCTCCGTCAGCACCCCTCACTCACAGGGGTAGACGGAGAGAAAGAAGAAGAATAAAGAAGGGATCCGTCACTTCGAAAACTAAAGTAACGGACGAGGAAAGGCAAGGGCCATGAAGGGCGTGAAAATGAAAGACACCCTAGGCCTCGAATGCTCTAATACCGTCGGGGTCGGAAAGGAACAAGAGTTGACCAAGGGAGGTCGGACAGGATAGATGAAAGTGAGGAGCCTGGCACAAGTAAGTGGAAGCAATGCCAGGACTCAGCTAAGGGCTCCCAAGTTGAGATCGTCTTGGGCCCCTTTTAGTCGCCTCTTACGACAGGCAGGGGATACCGTGGGTGTATTCTTCGTCTGCGTCCCCCACCCACAGGGGGGTAGAGGAGAAACGATCTGATGCAATTCTCGACTGACAAGTGTGTCTTAATTACAGTGTATTCTTGTACTGTGTGTGCAGTTATGACTGTTTAATAAACGAACTGTGGATATTGTCTGTAAGAAACAAGAACAATCCTGTGCGAGTAGAACGAGGAAACTTGTGCAAACGCGCGGAGCATTATCTCTGTCTCCATCATACACCCCACTTCCCCTCCCTCCACTTCTCTTCCCTGAAGCACAGTAGTGGCTTGTTCTGGCATAGCAAATACGGCGAGTTCGTCAATTTCAGTCACGCGTCCGGAAGTAACAAACTAAGCTCATTTTCTTTAAAAAAAAAAAAAAACACCATTTTATCCGCCAATCCAATAGCACCATCGTTCTGAACACAACAAGAATAGCATCCCTGATTTTTTGTCGGCATGGTTCTGATACATCCTGTATATAATTCAAGAGAATGCTCTCATGATTGGTCTACTCAGCTGTTTGAAGTTGAAGTTTTGGTGCTGAAAACAGACCACACTGAAAGTTCTGGAAGCTCTAGAACTACGCCTTCATATGAGGATCCTCATAATATCCTGGATACAACATGCGTCAAATCGATAAGAGTTACTTACTGCGGAAAAGAATAATTGTTGATCGCCGTGAAACGCTAGAAATCAGCATACCTGGAACACCAGGTGAGTGGTGAAAAATCTGAAATATTACAGGTAGTTCCCTAAAACAAAACTAATAGCAATCATGTATGTTTTACGTGACTTTTATATTATGATATTAGCCACAATGCATACAACGTTAGGTGGAATTTTAACCACAAGGACATGACTCTTCATTCCAATATCTCTCACACGCATCAGCCGGGAAAATATTGATACGAGTATAATTGACCTCATCTGAACACTCTTACATTGATGGTCATATGTTTGTTCCTGTTTACAAATATAGACTTTTATTCTCGGTAAGTCCGTATTTCTTCAATACACTGCAGTAAATAATGATAGTAATTCAGGACGGAAATAACTTGGTGGGATCCATTTACTTTCCATATTCATGGCATGTATGGCAATGTAGAATGAACGCAGAGTTAAATGTCAAGTGGCCTTCTGTGAGTGACAAATCAGTTTTCCAAGCACCATCGCTTCTGATCGTTGAGTAGGGTTGTGAACTAATTCAGCGTCTGACCTTTCACAGCTATTTAATTACAACTCAGAATAACTTCTTTATGAAACGACAATTCTGAAGAAATTAATGGGAACCATGTTTACAGCCATCGATACTCAGTCATTAAGTCATTGATGATTATTATTGTAGCTTACAAGAGACTTCTCTCTAGCTGATTATTCTTTTTCTCCTACTCCTTTTTCTTCGTCTTTCGTCACGTTTCCCACGCCCTTCTGGGGTTATAAGTGCGAACTATGCCGCACATACGGACTTGACAGGAGTCGTTGGTAGTGTTGTGCTGTGTGAATATTAACAGTTGAGACTTGTGATAAACCCAGTCTCTGAGTTATAAGAATTACGAGACGTGGCTAAAATCACTGAGCCAGCCAGGAATCTCACCGAGCCCTCTGAAACAAAGGCCGTACATGACGCTGATCAGGAGAATTTCAGTAGACTACAAGTCAAATGACAAAATGGTTTCTAGACCATTTCACTATGTAAGGGATTGGTTTCCACCCAACCAGGGGTCATCCTCAGTGTTATAATTCTAAACATCGGCAAGTCATACAATGTATGTACAATGATTAAAAGCTCTTACAGTATGCATTATCACAAGACATAAAACACACATTAAACCATATAACAGCAATATAAAGACACTTAAAACGTTAGATGTGAGAATTCAAATAAACGTTTTGGTAAATGACCACTTGTGAACGAGTTCTGTTGGTCTGGAAGTCGGAAGAGTGTCACTCAGTTCACACTTGTTCCTTGTGTGTGTCCCATTTTCTGATAGTACCAGTTTACACAACGTTTTTCTTCGTTTTTCTTCCTTTTCTTGTTTCTTGAATTACGTTTTAAAAATTTGGCCGAAGTTATTTGGTTGATTAGAAGACACCAGAGGTTATAAATGAGAACCATATAATATAAGAGAATTGTACTGTGAACAATCTTCTTAAAAATATAAGGGGTAAGCCAACTGGTGGATTAGGCTCAAGAGTTTTCCCACACGTTGTTTAAATGAGTGCAAAGGAAGAGAGAGAAGAAAATACGAATTGAGTTCTTAACTAAGGCTGATCAATTAAGCAAAAAGCTGGACCTCATCTCTGACTCTTACATTACGAAAATGTTACAATTAATCTTCGTGGAAACTAAATAAAGTAAAATATAATAACTTTCAAAATACTAAGGCCTTTGAGGTACCGTAATGTATGAACGAAGAAGGAGAGATTAGAGAAGGGCTTCTATTGTCAACGCCAACAATTTATTGTTAGCCACCAAATATCATGTACAGTGAAATCATCACTGATCTGAGTCAGCCCTGGAACAGACAGATCACGTACCGTGAACTGGGGGGGGGGGGAGGTGCAGAAAATAACGGACCACTCCAGACCCAAGTAAATCCCATATTAAATCGGGTCACCAACGTTAGGTTCGCTAAGACACTACTTGTTTCATATTTTTGTTAAATTTGGCAACAGTCCCATCAACATGGTGTAGAACTAACGAACTATATAGTTTTATAATAATTTGAAGAATAAGAATTGTTCACCTTAAAAGACAAGTAAAAAGTAATACATGCGTGTGTTAATACATATCTACATTTATATATTTATGATTTGTAGATAGTTGCAGAGAATTATATTATTTTTCTACTAAGGATACTGACAGCCGAGTGACATTGTCACTAAATTTTAACAAGGAGGCCCGTTTCGAATACTGGCCAATCCATGAACGAGTTTTGAAATTAGAATTAACGATCGTATTGTACGGATTTCAAATAAAACTGTAGATATGGCTATAATCACGATATCAGCAGTCATCTAATCTGACGTATTTCATATATTCAAAACATGGCAAATATAATAGAAACAACAAAAACCGCATTATTAAAGTCCGTCCATGACCTGTAGCCTTCTCCTAATGGTGCCTTGAGGAAGGAATACTCGAACATTTTATCTGAGGTATATTTTTATTGAAGACTAGCAAATGTACCCGTGCTTCGTTACGATATTCTACATTGTATACGGATATCGACGTAAATACTGTACGTGCAGTAAATAAGATTGTTTTAAAATTGCATGTCTCTTAGCGTTATCCGAGAAACAGCATGGGGAGGTCCCCATACGCTGTTTCCAATGTAACACCTTTGTTACGGATTTGTGATATAACGGCAGGTTCACTTGCCTACTGTCATTCACAATCGAGTTGGGAAGTTTACATTATAATTGCAGGCCCCATTGCCTACTGCGCGCTCACAATCGATTTGGGGAGTTTTCGTTACAATGGCAGGCCCCCTTTCCTGCTTCCAAACAGATTTCAGTTGAGGAGTTTTTATTATAAAGGCAGGAAACTTCCCTAATACCAGTCAAAATTGAGTTGTGCAGTTATCATTATAATATCAGGCCCTATTTCCTGCTGCCAGCCAGCTTACTGCCAGTCACACAAAGTTGGTGAGTTTCCATTGAAATAGGAGGCCACTATGCCTAATGCTAGTCACATTTTAGATTGGTACATTTATAATGGCGGGCAACCTTGCCTACAGCCAAACACAATCGGGCAGGGGAGTTTTGAACAAAATTGCATACTCCCTTGCCTTCTGCAAATCAAATCGAGAAGTGAATTATTCATTACTGGTAGGCCCTCCTTACTAATGCCAGTTACACAGGAGTTGGAGAAGGACCCCATTCCTACTGCCAGTCAAAGTCGGTGTGGAGAGTACTGGTTACAATAGCAGACACACCCTTTCTCAATCGCTACAAATCGACATCAATGAATATATATAGATCGACATACGAAAGTATATGCATGTTTACAATATTGCGTACCTTCATTTACAGATTAACTGCTGCTAAACGTTACGTCGTGGTTCATGCGTTCATGAACGTACCATTTGATGATAATTTTCGCTGTTTTCGGTACCTTTCATATTTCTCTAAATTTAAGTTTCATGCTGTTCTTACCTTAATTACTTTTTTCGATCTGGCTACTTTTCGTTGATTGCTTACAAGTTTCCTTCGACGTGCACTCATGTTACCGGTTAAACGAACTCTGTGCACATATTTTCCTTCACTTTGCGCTGCCCTACGTCATTCCTTCTTGGTTTCTGATTGGTTGCAGCACCTTAACATGACTCCTTACGTCACTGGCAACTTTTCTCTTGATTGGTACCGAAAGTGTATCCTTCCGCGCTTTCTTGTTCTTTTATTGGTTCTTTTCGTTATTTGCATTTAGTATTTATTATATCTATTAATTGTAAATTTTAAGGATATTCTTTCTGGGTTCCCCTTTTCTTATTGTTTGGTAATTTTTAGTTAAGATTTCCATGCACAGTTTGTAAATTACTTTTGTTAGTTTTCCAGTACTATGTTGCGTCGCATCTGGAATCTTTCTTTGTGCTATTTAAGCGACATGCCTGTCTGTATGCTTCACCTTATCATTCCGGATTTGGCCGGAATCGCCGCCTGGTGTTCCGCAGCAGTTACTATGCTGTACCTTCTTGAGGAACATATTCGCTGCACGCATATGTAATAGCAACTGCTCTTCAGCGTGCGTCTTTGCTACAGTCAACTCGAGGTTGTTTACCTCGCCTTCATCGCTCAGGTCTGGTTTGCTCTAAGCATGTTAGCCAGCCAGCTGCACCGACGTGGCCTTGTCGGCCTCGTACTTTACATTTGAACATGATAACAACACCGGCTTAGGCTTGGTCTTCGCACCAGTATCTGTTGAATTATTTTTTTAATGACTGGTTTTACCTAATTTGTGTCTAGGGACATGTTTTACCCAGATGTCGGCTGGTTCGTCTGCAAACTCATTTACTACATCTCTTAAACGAATAATGAAGATACTGGACAGAAGGTCCCTTTTTTCTTGAACTTATTACTCCCCGGCGGAGACTTGTGTGTTAAGACTCAATTTCAGTACTGTTGTGCTACACCGGAAATTTTTCAAAATTCCTTTCTTTAACCTTGTTGTTTTGATAGCTTTACTTTTCAAGTATTTATAATTATTCCACTTATTCAGTCTGGTTTTTTAACCAGCCTTCAACGTAAATTAACTATTTGGAGATTGTAATCTCATTTCACAGCTATCGTGTCCGACTCGTTGGCTGAGCGGTCAGCGCACTGACCTTCGGTTCAGAGGGTCCCGGGTTCGATTCCCGGCCGGGTCGGGGATTTTAACCTTAATTGGTTAATTCCAATGGCACGGGGGCTGGGTGTATGTGTTGTCTTCATCATCATTTCATCCTCATCACGACGCGCAGGTCGCCTACGGGAGTGAAATAGAAAGACCTGCATCTGGCGAGCCGAACCCGTCCTGGGATATCCCGGCACTAAAAGCCATACGACATTTCATTTCACAGCTATCGTAAGACACAGTCTTACCTATTTGTTCTTGTTCGTACAGCCTGTGGCTAACTGCTTAGCTACAACTAAATCTATAACTAAATTAATCTAAATCTTCTATGCCTAAATTACACACTATTAACCTACTCTGTAGCATCCCACACATGCGTGGATCCCCAGCTCCACATGTAAGGCGCTACCTTCACAGCAACTAACTTGGTGGCGCCCCGCACGGGCGGGATACCAGACACCATGCAAGGCACCACCCCTAATTAAATCTACTAAGCCGCCTCCAACATGGGCGGATGACCGGACCACATGTTAGGGTACCCCCTAAACCTACATTAATGTCCTAACTTGTTATTCTATTGCCTACACCTAATTTAAAAGAACTGGCTGGTCGTGGCATCCTCTTGGTAAGGAGAACCCAGCCAGGCCTCGTGGGTCAGATGTCTTTCCCCACCGGCACCTAGTTGGCAATGTGTTTTCCTCCCATTCTTTGAGTGGCGGATCACATGAGGCGGAAGCCAGTCCATCATGCGACCCGTCACGTTCTTATCTACTGTCCAGCCTGATGTAAACGAGTCGCCTTTCTTACACATTGCCAGTACCAATCCTTGCTTCTCCTGTTTCACCACGTGCGGACATGCTTATTGTTTTTCACCTTGGGGTGGGTCAGTCCCACCCCACCCTTTCACCTCTTATACCTCCCACTCCCCATCCCATCTCTTTCAGTCTGTTCTCACTTACTTCCTACATTTCTTCTACCTTATTTACATCTTATCCTCTACAATTTACACACTGATTGTTCATTTTCTTCAATTATGTCATACAGTTAATATTTGTACACCTTTTTACAACACCGACCTTGCAAACAATTCAATAGTTTCCTTACTTCTCTACTAATTTACACCATCTTCATACAGTTCTTCCACCTTATTTACGTCTCATAGACTATAAACCACTCACTAATTGCACATATCCTTATAGAGCACCGAAAATACAAATCCGGTAATCAAGATCAAGGGTAGGGAGAAGTGTGCGTTCGAATCATGCACACCGAGCTCGATAGCTGCAGTCGCTTAAGTGCGGCCAGTATCCAGTATTCGGGAGATAGTAGGTCCGAACCCCACTGTCGGCAGCCCTGAAAATGGTTTTCCGTGGTTTCCGATTTTCACACCAGGCAAATGCTGGGTCTGTACCTTAATTAAGGCCACGGCCTGTCCCATCGTCGCCATAAGACCTATCTGTGTTGGTGCGACGTAAAGCAAGTAGCAAAAAAAAAACGAATCATGCACAGGCATTAGGCGTTGCCACATCTGTTGTCAAAGGTACTTGGCTTTAGCTTTCGTGGTGGCATAGCGTCCCAGGCCAGTAGGGGTTCAGTCTTCTTCTTCTTCTTTCTTCTTTTCTAGCTTATTTCAATCCACTGCTGGATATACTGTAGGTCTCTTCCATATGCTTCCATCTTCTTGAACCACTTGGAACCAGCGTGTTCCAGCCAACAGCTTTATGTCGTCGAGCCATCTCTTCTGGGGTCTTCCAATGCCTCTCTTGTGTTCCCATGGTCTCCAGTGAACAATCCTAGAGGCCCACCTGTTGTAGTCTTGTCGAGCTACGTGTCCTACCCATTGCCATTTTAGTCTTGCTACTCTACTAGGTGCTAACTTCGACCCTTCCAAAGGGTCATCATCAGCCTCTATCACAACTGGAAAAGACAGCACATGCAACTTACAGTCATCAATATTCGATATATCTCATTGGCATGTCTTGATTCACTGATATATCCTGCTATGATCACACATGAGCCCATTTAAACGAATGTCACTTGCACATATGAATCACTTGTTCTTGTAAAAACACTATTATCTTGATATATGATATTTTTTATAAGAACAAGTGATTCGTACGAGCAAGTCGCATTAGATTAAATCAGTGGTTCTCAACCTTTGTGGGCCTGCTCCCCCTTTTCATCCGTAAATTATTTCACACCCCTGCCCCATAATGTATTATTGATTTACAAACGTTCTACTTATTTGTTAGGGTTAACACCTCAAAAAATGTTGTATAATGATTTTATTATCATAAATTACGAGTGCTTATTGCATAAATTTTATATGTTTAAGTAATAATTATAACGCAATCACTTTACAGAGAAAGTCATAAATAACACAAGTAATAATAATACAGTAAGATAATAAAATAAATTACAGTAAATATATTAGGATTCTACGCCCACTGCAATTAACACTTCAAACTGCATAATTTCATTTTTATTTCGTAAGAACAGAATTAATTATTAATGTTTTTCTTTCACAAGTTTTTAAATGTCTGGTTTCAACTGTGATAGTGCACACCACATGTCACTTTCAATATATAGCCGTGTTTGGTATTTTGATTTGATGTAAGACAGCGTAGAAAAGTCAGATTCACATAGATATGTTGATGGAAGCTGCACAATACAATTTGAAAATAAAATAAAGTGTTAAAATTATATTCATATTTATCAGTTGATTTATTAGTTTACTTTCATTTTTTGTCATCTCATTACATTTCTTGTAGACGTATACAAAGAAGTTTGTGTAAACATTACAAAAATGCAATAATTTTTACTATACTTCATAATACAGATCCTTGTACTTTTATATTTTTTATACATTTCATGACACAATTCATAAACACGAATTCCTTGTGCCAATGTCACTATAAAGTATGATAATGTTAAGAAAACTTTTTTCTACGTGTAGGACTTAGCGGTGACGAATATAAGTTTTTGTACTATATTCTTTTCTTTGTCACAACATTTTACTGTTAGGCAAATTTGTGTGTGTTTTTCATTGCTCACCACAGTTCCCCATAATTTGACCTCCCCCCCCCCCCCAGGTTGAGGACCGTTGGTTTTAAAGGACTCATGTATGATCACAGCATGTTGTAACGGTGAATCAAGACATGCTAATGTGATATATCGAATATTGATGACCGTGAGTTGCATATAATGTCTTTTCCAATTGTGACTGAGGCTGATGATGATCCATTGGAAGGGTCGGAACTAGTCCCTAATATATAATGTTCAAATAAATAATTATAACATATAATTTACGGTATTGTGTAGATGGACCCTCCAACCTTTGTTAATAGTCATAATTGTCAATATACAGAAATTAATTTCACATAAAATGTAAATAATGCTGAAGATCTTCTTTGGAACGTTTTCTCCATACAGTACATCTGGACGAGATCTGCCAACAGTGTTTTAGGTTTTACAATTTAGATCATAGAACACACAATAAACTGAGAAAAACTACGGCATATTCTGTTTTCTTAAAATGTCTGTGAATCCTCTGAAATATTGGCAGGGGCCCTAAAGGTCCACGGACTCCACTTTGGGAACCTCTGCTGTAAACATATGCCTCACTAGAAGTAGATCCCGGAATGATTATCTCACATATTCTATTCGGTTTCTAATTTCCAGGTCGGGGCTCGAGTCGTCCACGATACGTCAAGATATTTAAACCTGTAAACACAAATTCTGCTATTTGTAATTTGGAAGAGAAGTTATCTTTAATAATGTATTCGAGTATAAAACGTAAAAGACAGGAGCTGACGGCTGATCGATCGAAAATCCACGAGGGTAATATCGCATAAAAATCATGTTTAAGAACAGATTATTGAGCATAAACATTACCTTCAATTGCATTATTTACGGAACGAAATAAAAGTCTATCTTGGGACATAAAATGTATTTTATTGGAAAAAATAGCCTCGTTTTATATACATCCTCATGATAACGCTAGTAATTATTGTTTGAGAACTGCTGTTTTAAACCTTGAACATCATTAACAACTTGAAATAGCAGTTAAATTCTTTAAAGAGCCCTGTAGTCTCTTTAATAATTCCATTTAAAATAACATAATGGCCCATATAAATCTCGCTGTCTTTCATTACTATCAGTGTTTTATGGAACTTCATTCACAGAATGTAAGAGCAACAAGAATAAATATCTATTAAAATTTCACTCCTGCCTCTTCAAATTTTAATACTTTCCATTCTGATGTTCAATTACATACAAACTCAAGCCTAATAGAGGCTTAGCACTGATGGGCTTTGGCCTGCAAAACAAACGCTCGTTATGAAGTGACGCGTGGTCAGCGTGACGAAATTTCCCTGATGTTGTTTTTGGATTTCTAGACATTTGTCTCTATCTCACACTCAGGTAGAATGTGTTATCTCCGAAAATGCTGTTTTGAGGTATAAGCATTCTTCTTTTGAATTTTAATTTAAAAATCAGAGATCTGGTACAAATATAAATACAAATGTAAATATTATGCAGTCCACCTCTGTGGTGTAGTGGTTAGTGTGATTAGCAGCCACACCCGGAGGCCCGGGTTCGATTTTCGGCTCTACCACGAAATATGAAAAGTGGTACGAGGACTGGAACGGGGTTCACTCAGCCTCGGAAGGTCAACTGAATAGACAGGGGTTCTATTCCCTCCTCAGTCAGCCTCGAAGTGGTTTTCTGTGGTTTAACACTTCTCTTCCAGGCATATGCCGGGATGCTTTGTGGATATCAATTACTACTGATCTGCATTTCGGGCAGTCGCCCAGGTGGCAAATTCCCTATCTGTTGTTTTCCTAGACTTTTCATAAACGATCGCAAAGAAATTGGAAAATTATTGAACATTTCCCTTGGTAAGTTATTCCAATCCCTAACTCCCCTTCCTGTGTATGTTGGGATAAACGAATGTTTGCCCCAAATTGTCGTCTTGAATTCCAACTTTATCTTCATACTGTGATCTTTCCTACTTTTAAAGACACCACTAAAACTTATTCGTCTACTGATGCCCTCCCATGCCATCCCTCCACTGGCAGCTCGGAACATACCACATAATCAAGCAGCTCGTCTCTTTTCTCCCAAGTCTTCCCAGCCCAAACTTTGCGACATTTTTCTAACGCTACCTCTTTTGTCGGAAATCACCCAGAACAAAGCGAGCTGCTTTACTTTGGATTTTTTCCAGTTCTTGAATCAAGTAATCCTGGTGAGGGTCCCACACTGTAACCATACTCTAGTTGGGGTCTTGCCAGAGACTTATATGCCCTCTCCTTTACATCCTTACTACAACCCCTAAATACCCTCATAACCATGTGCAGAGATCTGTACCATTTATTAACAATCATATTTATGTGATTACTCCAATGAAGGTCTTTTCTTATATTAACACCTAGGTACTTACAATGATCCCCAAAAGGAACTTTCACCCCATCAACGCAGTAATTAAAACTGAGAAGACTTTTCCTATTTGTGAAACTCACAACCTTACTTTTAACCCCGTTTATCATCATACCATTGCCCACCGTCCATCTCACAACACTGTCGAGGTCACCCTGCAGCCGCTCACAATCTTGTGACTTATTTACTACTCTGTACAGAATAACATCATCTGCAAACAGCCTTATCTCTGATTCCACTTTTTTACACATATCATTGATATACATATAAGAAAACATTAAGGTCCAATAATACTGTCTTGAGGAATTCAGTCACTCTTTTTTCTAGTCCAATAGAACTTAATTTTGCCAGTAGTCTTCCATGATCTACCCTATCAAATGCCTTAGATAGGTCAACCGCAATATAGTTCATTTGGCCTCCTGAATCCAGGATATCTGCTATCTCTTGCTGAAATCCTACAAGCTGAGTTTCAGTGGAATAACCTTTCCTAAACCCAAACTGCCTTCTATCAAACCAGTTATTAATTTCACAAACATGTCTAATACAATCAGAAAGAATGCTTTCGCAAAGCTTACATGCAATACATGTCAAACTGACTGGCTTGTAATTTTCAGCTTTATGTCTATCACCCGTTCCTTTATACACAGGGGCTACTGTAGCAACTCTCCATTCATTTGGTATAGCTCTTTCAACCAAACAATAATCAAATAAGTATTTCAGATATGGTACTATACCCCAGCCCATTGCCTTTAGTATATCCCCAGAAATCTTATCAATTCCAGCTGTTGTTCTAGTTTTCAACTTTTGTATCTTACATTAAATGTCATTGTTATCATAGGTAAATTTTAATACTTCTTTAGTATTACTCACCTCCCCTATCTGGACATTATCCTTGTAACCAACAATCTTTACATACTTCTGACTGAATACTTCTGCCTTTTGAAGATCCTCGCATACACACTCCCCTTGTTCATTAATGATTCCTGGAATGTCCTTTTTTGAACCTGTTTCTGAAATTTTACTACAATTTGTATGACCACCAATTATGCTTGCCATCATGTTATCCTTAGCTGACTTGCTAAATTCAATTTCCTAGTAAGTTCCTTCAATTTCTCTTTACTTCCATAACCATTTCTAACTCTATTTCGTTCCAACCTGCACCTCCTTCTTAGCCTCTTTACTTCTCTGTTATAATATAGTGGATCTTTACCATTCCTTACCACCTTTAAAGGTACAAACCTCACATTCCTCATCAATTGCTTTAAACCCATCCCAGAATCTGTTTACATTTTTATTTACCATTTTCCAGCGATCATAGTTACGTTTTAAAAACTCCCTCATGCCTGTTTTATCAGCCATATGGTACTGCCTAATGGTCCTAATTTTAATACCTTCCTTTCTTTCACATTTATTTTTAACTACGACATAAACAGGTTCGTGATCACTAATACCATCTATTACTTCGGTTTCTCTATAGAGCTCATCTGGTTTTATCAGCACCTAACTTAAAACAACGGCCGCTTCCTTCCCTCTTCCTTGTCTATTCCTTCCAATCTTCCCATCCTCCACTAGACCTCTGTTCAGCATAGCTGGTGAGGCCGCCTGGGTGAGGTACTGGTCCTCCTCCCCAGTCGTATCCTCCGACCCAAAGTCTCACGCTCCAGGACACTGCTCTTGAGGCGGTAGAGTTGGGATTCCTCGCTGACTCCGAGGGAAAACAAACACTGGACGGTAAACAGATAAAGAAAGTAAGAAAGAAAGAAAGAAAGAAAGAAAGAAAGAAAGAAAGAAAATATTATGCATTAGCATTCCTTTTTATTTATATTCATATGCACATGGTTTTATATAGTTTCTAAATTGCGTTAATTAGAAAGAAACTGAGTTATCATGGTCTGACCGAATTATGGTGCCCATTATCAGAACGTGTTATCTGCGTATTTAGAGTACTTATCTGGTTATTACAAATTGACCGTAGTAAATCCTGTACAAGTCGAAATCAATATAAAGGGGAATAAGCATTATCACTTTCGTATCAAATTACATATATTTCCCTTTTAAGAAGTCTACATAATTCATAACTTTTAAGAATTGTACAGTATGTCCATCTGAAAGAGGAATGAAGTGTCACTAACACTCATACAGGTGTTAGCACCCTGTAGAGCACGAAGTTCCTGGTAGAATCTATGGTTCAGAGGATCAATAAGCTCTAACATGGATAGCAGATCATCATACTATTTGTTCTGAATCTTCACCGTTTCTTGATATACAACAGGCAAATGCATGTTTTCTTCTATTTATAATAAAAATTCTGAAGGACGCCTCATTTGGAAGTGATTACTAGAATTTAAGTTCAAATTTTCTAAACTTCTTGGTGACATGGAGCCACAAAGTATTAGGCCTACGCCAAACAAATTGATTTTTTCTGTGTCAATCGTACTTCTATTGAAATAACAATTCATAGGGCTCCGAAATGAAAAGAGCTCATTCTGATTCATCTGAACCACTACTGATGTGTCTCACCTGGAACTAAGTATTTGTGGCTTATTTTTTTTGAAAATTACAAACGTATTCATTTTTATCCTCTCTATTATTTGAAAAAACCGATTACTTACCAATACTTGCTTATTGCTGCGGCTTTTAAAAGTACAACTTTTACCATTCTTCTACCACGAAATAAGTCGCTCATTATGGATGTTAAAACAACATATGCATCCGAAACAATAAGTATTATCAAATGAGGGATGCTATGAACTAAGAATGCTGTGCTTGACAGCTGGAAACAAGCATTGCCAACCCTTGCTGTAACATTTAATTTGATTCTAACATAATAACTCCCTGTGTTTATACTATATAAGGTGGACAATGGTTTAGTCTACAAATGAAAAGTGTTCTTGTCAGGATCTGACCAAAACTCAATTGCAAAATTGACAGTTATCAGGTAGTAGTAGGCTGTAGGGAGGGCTTAAGAGTAGATAGAGGTATCGGGTGTATACCAAACGAAAGAGGATTGTTTCTTTTACATAACTACTGTCTTAGCACAGAAGGATCATTTTTGGAGTTATCAGGTTCTGACCAAATGCCACACAATCGTTATCACGTAGGCTGAGAGAATCTTGAGACAGCCTTCAAATCTAAGTAAAAATATCGGACCTGACCGAGATTCGATCCTAATTTCTCCCGGTAAGAAGCAAGCTTGCTACCCCTTGTCCATTGAGCCGACTTTGACATTCAAACATGATACATTACTTACAACAGGAGAGAATTAAGACTTATTTCATTGCTATTTCTCTCCCTCTTACTCAAATTGAGAATAGTGATGACTGGGCCTCCCTCCGGCTCCATGGCTAAATGGTAAGTGTGCTGGCCTTTGGTCCAGGGGTTCCCGGGTTTGATTCTCGACCGGGTCGGGGATTTTAACTTGAATGGGTTAATTGCGATAGTTCGGGGGCTGGATGTGTGTGCCGTCTTCATCATGAGAATTTATCGCAGATAGGGCCCCATCCTCATTAGGCGCGCAGGTCGCTTATCCGGCGACAACTCGAAAGATCGTCACTAGGCCTCTTTGGAGGCCACACGCCATTATTATTACTGGGCCCAAAATGTAGATGAGTCCGGCATTCGGCTCACTTATGCCAGGCTCCTTAATCTAGTATGCCCTATATAATTTTACACCGTCAACTCGTGTGCAGTACCATCATCATATAATAATAATAATAATGATAATTATAATAAATAATAGAAGAAGAAGAAACTATAGCAGTAATATAATAACACGTCACCCAGCTCCTTAGCTGAATGGTCAGCGTAATGGTCTTTAGTTCAGGAGGCCGTGGTTCGATTCCAGACCAGGCCGGGGATTTAATTTCTTCTTTATTTGTTTACCCTCCAGGGTCGGCTTTTTCCTTGGACTCAGCGAGGGATCCCACCTCTACTGCCTCAAAGGCAGTGTCCTGGAGCTTCAGACTCCGGGTCGGGGGATACAACTGGGGAGGATGACCAGTAGCTCGCCCAGGCGGCCTCACCTGCTATGCGGAACAGGGACCTTGTGCGGGGGCGGGGATGGAAAGATTGGAAAGGATAGGCTAGGAAGAGGGAAGGAAGCGGTCGTGGCTTAAAGTTAGGTACCATCCCGGCATTTGCCTGGAGGAGAATTGGGAAACCACGGAAATCCACTTACAGGGTAGCTGAGGTGGGAATCGATCCCACCTCTGCTCAGTTGAGCTCCCGAGGCAGAGCCGGGAATCGAACGCGGGCCTCCGGGGGTGGCAGCTAATCACGCTAACCATTACACCACAGAGGCGGACGGATTTTAACTAAGTATGGTTAAATTCCTCTAGCTCGGGGACAGGGTCTTTGTGTCAGTTTCCTTCACCTACATACACCACGCGACACTTCCAACTACCCCAGAAACACGCAATAGCAAATACTTCCCTTCTGATAGGTTTGTTGTCAGGAAGGACATCCGGCCATAAAACTGGACCAAATCCTCGTAACCTGCCGACCCCAATAAATTCAGAAAATGGCCAGGAGAAGAAGGAGTAATAAGTACAGGGTATGTCAACATTATTATGATATTTTATCAATATCCAGAGAACACCTGTTGCGCGTGTTGGCGTCTATTGTGGATATTGTTTAATTCCCCGTTTTCTTATGAATTGAACACATATTTATTTCATGGACTGAAAATACGGCGTTTTCAGTTTCATTTACCATAACTGACTGGGGATATAGCAATTGACACATAATTGAATTTTCTCTGAGAGGCTTGAAAACTTGTAGAAAGGCAATGCGCAAGAAACCAATTGCGAATTTCATTTTGAAGGTTCGAAGGTGAGATAGAGAGTTTTCATGTCGGGACAGACCGTACCAACGACAGAACGTACCACACGGGTTTTCGTGACAACAAAACATACCAGTTAGGAAGATTGCTACCGGTACTTGTGAAGACGCCACCAATGGCCTCCAAATATTTTCGCCTTGAAGAAAACTGACCATATTATAAAGTGTGAGAATTGACAGTATGGATGAGGTCGGCGATAGGTAGGATGATAGATATTTTTATCTGGCAGTGGGTAAGAGGTGGGGTGGAGTCTTCTGTAGTCCGGCAATAACGAAATAGTTACTGGTGTCGTAGGGGTAGGCAAGTTTTAGGGTGAGATTTAGGGGTTGTGAGGAGTCAAATATATTGTGACCGTTCGTGGGACGCCTAGTTCGAAGATGATAATAAATTTTATAATTCGCTCGACTAGAATTCAGTGGTTTACATGATCCTCCACTCAGGGCATGGCCCTTCGGAAAGAAAGCGGTCACATCCTATCAATAATCAACCTGGTAGTGATCTAACATTAGTTTCGAAATAATAAGTTCACTTAAATTAGGCTTAAATGAAAGTTGCAATGAGAAATTGGAAGTGTAATAATTTTAATAAAATGAAATTAACTGACTACAATTGAACAACTGAAGATGCAACGTAAAATAAATTATCCTTGTACATCTCTTATCGCACCGCATTAAAAGAATCAAGTCCATCTTGAAAAATAATTGTCAGTCATTAAATTAAAATCTCATCATTACACAACACTGATTCACTTAAATAAATGTAAATTAATATAATGGAAAATCAGCAATTTCAGTTTCTTTTCATTCATCTTGTTTGTTCATTCCCTGACGTATTATTTAGACGAACCTGTCCTCCCTGCTCTACTTTTCCTATTACTTCATTATAACCTTCTAACTAACTGAATCATAACTTGAATTTTCTGACGGCGCATGATAAACACAGAAAATCCTTCAAATACATAATAATAGTATCATTGCTCCATAAATAAATAACTGCATGTCTCCATCCAACTAACGGCATCATATGGCTGCACCTGAAATAAAGTACTAACTACCGTTATAAATAAGTGAACGATCAAATGCCAGACGATCTGCGTTGCATCGGCTCCACTCCATCCTGCTGGAAAATACTTCTACAGCGCCAACTTACTACATCTAGCAATGCTACAAGTTGATCTACAGTACAGGTGACAATACTCCCACAATCTAATTATCGTTCGAGTAGCTTGTCGAAGATCCTACTCGTGTGTTCGTAAAATACATTTCGCTATCCATGTGATACCAAATTAAACTCAAGTCAGCTCGTATGCCTAACTAATCTCTTCGAAAAGCATTCAATCAACGCTACGAAACTCGCTCATCTAATAAACTCAAACATACGCGGCGGAAATACCTCTCAATAACACTATCCTAACCATTGGCCATCTCAAAGAATTAAATTACTACCGCAATTCACCACTCAATAAATCATTCTCTAATTATACCGTCAACTATACCTTTAGATGACCCTACATATTTTACGCCGCACAATGTCCACCACATAACGAAAATACTCATCATTTTCTACATAAATGAGCTAAAATATCTTTGAAGAGCTTCACTATTATTCATACAACCATCACTGAATCGATCCACAAAACATATCACAACACTCCGCGGAATTATTGATATTATAAGATCACCACATCAAATATCTCACACATCGGTACTTCAAACTTACCTGTAGCATTCAAGATCACACTCGCTTCACAGCTGTTCCACTAACACGGAAAACAACGCAGGAAAGATCGCCTAACCCTAATATTCACCGACGGAAAACATTATTCTAATATACGCAGTAGCATTATATGACGTTAAACCAACACCGTTAGCACGTTAGAACATTCAAGTTATTTCACTTTATATCACCTGTGTGACATTTAAAAAAAAATCTACTTCTACTATAAGCATCTACAAGTAAACAAGAAGGGCAAGGTTCGACTACTCATCTGACTTCCTCGCTTCTCCACAGGTATTGGTCGTCAGGTTATTTGTTCAGCCATCTCATTCATCTCGGCAGGGTGCGGATCCACCAGGATTCTACTGGTTTACTCGAACATCTCCTCTATATAGACTTTCTTATTCACAAATATAGGCAACATCTTGGGTTCAATCTGAAACTCGAACAAAAATAATTAGAGCGAATTCATACTGATTTACAAGTCCACTGTTATCGATTAATACTGGCCTGTATAAATTAATGTCGCTCAATGCTATATTTAGTTTATCAAACGTTATTTAGGCCTCAACTTCTTAAATTTTAAAGACTTTAACTCGCATACAAGAGCTGTGCTCACTATTTGCTTTCCGATCTTTTTCTGCTACTCAAGAATTAACATTGAAAACAAATTCTAACTTCATTATTTACAATAATAATAATGAGGATGCTTTCCATGAACCACATAACTATGATCCTGACTTCTTTACATATGATTTTGACATTTGAGGAAACGTTATCACGGAGATTCACAAAGGAACACACGCTACTATTGTTTATTCTTCTCCACTTGAAGTACATCACCACACGCCTGTTAGATGATTAACTGTATGTAATTCCGGCTCAATCCATGGCCTCCTTGACGTCTGTAATACTAGATGTAATGTCTGGCCTTTCTTCTTCTCAGCTGTTACTGCAAATATTTATTGGTACCCGCTTGCGACTACACTGTTTTCATGCGGTCCGATGTATACCACGGGGTTCTGAGCTTGATCTACCGATTCTCTTCCATAAGATCTACCATCCATTCGCGAGTTGTGTCGGCTCATATATTAAGAGTATATATAAATTTGCCGTGCATCAACAATTTATCTTACATCTATGCCGTCCATATGCATTTATCATAATTATGACCTTCAATGACTCCCTGACATGTAATTACACGTCCTTGGAAGGTCATAATATGTGGGATCCAGCTACTCAGTCCACCAGGGTTATCCATATATGGGGTGAGGTTGGGGTGTCAGGTGTAATTTTGATGGGGGATGGAACTGATTGTGGGCTAGTTAATTGGTCTAGATTAGTAATCCCAAGATCAAAATTTGGAAACCAGGTTTGAGTATTAGTGTTGTCCATGATGGTGTTTATGTGTAATTTAGTGTGTATGTAAGAGGAGGTAAAGCACTGGTAGGGCTTGGTCAAACTGCGTGAGTACCGTATGAAATTATTGGTGCTCGCGTATTGGGTATGGTCGAGACAGGTATAGTTTATCCGGATTTCACCGTGACAAGTCTCGTACCAACACCCATTAGGGCCTGACAAATTGCTTTCTTCTCTCTGTGCCCGCACAAGGCAGGCGGGCTACTGGTCTGGTCGGTTGTGGCTGGGTGACTGGCGGCGACCGCAGAAAGTCCTGTTAGAGTATAAATAACAGGTCGGACCGCGCTGAGAACCGCGCTGGCAGACACCCTGTTTGGTTGGCGGCTGATGGATGGGGCGAGTCGGGGCTCGTGATAGTTAGCTGTGCGGTGGTGCGCTCCTGGCGGCGTGGTGTGGTACTATTTTGTACCGAGGTGAGCGCTTTGCGGAAAGTGAAGGCATGCTGACTGTATACTGGGTGCAAGCTCGGTAGCGAGACTCTCCTTGATCTACTCTCTTCGAGCGCTTGGCTGAGAATGTATTGTGTTTTGTGTTCTTGCTCTTTCTACGACAGCATCCCTGTATGCCACTCATTGTCCTTCTCTATCTTGAACCTGCTTACTGTCTGTTGTTTGGAACTTTTCGCTAATCATATCAATATACTTCTGTCTAATTTCCTCGTCTTGGAGATTTTCCTCTGCAGTCAAATAGCATTTTCTCTATCCTGGGCCTAGGGATACTCAGTTCACTACAGATCAGGTAGTGGTCTGTATCATTAGAGAAGTCTTCGGAACACCCGCACATTCCTAACAGATTTCCTGAATTCAAACTCGGTTATGATATAGCCTGTTGTGGATCTGGTACCCCTACCCTCCCATGTGAAGCAATGAATAATGTATTCGTAACTGCTAATCCCATACTAGCACACAAGTTCATTAAACGCTTACAATCCTATTAGCTTAGATATCTCTTAAATACAGCTTACATGTCTTCCTCACATTTACCCATCACGTTTTCGTTTCCTTCAGTTCTAGCCGATTAGAACGGTCCTATCCTTGCTGTTGACCATGACTGCAATGTCACTGAGTGCTTCATTGAACTTGTCGACTTCATCCTCATGTTCACCCTCACATGGTGAAAACACAGATAAAATTCTTGTCCTAGTTCTTTCTACAGCTGCCGGGCTGAGTGGCTCAGACGGTTGAGGCGCCGGCCTTCTAACCCCAACTTGGCAGATTCGATCCTCGTGTCGGTAGATTTAGTGGCACGTAAAATAACTCCTGTGGGACTAAATTCCGGCACCTTGGCGTCTCCGAAAACCGTTAAAAGTAGTTAGTGGGACGTAAAGCCAATAACATTATTATTATTTTATCATTATTATTGTACCGGGCGGTACACCTCTACGCGACGCAAGTTCAAATCTTGCGCCAATTGAAACTTCTCTACTGGAGAAACCCGGAACTTTAACAACTGAACTAACTCTGCGGTTTATCAAAAGATGTCACTGAGTGTTTTTGATATGCTTTTGTTTTTCATTGATCAAGAAGTGTGAACATTCTCTAACAGATGTCTCTACCAAAAACTATGATAACGCACTCTGGTGTAAAGGAATGAACCTCTTGGAGAAATGTTGTATTCATAAGTTTTGTCTTTACTAAATTTTGTTCTGTGGTTTGTGGTTTGGCAACATTAATCCTTTCTTTCCGCCTGTTTTGAATTTAGCCAATCAGTAATTTCTGTAATTAATTTTCCTCCAATCATTGCTTTCTTCTTCAAATTTCCATGTGTAATTCTTAGTCAACCAATAAAAATTGAGTGGGTGTGTCTACTCATTCCTGAAAGGTCTCGAATTTTCCACGAGGGTATAAAAACTGCTGATTTTCTTGTCTCCGGGCCACTTCAGTAACATCTAGCTTTGTGTGTGGATATGTAGCAGGGGGCGGGAAGCGCCTCTTTCTTCGGGCAACAGATCTCCAACAGGGTAATGGCCTTTTAACATCTTTATTTCTTGTTAGCTCAGCAGTTTAACTCCCGGGGAAGGTTCGAAACCTTTAATATGTAAACTATTAAACATGTAAACCCCTTTTCCTGGTAAACTTCTGTTTTCTTGAACTTTAATTCGGGGATAGGGAGTGCTTTACCCTCTCGAGCTCCTCTTCATTTTTGAATTTGAGGTGACTATGTTTTCATAACCGTTTTTCTCTTCCGTCTTAATGTGTTAAATTTATCTTGTTTACTATTCACTTCCATAGATTGGGATTAGCTCCTGTATTAACGGCCTAGCGCCACTTAGGTTTTAAAATGTGTATTTAGGAGTGCAAGTTCACGCCTCCAGTCTTCTCTGTACTTTGGGCCAGTAACTTAACCTGTGTTTTTTTTTTCTTCACGCTAAGGCCCTGTAGGTTGGGTACAAGATACCCCTGTTTCACTGTAAGTGTGCCTTGAAGGCAGTTAGGAGTAATGTTTGTTGTGGCCTTTGATAGGCTTGTAAAATTGAGAGCAGGTCAGCTCTTTCTGGTATGTTGGAAGGTGCCTCTAGGAGGCTTGACATTACTAAGCGGGAGCAAGAGCTCCATGTCATTAGGGGTTTTCTGCCCTTTGGTATTTTGTGGTTGTGAGCTGAGAGCTCAGAGATTGTAAAAGGTGGGGCTTGAAGCCCAGATCATTAATTTGTCTCTAAATCCTTGCTTTTCTGGTCTTGTACCTGATTGGCTTGTTAAGTTTTCAAATTCTATGTAAACTTTTGTTAACTCTTGTTGTATATTGAAAATATAACCTTTATTTAAATTTTAAATTAATCTTTTGGACTTGTAGTTAGACCCATTCCAGCCCGCACCTTCTTTAACCTCTGCTGTTCCACAGATACCTCGGAACAATTATTATTATTATTATTATTATTATTATTATTATTATTATTATTATTATTATTATTATTATTATTATTTTCTACAGCTAAATCTACCCACTTCTATCGCTCATTTACGCGCCTGAGAGGAACTATGTTGCGAACAACAGTATTAACATTCCTACACCTCACATTATGCCCTTCACCGAGCTCGATAGCTGCAGTCGCTTAAGTGCGGCCAGTATCCAGGATTCGGCAGATAGTAGGTTCGAACCACACTGGCGGCAGTCCTGAAAATGGTTTTGCGTGGTTTCCCATTTTCACATCAGGCAAATGCTGGGGCTGTACCTTAATTAAGGCCACGGCCGCTTCCTTCCCACTCCTAGGCCTTTCCTGTCCCATCGTCGCCGTAAGACCTATCTGTGTCTGTGCGACGTAAAACGACTAGCATTATGCCCTTCCATTTTTAACACCTGTTAAGAACACTTTCTATCTCCCCTTACTCGAATTTCATTAATTCCTATCACATCTAGATGCATCCTCTTTGCTGATTCAGCCAGTTCTACTTCTTTCTTCCTTAAGACTCATTAATATTGATAGCTACCCTTCGAAGTACATTTCGTTAGCCACATTGTTTCCAAGGATATCCTCACCTGCCAAATGGAAGTGGGACTCCGTTACTCCCATAAGTCCGAGGATTGCTTTAAATGTCGTAAGCTCAGTAAATTCTGTGAAGCAGGATACTATCCTATTTATAAATAGTCCCAGTGAGAATCTCTCCTCTAACGGGTTACGGACCACTAGTGGATTGTATATTCCTAGCCTTCTGAGTACAAGGACAGTCATGACTCAGAATAGGTCCGAGATGCTCACTGCTGTTCTATAGCTACTGGTATCCGTATCCGAACTGTCAGGAAGACTTCCTTGCTCACTCAGCGGTTGCCCATGGTTCATGAAATAGGACTTGAATACAGAAGTCCATACCATGAAGCGTTATTTGTTACAAGGACACATGTCTGATGATGATCAAGATTTTACAAGAACCTTAGACTAAGGTACTGTTACAAGCTCTTATGGTGAGAATGTTGAAAATTTAGCTAGAAACACGTGCGATGAATAGCTATTGAACGTTGACATAACCAGAAATGCAGTCACTCCGTTTTGGTACCCTAGTTCTCTCATAGTACATATCATACATTGGAATGCAGGTAGGTGAATAATATGTGTGGATAATGGCATCGAAATTTATCTGTATCTTCCGTCTGTAGTAAGAAGTAGAAATTCGGGGACCCCAGGGTCTTTTAAATTCGGAGCGTAATTTTTCGATCAGAGAGCCGTGTATGAGTTTGACATTGTTGGCTTGTACCATCCTCTTTACTGTCTAACCTCACTTGGTCAAATTTTATTCTCTTCTGACCATGACACTATTTGATTTGCAAGGCCTTAAGTCGTCTTTTGTTTGCACGCCATTCGGGGCCCTTCTCTGCGTTTTGCCGGTATTTTTCAAAGTGTAGGAGCTCTTCCATGAGTATTAAGAGGGGATGATTGCCTGGTTGTATGTAGTCACCCTACCTTTTGCCAAATGTCGGGAAGCCGTTGGGGACCGTGAAAGCGATGGAACGCTCTACAGCGCGAAGTACAGATATCACGTCTGGATCGGCGGTCTCGGAGGGTTCTTTCATCTTCGGAAACAGGTCGAAGTCCTAAGGACACCTGTCTGGTGAGTATGAGGGATATTCCAAGACCTCCCAATGCCACCGTTGCAATAAGAGCTTGACATTGTTTGCGACATGACAATGTGCGTTGGCATGCAACATGACGGGGTGATCGTCTCGTAATAAAAGTGAAAATTTGCGCCCCATATCCGGATGCATATGTCGGTCCAGAAATCGGCGATATTAGACACTATTACGGTTTGTCCCTCAGACACAGCACGCTTAACTCCATGAATTATTTTTTGTTTTCGTTTGGTGAAGAAAATTTCAAGCTTTAATGTTCAACTTACGTTCAGTGTTTTAGATCTACCAGGAATTCTTAACTGGGGCTAATAGCTTTAAACTCCGATGTGATGTGGATTGCCATAATGGGGTATATACATACGTTTTTTCACGATTTTACGCTTAGCTTTTAACATTCAAAGACCGAATATTACTGCATACTGGCCATGGGTACGCATTACAAGGCGCAAGTATACTTGCAAGACCGTTGAGGTTGAGCCAGAGGTACTCCTGAAGCCTGTAGTAATGTGATGGGGAGGGCCCACGTAAAATAAACGGTGGTTGGTACGCGTGGATGTTGATGGGGTGGAAGGGCTGTTGTAGGGCTGTTTTGTCATATGTTACGTAAAAGAAATAAGGCATATCTATATATGTGTTTAATTGACTGTACAATTGAAGGTGTGCCGTAAAACTACCTCTGTCCACAATCTTTATCCAGTATGCAGTAAAGGGTTCAGAATAACACCCTCGTAGTCGTATGTCAAAATTTCTGTAAAAGTGGCGAAACTGGGTGACGCCATTCATTCCATTGACACTTTAATTGAAGCTCGTCTCATCAATGGCAACAATACGCTGCAGAAATGCGTCATCTTCGTTGTGGTAATTGCCCCAGATAGATGCCAGTCAGTGCATACTGGTGCCATTTCTGTACGTCGGTGAGTTGATGTAGAACCCAACGGGGGGCAATTTTCCTCATGTTAAGACATTTCGTCGGTATGTGCCACACCGTCTGATGACTGAGACTATCCTCTACGGATAATTCCCAGACAGTCCATAGATGGTCTACGGAAACGAGATCACTTACGATTTTAATATAATCTTGAGGAATGGACGGCCGACCTGTGCGGTGCAAATCCGCAGCCTCATTCCAACCCTCACGAAACGTCTTGACCCATCGTGCAACGATCCTATACGGCAGCGCCTCTGCACCTGTGCACAGTGCAAAAGACTACTTCGCTTGGTTGACCAGTGTGGAGACCCCCACTCCTCGATTTGGAGCAATAGCGCTGTCTCTCTCTTTCCCCACGCTGTCTCGCTCGCTCCGCCTGTCTCCCCCTTTCCTCACTTGTTCCGTAGCGCCCCAAATCCGAGCCGAGTCGAGCCGAGCTTAGCCGAATAGCCCAGAGACGAACCGTTGGTGCGAGCCGAGCCGAGTTGGACCGATGCACTGTGCACTGGAACTCCGCGCCTCAGTTTGCACGCGTGAGATTTTGAGCGTTTGAGAGTCCCTGCTATACGGTAATGCATTCTCGCCACAGGCTTCACGTAATCCTCTATAACATTCTGATGCATTTTTGCCACGGGTAATATTGATTTTCATCCACGAACGCTGATCAACTTTTGAAAACATGCTCTAGGGTAGAACGCTGGACTCGACACTCTTCAATTGAAAGCCACATAGTCAATACACTCCGAACTAGATGCCCGTCAGATGCAGACAACACATCGACGACAGCGCCATCTGACCGCTCACATATCATATTTGCGAATGCCCAATATCCTGGACTGCGTTGCCGTTACTTTATTTACAGCCCTCGTACAATAATGATCACCACCTCCAGGCTGGTGAATAATTATACATTCCCTGTTCGGATACAAGTATTTAATGGGAGGGGGAATTGGAAACTGGATATTTTTCTATGGTTTGATTTTGAGACAAGCATTTTCAGATTGCAGCTTGGCCCGTATGTTGTAAGGATGCAGTCTTTATGATTGTCTCACAACAGAGGAGCATATACAGTTCTCAAAG
This sequence comes from Anabrus simplex, assembly GCF_040414725.1. Taxonomy (NCBI): domain Eukaryota; kingdom Metazoa; phylum Arthropoda; class Insecta; order Orthoptera; family Tettigoniidae; genus Anabrus; species Anabrus simplex. The sequence continues at coordinate 97,614,815 of NC_090268.1, read as the reverse complement.
CGGGCAGGTTTTGAAAGATTACGTGCCAAATCGAATTTTCGAACAACAAAGGTAGAAGAAATAAGCTATTAATGTTGCAGACTTGTCGACTTGGCCTCAGGTGCTTTCATTCGCTAAGAAACGAGCTTCTCGGGGAATGTAAGGCCATTGAGTTCTTTCTTTCAGTAAGTCCGTAACTCTCTGCTGTTCGCGAGACATTATATTGATTTAGGAAATCAGGTTTCTTTCGAGGATGTCAGCTTTTCTAACGCTCCACACTCTAACAGCAAAATAAAATGTCCTTTGAAGCTGTAAAGTTAAATGGAGGGGAGTGGCGGCTGCAACTGTTATTTTTAACAGTGTCACGTCACGCCATGCCAACAGGAGAGGCGGGAGAACATCTATTCAGGGGAAGAGGAGGTCCAGGAAGGCCTTAATGTTGAAGTTTCTAGTTCTAGTGCAGTCTCTTTGTTAAAACTCTTGAAGTTTGAAAGGACAGAGGAGGAAACTCTGTCAATGTGGTCGCAAGACGGTGTGCCAAAACAGATCAAACATTGTTTTAAAAGAGATATTTCAATAATAATAACAATGTTATTGTTTTTACCTCCCACTAACTGCTACCGTTTTTGGAGACGCCGAGATGCTGGAATTTTGTCCCACAGAAGTTCTTTTACGTACCAGTAAATCTACTGACACGAGGCTGACGTATTTGAGCAAAGAGATATTTTAGCAAGCATCTCATCAGCTTTGGACTTCAATACGAACCGGATAATAATATTAATGATTTCACGTACCACGAACTACTTTTATGGATTTAGGAGATAAAGGAAGTTTTATCACATAGAAATCGAAGACTTCCACGGAGTAAGGATTTAACCAACAAATCAGTAATTTTTCACGAGAGAGGAAAATTGATTTTGACGTTTTTTCATGGTATAATGTAGGGGGCCCATATTTCGTCCCCTTAGCAGGTTTGGACTCGTGGAAATTCGGGAAATTAATATATATATATTATTGAATATTATTGCCACTTATGGCAAGTTACAAAACTGATGAAGCATTCTTCAGATTTAAGAGATATTTTAGTAATAATAACAATATTATTGTTTTTATGTACCACTAACTACGTACTACGGTTTTCGGAGACGGAGACGGAACGGAACGTAAGGTAGTCAATATTTGACATAAAAATAAATGCTACAAAAACTGCTTTGTTTTCCCATGTGAAAATAATAATACACTTCATAAAAGCAAATAAAATATGGGGGACGAAATTACGAACATTACCTGATTTATTACAATGACCGCTACAGTAACTTACGCCAAACGCCTCACTGTAGCGATTACACGCCAGGAACTACACCACACGACTTAAATGCAGTCACATATCAGTGCTCACTCTAGGACTAGCAGGCTCTTAATTTGAATGCTGCATTAACTCAGCTCAGCATAACAAGTGAGCCCTCCTTGTAGGCTTACACGGAAACCAAATGTGGTGCACACAACCAACTCTCACAACAAGACAACGAGATGAGGCAACACGTGTGTGCGCGGCTAAATATTAGTTACCAACCGTGCAAACTGGAAATCCCTAGGGGGACGAAATTAGGTGCGGGGACGGAATTTGGCCCCCCTACTTTACAATACTTGAACCAGTTGCACATGCAAGTGTACAGATGAGATCAAGTTATAGCCATAACATATTGTTTTAATAAAGGTTTAAAAAGTAACGCATTAAGTGCAAGTGATACCATGCAAACTAACCTGCAAGTATGTCTTACGTTTGTATATAATAGAATATAAATTCTGTACATGCACTTGAGACACAAATGATAGCAAATAGTATTGTTTTAATAATAAAAATAACAACGACAATAAAAACAAAGTATTCAAGAACATATTTCAAAATATAGATGTGATTTCGTCTATGGCTTTTATTAAAGTACTGGTGATGAACCAACAAAAGCACTGTCCAACATCTTGACTGATGTTACATCCTTACACCACGGAGGACTAAGTTCTGCTGACTGTAAACTAGTTTGAAGTTCAAATGTAAGACACAAGGGGACACCACAGCATGGAGGCGTGGTGATACACAATGTTTCCACTGAAATTTTACTTTTCAAAAATTTGTTGGTTACATCCTTTGTTTCCGGAGAGGTCTTAAATTCTTTTACGTACTGGTAAATCTGGCATTACGGGGCCGGCGCGTTTGAGCACCTTCACATACCAGGGGATCGAACCAGCCGACTTGAGCTCAGTGACTGAGTTACTCAGCCTGGTAAATGAAGCTAGAAAGAAACGGAGAGCCATCTCTCTCGGCTAGTGAATGTGGGATTATAAAATGAAAAGCCACCTCACTTTGGTCTGTTTTCCAAGTACGATAATGATGTTACTTTTCTAAAGGGGCCTAACACGTAGGTCATCGGCCCCTAATGGTTCGAGGTGAAACGAAATGAAACGATAATTAAAACTTCAAAATGTATCCACTGACTAAAATCAAAAACGAATGATGATGAAAGATGACCATCAATCCAAAAAAAAAAAAAAAAAAATCTGTGGATTCGATTCGCAATACCCCCCATGTTCTGAGATGATGCTTGTTGTCCAGAGGGTTCCAAAATCTAGGTCACGAGGCGTGTTTTTTAAGTAAGGGCCATTTGAAAACACAACGAAAGACGATTTTCAAACACCACATTTATTTGCAGATTCTACATACATTACTCTATTTTTTCAAATATAGCCGCCAAGTTTGTTTCAACACTTATCATACTTTACAACTAAGTTTTGAATGCCCTCTTTATAGACACTTGCCGCCTGCTCCGATAACCAAGAGTTCTTGATCTTGATCTTGCGCTGGGACATAGTCTGTTTGGCCTTCATCTTTTCAGGTGAATGTGTGTATCTCCACTCCATGTTCTGCTGTTTCGATTCGGGCGTGATATGAGAAACCCATGTTTCGTCTTCCGTTACCTTCTTCGGCATAACGAGTCAAAAATGTCATCGAACACTCAAATCTGTACAAAAACAAAATATTTGAGTGTTCGATGAGTGTTGAGTGTCCCAGCGCAAGATCAAGAACTCTTGGTTATCGGAACAGGCGGCAAGTGTCTATGTAGAGGGTATTCAAAACTTAGTTGTAAGGTATGATAAGTGTTTAAACAAACTCGGCGGCTATGTTGAAAAATAGAGCAAAGTATGTAGAATCTGCAAATAAATGTGGTGTTTGAAAATCAACTTTTGTTGTGTAGTTATTTTCAAACGGCCCTTACTTAAAAAAAAAACACGCCTCGTACTAATCACTTTTAAAGCAGGACCATGGTGTTGTTCTTATCTTCTCTTCTCAATACTAAGATTGGTTGGCAGCAATTCGTCTTCTCCACTCTTCTCTGTAATCCGCTAATCTCTTCATTTCCACATATGAGCCTGTTCCTACGTCATCTCTGATCTGTCTTGAATATAGTGGTACTAATCACAGGTAACGCAGAAATATGGTGGTACTCAAGTTGGCTGGTTCGATCTCAGCTCAGTCGCTTAGTATTTGAAGGTGCTCAAACACACCGGTCCCGTATTGGTAGATTTACCATAACGTAACATAATTGAAGACTTCCTCGAAATACGGATGTAACCAGCAAAGGTTTGAGAAGTGAGATTTCAGTGGAAATAGGGTATATAATCACGCCTCTTACAGGTAATGTAGACCCATGATATGTCACACATAATGGCACCACTCACAGGCAATGCAGACCAATGGTGCTTCTAACTTTGTGGGACTAATCACGGGCGCCAGTATTCCCGTGGTGTTCCCCACGTAGTGGAACTTATCACAGACCACGTAAACTCATGATGTTGCTCATATAGTGGTATGAATCATAGGGAATGTAAAGCCACGGCGTATCACAGACTATGGTACCATTCACAGGAAATACAGATCCATGGTGTTCCTCATATATTGGTACTATTCACAGGTAACGCAGACCCGTTTTGAACACAGGGTAACCAACGAAATTCAGTGCGGTGCAAGGCAGCTCCTCTCGCACGGACGCCACTCCGGTGTTCAGCGCCCGTTCCCCCGCCTCAGTGGAATGCGTACTTTGGTAGTAATCACATGCAACGCCCAGTCCCATGGTGTTCCTTAAATAATGATACTAATCGTAGGTAATATCGAACCATGGTGGTCCTCACTTAATGGTACTAACCACAAGCAATCGCACGGCTCCAACTCCATCATCGCTTGATCGCCCTTTTAGTCGCTTCTTACGACAGGCAGGAGATACTGTAGGTGTATTCATCGTCTGCGACCCCAACACCCAGGGGTTAATTCCAAGTGCATAATAATAATAATAATAATAATAATAATAATAATAATAATAATAATAATAATAATAATAATAATAATAATAATAATAATAATAATAATAATAATAATAATAATCGTATTGCCTCAGCTACCGCGTGCAGACATTTGAATTTGACGCCATCTGGCTGTCTGCTCGTCAATTTCGACGTTTCATTTTACTCTGATGATGATGAAGATGCTTGTTGTTTAAAGGGGCCTAACATCGAGGTCATCGGCCCTTATGATACGAAATGAAATTACAACAAAAAGTTAAAAATCATCCACTGACCACAATAAGAAAAATGTCATGAAGAATGAATGGATGGACATGAAACCAAAAGAACCAAAAAAACAAAACAGTGGATCCAACGCAAAAAAAGATCATATATAGCAGTATTACTGACTAAAGAACCACTTATAAAGCGCAATCTTGAATCCAGTATGCTTGATGTCTAGAGGGGTTCAAAAGCCAGGTCTAAGGCCCCTCAAAATGGTACTTATCGCTAGTAAAGTAGAACCATGGTATTTGTCGTGTTGGGGTACTAATCAAAAGTAGCGAAGACTCACGGTGTTCCACACAAGATGGTACTACTCACAAGTATTGTACTTCGTACAGGTAACGCAGATCTATGGTATTTCCCACACAATGGCGCCACTCATAGCCAACGCAAACCGATGAGTTTCCTCACTTAGGTGTACTAGGCACGGGTGCCGGTTCCCCGGGCCCCGTAGTGTTCCTCACATAGTGGGTACTAATCACAGGCAACGCAGACCCACGGTGTCGCTCATATAGAGGTACAACTCACAGGCAACACCCAGACCCGCGGTGTTGCTCACATGGGTACGACGCACGGATACTGGAAAACCACAGGGGAACCACTCTCTGCTGCTACTAATCACAAAACTATTTCGTACCGAATTTAGTGGTACTAGTCGCAAGTTCAGGCAACCCATGGTGTTCCCCGCGTGATGGTACGAATCCAAAGTAGTTTCATGGTTCTAATTCAATCGTCCCTTGGTTGCCCCTTTTAGTCGCCTCTCACGACAGGCAGGGGATACCGCGGGTGTTTTATTCGTCTGCGTCCCCCACCCACAGGGGGTAAAGAGAGAGAAAAATAAGAGAGAAGGGATCCATCACTTCGAAAAATGAAGTAACGGACGAAGAAAGGCAAGGGCCACGAAGGGCGTGAAAATGAAAGACTCCCTGGGCCTCGAATGCTCTAATACCATCGGGGTCGGAAAAGAACAAGAGTTGACCAAGGGAGGTCGGACAGGATAGACAAAAGTGAGGAACCTGGCACAAGTAAGTGGAAGCAATGCCCGGACTCATCTAAGGGCCCCGTGGTCGCCAATCCACACTCCCAAGTTGAGAGCCCCTTTGGGCCCCTGTTAGTCGCCTCTTACGACAGGCAGGGGATACCGCGGGTGTATTCTACATGTGCGTCCCCCACCCGCAGGTGGTAGTGTGTTTGGTCCGCGAGAGGTATTTCATTTCCCTCAAGTCCGCCGGCAAGCCGGTTAGGACCCCCCTATCCGCCACCTGGAACACGCCACGTGGGAGTATCACCTCTCCCCCTGCTACGTCAGCGTAGTAGGTTCGTGGACATACTTCCTACCCGAATACAGGTGGTTATCAAGTCCAGAGGCAGAGTTGTACGGTATTAAATGATTTTTTTAATGATTTCTCCAGGCGTGACTCATTTTTGTACGGTGGGCTTATCTTGAATTGCACGTCGAAAACAGAACGTATAGCACTATTATCAGATAAAAGCGCAACAAAGTTTAGCTACAAAAGCTGTATATAATAATCAATAGGGAATCAATATTACACTCGAACTGTTCATTCCTCTCCTATACATTTATACATTTTATATTTTTTTAGAGATATCGCTGTAAAAACTCCACGATATTCGAGACCTAGGGTGTCTTTCATTTTCACGCCCTTCGTGGCCCTTGCCTTTCTTCGTCCGTTACTTCATCTTTCGAATTGACGGATCCCTCCTCTCTTCTTCTTTTCTCTCTCTCTATCCCTGTGGGTGGGGGACACAGCCAAATAATACACCCACGGTATCCCCTGCTTATCGTGAGAGGCGACTAAAAGGGGCGACCAAGGGATGATTGAATTAGAACCATGAAACTACTTTTAATTCGTACCATCAAGCGGGGAACACAATGGGCTGCCTATACCAGCGAGTAGTACCACTATATTAGGTACGACATAGGTTTGTGATTAGTAGCAGCAAAGAGTAGGTTCTCCTGTGGGTTTCTAGTACCCGTGCGTCGTACCCATGTGAGTAACACCGCGGGTCTGGGCGTTGCCTGTGAGTTGTACCACTATATGAGCGACACCGTGTGTCTGCGTTGCCTGTGATTAGTACCCACTATGTGAGGAACACCACGGGATAGTACGAGTCCCTGTGGTTAGTACACCTACGTGAGGAACCTCATCGGTTTGCGTTGGCTATGAGTGGCGCCATTGTGTAAGAAACACCATAGGTCTGCGTTACCTGTACGAAGTACAATACTTGTGAATAGTACCATCTTGTGTGGAATACCGTGAGTCTTCGCTACTTTTGATTATTACCCCAACATGACAGATACCATGGTTCTACTTTACTAGAGACATGTACCATTCAGAGGGGCCTTTGACCTGGATTTTGGACCTCTGTAGACATCAAGCATCCTCGATTCAGGATTATGCTTTATAAGTGGTACCTTGGTCAGTAATACTATTATTTATGATATTTTTTGTGTTGGATCCACTATTTTTTGTTTGTTTGTTTGTTTGTTTTTTGTTTTGTTTGTGGGTTTATGTCCATCCATTCATTCTTCATAACATTTTCTTATTTTGGTCAGTGGATGATTTTGAACTTTTTGTTGCCATTTCATTTCATACCATTAGGGACCGATGACTTCGATATTAGGCCCCTTTAAACAACAAGCATCATCATCATCATCATATGAAGTGTGTTCAGAAGGTTGTGCAGGTACATCGCATCCAAGTTAAGCCGCTTGCTGAGGATTTGATCGCGCGATTCCACCAAATTGCGGAGATACTGATGTCGGCGTTTTACCCGCTGTTCCAACATGTCTCACAGATTTTCAATGGGGTTCAAGTCAGGTGATTTTGCTGGCCAATCGAGATGTAATAGGCTGGGGGAGTGTTCATAAAAACAGTCACGTATGCATCCAGCCCGGTGAACTTTGCTGTTGTCATCTTTAATATTCTGGGTATCAATAGAATATTCATCCTGCAGATATTGACTGAAAGTAACATTCTGGTACACACTGGGCCCAATGCGTGATACTTAAATTACGAAAAATATCCCCAAATCTTCACAGACCCACCTCCGGCTTGAATCTGCCCTTGCACACATCCTGGATGAAATGCTTCATTTGGCCTTTGGTGCACTCATCGATGTGCGTCATTGGAATATAGGCAAAAAATTAATTTGCCAGACCACATTACGTTCCGCCCGGCAACTACTGTTCACGTTCGATGATTGAAGACGCGCAACTTCGTGTGCTTGTGACCGACTCCAAATGTTTATTGCGTACAGTTTCCGTCACATTGTTTTTTCGCTAACACGTTGGGATGGGCATTCACTGACTGCAGCAATTACTGTAGGGTCTGGGAGCGATTTTGACTCACAAGCTGCGAAACGCGTCTCCGCTCCCTCTCAGTTAGGATCATTTCCTCGCCACAATTCTGACGTAGTCTTTCGTGGCTACGTGGCCACCCCTGCTTGTGGGCATGTTGAAGAGTCCTCTGCGAAACACCAACAAATCCAGCAACTTCACGCACCGTATGGGACGGCCAAATACGATTGGTCCTTTTTGCCATTCTGTCACATCCTTACATCTACCCATGTTAATGTATACTATCCGCTTGAAACATCAATGTCTCACTGATGGCTACTGCCTTACGCTCAAGCAGAGGCAATGAACGTGCGGTTGAATACGGGACTCGTTCGCTGTACCATCTGTACAGGCTAAAGGGAGTAATGTTGCTCTATCTCGCCCATGTTAATTTTCCAATTTTGAGGTACCATTTTCTTAAAATTTTGCAAAGATATTAACTTGAAACTCCTACCAATTTGAGATTGAACATTCCGTGACAAGAAGCAGTTTTTGAAAATATTTATTAGTTCCCAGGATATGATTATTCCAAAGTAAATTTTTTTTTCAAAAATTCCCTTAAATTGCCACATTTTGGAAAGTGTACATTTTATTTAAAATTGACTTCTTATTTATGCAGCTATGTTATGTAAGAACAAGCTGTAGCAATTTCACCCCTGTAGCATTAATAGTATAGGAGAAATCTGTACCAAAAATTAGAAAAATGACGAACTGAGAAAAATGACTTCAAAGTTTTGCAACAGAAATCTCACTTTAAAGCTGTCTTGCTCCATACTCTTCGTTATCATCATCCTCTCTGTACATCTTCTTGTTTCTTCTCTTCCTTCTCGAACACTTCTCAGTTTCTTCCACTACTCTGTCTACTTTATTTATGCGAATGGTGTGAATTCAGCCTCTGTAACCATAACCTCACTGACATCTTCCTTACTTGAGAAACCAGTCCGGTAGTTTCCAGAAAA